>NC_133523.1:10578750-10882708 GCF_049354715.1 Callithrix jacchus | reverse complement strand
GCTGGGAATTCCCGGGCTCAAGCAATCCTCCTGCCTCAGCCTCCCAAGTAGTGGGAACTACAGGCAAGTGACACCATGCGCAGCTAACTTTTTTGTGGAAGTGGTGGTGTATCATCATGTTGCCCAGGCTGGTCTCACTCATAGCCTCAAGCAATCATCTGGCTTTGGCCTCCCAAAGGGCTGAGAGAAGAGGTGTGAGCCACCGTGCCTGGCCTATATTACATTCAAATGTTTTTAGAGAAAAAATAAATTTTTTTAAATTTTTATTCACGAATTTCCGTGTCATCCTTGTGCAGGGGCCATGCTAATCTTCTCTGTATCATTCCAATTTTAGTATATGTGCTGCTGAAGTGAGCACTAGAGAAAATTTTCTAAGAATAAATAAATTTGATGCTTATTTCTTTTATTTGCATATTTTATACATTTTCAGGTAGTCTACAATTTTCTAGAGAAATAATGCTTATCTTGTGAGGGAAAATTACCTTAGATTTCTCCCGAGATTTTCATAATGATCTTCAATGTTCTTGTCTTTCCATTTTTTTCTTAAAATACAGATCCATAAAAAATAGTTCTGAATTATAAAATTATGGTTTTTCTTTTTTGAGATGAGTGTCTTGCTCTATCACCCTGGCTGGAGTGCAGTGGCATGATCACAGCTGACTGCAGCCTCAACCTCCGGGGTTCAGGTGATTCTCCTATCTCAGCCTCTCAAGTAGCTGGGGCTACAGGTGCATGTCACTATCCTGGCTAAAAAGACTGTGGAGATGGAGTTTCACCATTGCCCACGCTGATCTCAAACTGCTGGGCTCAAGTCATTCACCCACCTCGGCCTCCCAAAGTGCTGGAACTATAGGCATGAGCTACCATGCCCAGCTATGATAACATTATTTTTAAAATTATTAGATTCTGTGTTCATGGCTCACTGCAGCCATGGCTGATTTATCAAGATTTCCCTGTCCATATTCCAAATCACTGAACAGCACTGATGAGCTAGAAACACTTGTTCTTTAATACACTGAAGGAAGTAATATTGTCATGTGATACAGTTTGAATGTAGGTTATGTTCCCACCCAATGTCAACTGTAATCCCCAATGTTGAGGTGGGGCCTCATGAAAGTTGTTTGGGTCATGGGGGGACCTATGGCTTGTTTCTCTCATGATTTACTGCTGTCCTTGTGATAATGAGTTCTAGTGAGCTGCACCTTCCTACCCCACTCTCTCTCTCGTTTCTGCTTTCACCATGTGAGATGCCTGCTTTCCCTTCACCTTCTGCTATCATTGAAAGCTTCCTGAGGCCTTCACCAGAAGCTGAGCAAATGCTGGTGCCATGCTTCCTGCACAGGTAAAAAAGCCTGCTGCAAGGGAGGAGCTCCCACAGACAACCTCTAAAAGAGCAGAGCAGAGGGAAAATGGGTTAAATCTCCCACAGAGGCCCCACTGGTGCACAGACTAGTGGAGCTGTGGGAAGGCACTCACAAGCCTCCAGACTCCAGAATAATAGAGCCACCAGCAGCTTGCAACCTGAGTGTGGAAAAGCCAGAGGGGTGAAGCTACCCAAGGCCTTGGGAGTCCATCCCTTGCACCAGTGTGTGCTGGACGCGTCACATGGAGTCAAAGGAGACTATTTGGGAATTTTAAGATTTAATGACTGTCCTGCTGGGTTTTATACTTCGGTGGGGCCTGAAGTTCCTTTCTTTTGGCCAATTTCTTCCTTCTGGAATGGGAACCTTTACCTAATGTGTGTACCCCCATTGTATCAACAAAGTAAATAACTTGTTTTGATTTTTTTTTTTTTTTTTTTTTTGAGACGGAGTTTCACTCTTGTTACCCAGGCTGGAGTGCAATGGCGCGATCTCGGCTCACCGCAACCTCCACCTCCTGGGTTCAGGCAATTCTCCTGCCTCAGCCTCCTGAGTAGCTGGGATTACAGGCACGCACCACCATGCCCTGGTGTATTTTTTTTTGTATTTTTAGTAGAGACGGGGTTTCACCATGTTGACCAGGATAGTCTTGATCTCTGACCTCGTGATCCACCCGCCTTGGCCTCCCAAAGTGCTGGGATTACAGGCTTGAGCCACTGCACCTGGCCTGATTTTTAAGGTTAATAGGTAGGCCAGGCGCGGTGGCTCACACCTGTAATCTCAGCAATTTGGGAGGCCGAGTTGGGCAGATAGTCTGAGTCTGGGAGTTCAAGACCAGCCTGGCCAGCAAGATGAAACCCTGTGTGTACTAAAAACAAAAAATTAGGCTGAGTGCAGTGGCTCATGCCTGTAATCCCAGCACTTTGGGAGGCCAAGGCAGGTGGATCATGAGGTCAGGAGTTCAAGACCAGCCTGGCCAACATGGTGAGATCTGTCTCTATTAAAAATACAAAAACTAGACAGGCACGGTGGCGCATGCCTGTAATCCCAGCTACTTAGGAAGCTGAGGCCTGAAAATCACTTGGACCCAGGAGGTGGAGGTTGCAGTGAGCTGAGATTGCGCCAGGCCTGGGCAACAGAGAGAGATTCGGTCTGAAAAAAATAAATAAAAAAAAAATAAAAATTTTAAAACAAATACTATATACAACTAATGATTTTTTTCCCCTGAAATCTATGCTTATCTGGGCTCTGTGCAAAATTTTCTTATCTTTCCAATTGTAGAGAAAATGCAACTTACATTAATTTAAAAAATCTGAAGCTGCAATAAGTGAAGTTTTTTTTTTTTTTGAAACGGAGTTTTGCTCTTGTTACCCAGGCTGGAGCGCAATGGCGCGATCTCGGCTCACCACAACCTCCGCCTCCTGGGTTTAAGCAATTCTCCTGCCTCAGCCTCCCATGTAGCTGGGACTACAGGCGTGCACCACCATGCCCAGCTAATTTTTGTATTTTTAGTAGAGACGGGGTTTCACCTTGTTGACCAGGATGGTCTCGATCGAATTTTTTTTTTTTTAAGACAGGCTCTCACTCTATTCCCCAGGCTGGAATGCAGTGGCACATTCACAGCTCACTGCAACATCAAACACCCAGGCTCAGGGCCTCAGCCTTCTAGATAGCTGGGAACACAGGTACGTGCCACCACATTCAGCTAATTTTTTTGTATTTTTTGAGGAGAGGGGGTTTTGTCATATTGCCGTGACTGATCTTAAGCTCCTGGGCTCAAGTGATTCTCCTGCCTTGGCCTCCCAAAGTGTTGGGATTACAGATGTAAGCCACTGTGTCCAGCAATGCATAATTCTTTACAAGGGGACAAACCCTCTCTGGGCATGGTGGCTCATGCACTTTGGGAGGCTGAGCTGGGAGGACTGCTTGAGACAAAGATTAGAGAACAACAAGGGTAACGTAGCATAATCCTGTCTCTATTACTTAAAATTTTAAATAAAAGTCTGATATGGTCAAAGGTATTACGTGGAAAAAATAAAAAAAGGAAAAATAAATAAGTCTGAAAAGCAAAATTTCCCACCTCTTATCTCTGAGGGAGCCTTCATCTACATAGCAAGGTCTCCTTTGCTAGCCATGCTTCTTCCTTTCCTCTTGTGTAATGCATCTTGCCATTAAAACTCACTTACCCACCAAACCTCCGAGTATTTGGCCATGCCAAGTCTGCATTCTTTCCTGGCCTTGGAGTACATAAGCTTTCTCATTGTTGGGTGTGTCTTCATTCTGAAGGCTCCCATATAAACATGCTAAATAAATCTGTATAACTTTCCTACTATTAATCCACCTAAGTTCCTTGATCTAAAATTTTTTTTCCTTTTTCACCTTGTTTTATAAAAAAAAAAGTACAAAAATAAACATGTATATCTAAAATAAGCATTTTTTAGACAGAGTCTCACACTGTCACCCAGGCTGTAGTGCAGTGGCATGATCTCGGCTCACCTCAATCTCCACCTCCTGGGTTCAAGCAATTCTCTTGCCTCAGCCTCTCGAGTAGCTGAGACTACAGGTATGCACCACCATGCCCGGCTAATTTTTTTTGTCTTTTTAGTAGAGATGGGGTTTCACCATGTTGGCCAGGATGGTCTCGATCTCCTGACCTTGTGATCCACCTGCCTTGGCCTCCCCAGTACTGGGATTACAGGCGTGAGCCACCGTGCCCAGCCTAATTTTTGTATTTTTAGTAGAAACAGGGTTTCACCGCATTGGCCAGACTGGTCTTGAACTCCTGACCTCAAGTGATCCACCCACCTCAGCCCCCGAAAGCACTGGGATTATAGGTGTGAGCCACTGAGCCTGGCCAGTGCACCCACCTCTGCCACTGCCGTCTTCCCTGCTCCGAATCACTTTGTGCGATCTGACAATGACTCCACCCTTCACTGATGTGGATACATTATCTGGTACTGGGTATGTCATCTCCACAAGAAGACAGGGTTTGATCAGTGATTGATGCTGCATCCTGTGGTGCCTGGATACTGACCTTAGGGAGTTTTAAATAAGCGTTTCTCAAGAGCAGCTTCCTTGGTACCTTAAAGGAAGTGACTAAATTGTTCTATGTCATTGCATAGTATAGAAAAGTAACTTTCAATGTCACCATTAACTTTACACTGCTGAGATCAGCAGACTGTTGGCAACTTAGCATCACTAACACATTATCAGAGAAAAAAAGGCTTATGTTTAGATAATTTACACAAATTTATTAGCCTCATATGACTCAGTAAAGCAAGTTGAAAAAATATTACATAGCTTTGTAAGGCATAAATCAATATTTATGTGTATATATGCGTGTATATATACATATATGTGTATATATACATGTATATATATGTGTATATACACACACATATATATATTTTTTTTTTGTTTTACTTTTTTTAAAAAATAAAAATGGGGTTTCACCATGATGGCCAGACTGGTCTTGAATTCCTGACCTCAGGTGATCCACCCAACTCAGCCTCCCAGAGTGCTACGGTTACAGGCATGAGCCACCACGCCTGGCCAATTTATATGTTTTAATTTAAAAATGCTTCTGGTAAGTGATCTCGGCTCACTGCAGTCTCCGCCTCCTGGGTTCAGGCAATTATCTCGCCTCAGTCTCCTGAGTAGATGGGACTGCAGGCAAGCACCACCACACCCAGCTAATTTTTTTGTCTTTTTAGTAGAGACAATCAATGACTCCACCCTTCACTGATGTGGATACATTATCTGGGTCTGGGTACGTCATCTCCACATGAAGACAGGTGTGAGCCACTGCACCCGGCAAGAAAACATACTTCAAATCATAAACAGGATTTGGTCAGTGATTGATGCTGCATCCTGTGATGCCTGGACATTGACCTTAGGGACTTTTAAATAAGCGTTTCTGGCTGGGCGCAGTGGCTCACGCCTGTAATCCCAGCACTTTGGGAGGCTGAGGCGGGTGGATCACGAGGTCAAGAGATCGAGACCATCCTGGTCAACGAGGCGAAACTCTGTCTCTACTAAAAATGCAAAAATTAGCTGGGCATGGTGGTGCGTGCCTGTAGTCCCAGCTACGCGGGAGGCTGAGGCAGGAGACTTGCTTGAACCCAGGATGTGGAGGTTGCGGTGAGCTGAGATCGTGCCATTGCACTCCAGTCTGGGTAATAACAGTGAAACTCTGTCTCAGAAAAAAAAAAAAAAAAAAAGTGTTTCTGAAGAGCAGCTGCCTTGGAACATATTTCAAATACATTTTAGGAAATATTTTAGTCTTTAGAGAAGTAAGGCAAAAACAGGTCCAGATTCTAGTCTCCCCTCAACACAAGGCCAAATATTTTACCACAGGAGAGACACATGTCATATACCAGACACTTGAGACATTGTTCTTAAGTGACCATGATGGATCAGGACAAAAACAAGGGCATTTTTTAAAACTATGATTTCTAAATGTGATAGAAGAAAAAATTTTTTTGAAACAAAGTCTCGCTCTGTCACCAGGCTGGAGTGCAGTGGCACAATCTCTGCTCACTGCAATCTCCACCTCCCAGGTTCAAATGATTCTCCTGCCTCAGCCTCCTGAGTAGCTGGGACTAAAGGTGTGCGCTACCATACCCAGCTAATTTTTGTATTTTTAGTGGAAATGATGTTTCACCATGTTGGCCAGAATGGTCTCAATCTCTTGATCTCATGATCCTCCCACCTTGGCCTCCCAAAGTGCTGGGGATTGCAGGTGTGAGCCATTGTACCAGGCTGAGAAAACATTTTTTTTTTTTTCGGGTCATAATGCAAAGCAATATATTTCTTTTTTTTTTTTGAGATGGAGTTTCAGTCTTGTTGCCCAAGCTGGAATGCAATAGTGCAATCTTGGCTCACTGCAACCTCCGCCTCCTGGGTTCAAGAGATTCTCCTGCCTCCAGAGCAGCTGGGATTACAGGCATGTGCTGCCACATCTGGCTAATTTTGTATATTTGGTAGAGACAGGTTTTCTCCATGTTGGTCAGGTTGGTTGTGAACTCCCAACCTCAGGTGATCTGCCTGCCTCAGCCCCCCAAAGTGCTGCAGTTACAGGTGTGAGCCACTGTGCCTGGTGATAAAACAGATTTCAAATCATAAACATAACTAAAATTTTTCTCTTCTTACTAATGTGACTAACTTATAAATCTCATATGTCACATAGTAATTTATGGCTTTTGGTCATATTTATCACTATGGTGTATTGCACCCTTGGTGACAACAGGTATGGCACTGGTGGTTTTGGGGGAAGAAGGCACTCAGAGGTACATGAGATAACTTTTGGTATTGTGAATGAATAGGGTAGAGATAAAAATTTAAGTACATAGGCATGAAAAGTAAAATTTCCATGAGGAAAAAGATGCCTGGCATTTTATCCACATGGTAGAAATTACTCACAATGTCCAAATAATAACATGGTAACATTATAAACTTGATCTAGTACATGACAGCAACAGGATATTTTGTTATAACTTCTTAATTAAAAAGAATAACATTTGTTAGTATATAGTAATTATAAACAGTTAATTGTTTATGTTCATTGTCTGTATTCAAAGAATCTTGGCAGATCGGAAGGCTTTCCCATACATTTATACATTTATATGATTTCTCTTGAGAGTATCGAGTGTGAATCCTTCCATGTGTTTGAAGTTGTGAGGCAGATCTGAAGGCTTTCCCACATTGCTTACATTGATAGGGTTTCTCCCCAGTGTGAGTCCTTTCATGATATTGAAAAGAACTGGAAGAAGCAAAACCTTTGCCACATTGCTTGCATTCATACGGTTTCCTTCCACCATGAGTCTTTTTATGTTTATGGAGGGAACTAGAAGAAATGAAGGCTTTCCCACATTGTGTACACTCATAGGGTTTCTCTCCTGTGTGAGTCCTTTCATGACATCGAAAAGAAGCGGAAGAAATGAAGGCTTTCCCACACTGCTTACATTGATAGGGTTTCTCCCCAGTGTGAGTCCTTTCATGATGTTGAAAAGATCTGGAAGAAGTGAAACTTTTGCCACACTGCTTGCATTCATAGGGTTTCCTTCCAGCATGAGTCTTTTCATGTCTGTGAAGGGAACTAGGAGAAACAAAGGCTTTCCCACATCGCATACACTCATAGGGTTTCTCTCCTGTGTGAGTCCTTTCATGATACTGAAAAGAAGCGGAAGAAATGAAGGCTTTCCCACATTGCTTACAGTGATAGGGTTTCTCCCCAGTGTGAGTCCTTTCATGATATTGAAAAGAACTGAAAGAACTGAAAGCTTTGCCACATAGTTTGCATTCATAGGGTTTCCTTCCAGCATGAGTCTTTTCATGTCTATGAAAGGAAGTAGGTAAGCTGAATGCTTTCCCACAATCCTTACATTTATATGGCTTCTCTCCAGTATGAGTCCTTTTGTGTATATACAGAGAAGAAAAAGAAGCAAATGCTTTTCCACATTCCTTACATTCACAGGGTTTCTCTCCAGTGTGTGTTCTTGCATGTATTTGAAGGAACTTGGCAGATCTGAATGCTTTCCCACAATGCTTACATTCATAAGGCTTCTCTCCTGTGTGCATCCTTTCATGTATTTTAAAATAAGAGAAATCACTGAACGCTTTTCCACATTCCTTACATTCATAGGGTTTCTCTCCAGTGTGTCTCCTTTCATGAATTCGAAGGCTTTTGACAGATCCCAAGGCTTTCCCACATTGCTTACATTCATAGGGTTTCTCTCCAGTGTGGGTCCTTTCATGTTTTCGAAAGGAACTGGAACAACTGAAGGCTTTACCACATTGCTTACATTCATAGGGTTTCTCTCCAGTGTGTGTCCTTTCATGAATTTGAAGGCTTTTGACAGATCCCAAGGCTTTCCCACATTGCTTACATTCGTAGGGTTTCTCTCCAGTGTGAATCCTTTCATGATTTCGAAAGGAACTGGAACAACTGAAGGCTTTACCACAGTGCTTACACTCATAGGGTTTCTCTCCAGTGTGAGTCCTCACATGATATCGAAAGGAAGTGGGATAACTGAAGGCTTTACCACATTGCTTGCATTTATAGGGTTTCTTTCCAGTGTGAGTGTTTTCATGTATTTGAAATGAACTGGCAGAATAAAAGCCTTTCCCACATATCTTACATTTATAAGGTCTTTCTCCAGAGTGCATTCTTATGTGTGTTTGAAAACTTGTAAGATAGGAGAATGCTTTCCCACACTGCTTACATTCATAGGGTTTTTTCCCAGAGTGGGTCCTTTCATGTCTACGAACAGAACTGGAACATGTGAATGCTTTTCCACATTGCTTACATTTGTAAGGCTTCTCTCCCGTGTGACTCATTTCATGTCTACGGAAGGATCTGGGATTATGGAATGCTTTATCACATTTGTTACATTCATAGGGCTTCTCCCCAGTGTGAGTTCTTTCATGTATTTGAAAGGAACGAAACCAACTGAAAGATTTGCCACATTGTTTACATTCATATGGCTTTGCCCCAGTGTGGGTTCTTTCATGTGCTTGAAAGGAACTGGAACTATAGAACGCTTTCCCACATTCCTGACATTCATAAGGCTTTTCTCCATTGTGAGTTCTTTCATGTATTCGAAGGGTAGCAGAATAACTAAAGGATTTACCACATTGTTTACACTCATATAGTTTCTCTCTAGTGTGGATTTTTTCATGGAAAAGATATAAACTGAGATGACAGAAGGCTTTCCCACAAAACGTACATTTATAAGGTCCATCCCCACTGTGCATTACCATGTGTCTTCGAATGCTTGAATGGGAAACAGAGGTTTCTCCACATTTTTTATAAGCAAAGGGTTTCTCTCCAGTGTGATCCCTTTCTTGTGTTCTAAAGGAAGGGCAATATCTGAAGGCTTTCTTAGGTTGTTGACACTTATATGGCTTCTGTCCAATGTCACTGCTGATGTTCATATTAAAAGATGAGTTACCTATGCCAACTCCTCCACACACAAAGCTTTCACATGATTTTACTTCAGGAGAAGTTTTCTTCTTCTGGAAGTTCAGCCTGTCATCTGGAACCTGGATAAAAGTTTCTTCACTATGACTGTCTTTTTTAATTTCATAGACTTTCTCTTCTATAAGACTCCTGTAAAAAATGAGAAGCACATTATGGTTTGTTTATAAGTAATTTTATATTCATCAACAAGTGTTGCACTTGCATTTTTTTTTTTTTAAATAAAGACGGGGTTTCACCATGTTGGTCAGGCTGGTCTTGAACTCCCGACTTCAGGTGATCTGCCTGCCTTGGCCTCCAAAGTGCCTGAATTATAGGTGTGAGCCACCACACCCGGCCTTTTTCTTCCTTTTTTTTCTTTCTTGCACTTGCATTTTTTAATTTTATTTTAATTTTTTGAGACAGAGTCTTACTCTGTTGCCAGGCTGGAGTGCAGTGGCGCAATTTCGGCTTACTGCAACCTCCGCCTGGGTTCAAGCGATTCTTCCGCCTCAGCCTCCCGAGTAGCTGGGACCACAGGCGCATGCCACCACACCTGGCTAATTTTTGTTTTTTTAGTAGAGACGGGGTTTCACCATGGCCAGGATGGTCTCGATATCTTGACCTTGTGATCCGCCCGCCTCAGCCTCCCAAAGTGCTGGGATTATAGGCGAGAGCCACCGCGCCCGGCCTGCACTTGCATTTTTAATATTGTCCATCAAAATGTAGGCTTTCTACCCTGTCAGAATTGTTTGAAGGTGACCGCATAACATGTTCTACAAGGAGACCAGGCATACCTATTATTTAAAAAAATATGCATATGAGGCATCTTAATACTATTCCCATGAAACTATTTTACAAATACTCTCTGACATTTTTCTTTTGAGTCAGAGTTTCACCCTGTTGCCCATGCTGGAATGCAGTGATATCATCATAGCTCACTGCAGCCTTTAATTCCTGGGGGCTCAAGTGATCCTCCTGCCTCAGTCTCCTGAGCAGCTGGGACTAAATATGCATACCACAATGCCCAGCTAATTTTTGCTGTTGTTGACATGTGGTCTTTTTTTTTTTTGAGACAGAGTCTTGCTCTGTTGCCAGGTGCAAGGCTGGAGTGCAGTGGCGCGATTTCGACTCACTGCAACCTCTGCCTCCTGGGTTCAAGCAATTCTCCTGCCTCAGCCTCCCGAGTAGCTGGGACTACAGGTGCATGCCACCATTCCCAGCTAATTTTTGTATTTTTAGTAGAGACGGGGTTTCACCATGTTGGCCAGGATGGTCTCAATTTCTTGACCTCGTGATCCACCCACCTCGGCCTCCCAAAGTGCTGGGATTACAGGCAAGAGCCACCACACCCGGCCTGATAATGTGGTCTTTTTATGTTGCCC
Organism: Callithrix jacchus; assembly: GCF_049354715.1. Lineage (NCBI taxonomy): Eukaryota > Metazoa > Chordata > Mammalia > Primates > Cebidae > Callithrix > Callithrix jacchus. Next base: position 10,872,005 of record NC_133523.1, on the reverse strand, counting down.
AAGCTGTTTTTGAACTGCTGGCCTCAAGCTATCCTCCCATCTCCTTTCTCAAAGGATTGGGATTACAGGAGTAAGCCCTCAGCCTAGGTCACATTGAAGTATGTTTTTTGAGAAAATATTCTAAGAATAAATGAATTTGATCCTGGGCTTATTCTTTGTTTTCCTTCTTTTTTAACATATTCTCATATTCTAAGATCACGTAGAGAGACAGTGTTTTATCTTATAAGTGCAAATTACCTTAAGTTTCTCCTATGGATTTGGCACTCATCTTCAATGCTCTTGTCTTTCCACTTTTTTCCTAAAACACAGACAAAGAAAAATAATCCTGAAGCAGTATAAAATTGTGAAAAAACTATTAGATTCTATGTTCGTTATTTGCTGTGGCCATGCCTCATTTATTCATCAAAGTGTTTCCTGTCTATGTGTGTCTACTCAACAGCACTGATGAGCTAGAAACATTGCTTTGCTAATACAGTGAGGGAAGTAATATTGTCATTCTTACCTATAGAAGTCAGGTTCCTGAAAGTTTCCAGCATCACTTCCCTGTAGAGATTCTTCTGGGAAATATCCAGCAAAGCCCACTCCTCCTGGGTGAAGTTCACAGCCACATCCTCAAAGGCCACTGGGTCCTGAAACATTCCACGTGTGTGGAGGACGGGTGAGAGTGACAGCACTAGGAGCCTAGATTATATTCCCAAGAAGTTCCCATGATGCTGTAAACTTCAAACGTCTATTCTCTGCTTTGGTCATCAGACCCCTTCTCTCTGCCTATAGTTTTTTGTTTGTTTGAGACAGTCCCACTCTGTTGCCCAGGCTGTAGTGTAGTAGCATGATCTTTGCTCACTACAACCTCTGCCTCCTGGTTTCAAGCAATTCTCATGCCTCAGCCTCCCAAGTAGCTGAGACCACAGGCATGTGCCACCACACCTAGCTAATTAATAAAGCAATTGTGATGCTAGAACTGAACAAGGGGTAAAGCAACAGCGGGATAGGAAAATGTGTGTTTTCAGTGAATCCAGGGTGAAAATTGAGCTGCCTGGGCTCTCTTGGGATTGTGGGTCTGTAGCACTTGTCATGATAAAGTCCTATGAACTAATACACAGAAAAAAGTTAACATAAGCCTTTCAATAGATGATTAAATAAACAGTCCTGAGGCTGGGCGCGGTGGCCCATGCCTGTAATCCCAGCACTTAAGGAGGCCGAGGCGGGTGGATCACCTGAGGTCAGGAGTTCGAGACCAGCCTGGCCAACATGATGAAACCATGTCTCTATTAAAAAAAAAAAAAAAAAAGGCCTGGTGCGGTGGCTCAAGCCTGTAATCCTAGCACTTTGGGAGGCCGAGGTGGGAGGATCACCAGGTCAAGAGATCGAGACCATCCTGGCCAACATGGTGAAACCCCGTCCATACTAAAAAAAAATACAAAAAGTAGCTGGTGTGCTGGTGTGCACCTGTAGTCCCAGCTACTTGGGAAGGCTGAGGCAGGAGAATTGCTTGAACCTGGGAGGTGAAGGTTCTAGTGAGCCAAGATTGTGCCACTGCACTCCAGCCTGGCATCTGGCAACAGAGCAAGACTCTGTCTCAAAAAAAAAAAGAAAAGAAAAAAGAAACAGTCCTGAGACTGTTTATCCTTGAAAATGCCTGTTCCCAAAGTATAATCTTTTATAACATTGTTAGAGAAGGCAGACAGCTGGCCAAGAGCAGGAGGGGAGCCCCTGGGAAATCCCACACCCCCAGGAACCACCCAAAACATGCATACTAGATATAAGCAGAGAGGAGGGGAAACACGTAGGTAAAAGAAACATCCATGATGATGACCAGGAATCATTTGCTTTGCAGTTATCCTGCCAGAATGTAGCTAGACAAGCTAGACAAATGCTGATAAGAAGGGCAAAGGGGACATTCCTAAGAAAAACCTGGCACTGTAGGTAGGCAAAAGGGCAAACAAGAAACTCCTAAGAGATGTCAAGGTGTAATAAGCACAGAGTTAACCACTGTACGACCTTCCTGGGGTAGCAGTAATGAGCAATGCAGCCACCCATATATCCATTAATGGCTGCCTGGATTAAAAAAATGTGGTAAGCATATAGATACAATGGGATATTATTTAGTTTTAGGAAAAAACATCTTGGCTCATACTACAGCATGCACAAAACCTCAGGATAATTGCAAAAAGCAAAATACAATACGATTCATCTTAGAGAAGTTATATAGATTTGTCAAGCTATCTCAACTGTACATGTAAAATTCCTTAAACTGGTAAGTTTTTGGTTTTACAATAAGTAATGATAATAAATCATGATGGGGCTGGGTGTGGTGGCTCATGTCTGTAATCCCAGTACTTTGCAAGGCAGAGACAGGTGGATCACTTGAGGTCAGCAGTTTGAGACCAGCCTGGCCAACGTGGTGGAACCCCATCTCTACTAAAAATACAAAACTTAGCTGGGTGTGGTGGCACATGTCTGGAGTCCTAGTTACCTGGGAGGCTGAGGCAGGAGAACTGTTTGAACCTGGGAGGTGGAGGTTGCAGTGAGTCGAGATTGTGACACTGCACTCCAGCCTGGGCAACAGAGTGAGACTCCATCTCTAAACAAACAAACAATTATACAAACAAACAAGCCACAAGAATGTCCTAATAGAGGTAGAAAAGGCATGTGACAAGTTGTAACCTATGTTTGCCTGATGTTCCATTTTTGGAACGCTAAGCATGTGGAAGTTATTTACATCCAACTGCTCAAGGTGATTGCCAAGTCTGATTTTTCACGTCTGCAATTCAAAAAACTGCAACCACTGGCATAACTACGTTAATATCTCCTCCTAATTAAAAACACTCAATAAACTAAATGTAGAAGAGAAGATTCCATAAGGTGACAAGAGAGGCACTAGGAACATAGAAAAATCTACTATAGGCCGGGCGCGGTGGCTCAAACCTGTAATCCCAGCACTTTGGGAGGCCGAGGCAGGTGGATCACAAGGTCAAGAGATCGAGACCATCCTGGTCAACATGGTGAAACCCCGTCTCTACTAAAAAATACACAAAAAATTAGCTGGGCATGGTGGCGCGTGCCTGTAATCCCAGCTACTCAGGAGGCTGAGGCAGAAGAATTGCCTGAACCCAGGAGGCGGAGGTTGCCGTGAGCCGAGATCGCGCCATTGCACTCCAGCCTGGGTAACAAGCACAAAACTCCGTCTCAAAAACAAAAAACAAAAAACAAAAAAAAAAGAAAAATCTACTATAAAGACACGTATTAAAAAGGCAAAACTGGGCTGGGCGCAGTGGCTCACGCCTGTAATCCCAGCACTTTGGGAGGCCAAGGCAGGCGGATCACAAGGTCAGGAGATCAAGACCATCCTGGCCAATGTGGTGAAACGCTGTCTCTACTAAAAATACAAAAATTGCCAGGCGCGGTGGCTCAAGCCTGTAATGCCAACACTTTGGGAGGCTGAGGCAGGTGGATCACGAGGTCAAGAGATCGAGACCATCCTGGTCAACATGGTGAAACCCCGTTTCTATTAAAAATACAAAAAATTAGCTGGGCGTGGTAGCGCGTGCCTGTAATCCCAGCTACTCAGGAGGCTGAGGCAGGAGAATGCCTGAGCCCAGGAGGTGGAGGTTGCGGTGAGCCGAGATCGCGCCATTGCACTCCAGCCTGGGTAACAAGCGAAACTCTGTCTCAAAAAAAAAAAAAAATTAACTGGGTGTGGTGGCAGACGCCTGTAATCCCAGCTACTCAGGAGGCTGAAGCAGGAGAATAGCTTGAATCAGGGAGTTGGAGGTTGCAGTGAGCCAAGATTGCACCACTGCACTCTAGCCTGGTGACAGAGTGAGACTCTGTCTCAAAAAAAAAAAAAAAAAAGCAAAACCAAAGGCCCAGGCCAAGGCAGACAGATCATTTGAACCTAGCAATTTGAGACCAGCATAGGCAACATAGGGAGACCCTGTTTCTATAATAAAACCAAAAATTAGGCATGGTAGTACAAAACAAATGGTACTGAAACACCTGGATTAGCAAATGCAAAGAAATGAATTAGATATAGAAGTTCACCTTTTACAAAACTAACTCCTAATGAATCATTTACTTAAATGGAAAATGCAAAACTCTCAACTTCTAAAAATAACACTTGTGAAAACAAAGATAACCTTGGATTTGACAATAAGTGTTCACACACAACACAAAAGGCATGATATGTGAATGAGAAAATCGATAAACTGGACTTTATTTTAAGTATAACTATTTTGGAAAAGACTCTGTTAACAGTATCAAAAGACAGGCTGCAGACTGGGACAACATTTGCAGAACACCCATCTGATCAAGGACTGGTACCCAAAAGGTATGAAGAACGAACTCCTAAAGTTTTTGTTTTGTTTTTTTTTTTTTTTTGAGATGGAGTTTCCCTCTTGTTACCCAGGCTGGAGTGCAATGGTGCGATCTCAGCTCACCGCAACCTCCACCTCCTGGGTTCAGGCAATTCTCCTGCCTCAGCCTCCTGAGTAGCTGGGATTACAGGCACGTGCCACCATGCCCAGCTAATTTTTTGTATTTTTAATAGAGATGGGGTTTCACCATGTTGACCAGGATGGTCTCGATCTCTTGACCTCGTGATCCACCTGCCTCGGCCTCCCAAAGTGCTGGGATTATAGGCATGAGCCATCACGCCCAGCTAGAACTCCTAAAGTTCTATAGGAAAGCAACCAACCAATCAAAAGGCCAGGTGCGGTGGCTCACGCCCATAATCCCAGCACTTTGGGAGGCCAAGGTAGGTGGATCACCTGAGGTTAGGAGTTCAAGACCAGTCTGGCCAACATGGTGAAACATCATCTGTACTAATAATACAAAACTTAGCCAGATGTGGTGGTGCACGCCTGTAATCAGTTACTTGGAGAGCTGAGTCAGAAGAATCGATTGAACCCGGGAGGCAGGGGCTGCAGTAAGTCAAGATCGCGCCATTGCACTCCAGCCTGGGCAACAAGACCGAAACTCCATCTCCGAAAAAAAACGAAAAAAGGAAAAAAAGAGAAAACAACAATGAGGCACCAGCAAATACTTGGAGTAGTTAAAATCCAAAATACTGACACTTCCAAATGCTGGTGACAGTGAACTCTCATTCACTCTTGATGTGCATGGAAAATTCTACAGCCAATTTAGAAGACAGTCTGCTGAAGAAAATGAGCATGGTCTTACTGATTCAGTAGTCTCATTCCTACATATTAACCCAAATGTTCTGAAATCTGGTGTCTACACAAAAGTCCTCCCATAAACGTTTTTAGCAGCTTTACTCATAACTGCCAAAAATTAGAACCAAACAAGGTGAGTCTGTCTCTCTTTTTTTTTTTTTAAATAGACAAGGATTCACATCGTATTTACCAGGCTAGTCTCTAACTCCTGGGCTCAAGCAATCTTCTCATCTCGGTCTGCCATGTAGGTGGGAATTCAGGGATGAGGCACCACACCAGGCTCAAGGTAAGCCTTTCAATAGGTGAATAACAAAATGAACTATTGTACGCCCATAGAATGGAATGTTATTCAGGGATGTAAGGAAATGAGTGTCCAGACATGGTGGCTCACAAGTGGAATCCCAGCACTTTGGGAAGCTGAAGTGGGAGGATCATCTGAACTTGGTAGCTTGAAATCCCGTCTCTAACAAAATAATTTTTTTTTTTTTTTTTTGAGACGGAGTTTCACTCTTGTTACCCAGGCTGGAGTGCAATGGTGTGATCTTGGCTCACTGCAATCTCCGCCTCCTGAGTTCAGGCAATTCTCCTGCCTCAGTCTCCTGAGTAGCTGGGATTACAGGCACATGCCACCAATGCCCAGCTAATTTTTTGTATTTTTAGTAGAGACAGGGTTTCACCATGTTGACCAGGATGGTCTTGATCTCTTGACCTCGTGATCCACCCGCCTCGGACTCTCAAAGCGCTGGGATTACAGGCTTGATCCACTGCGCCCCAAAACAAGTTTTTTAAATATAAATAAATAAAAACAAAAATAAAAATAATGAGTTGTCAATCAACAAAGGTATTGAGAGACCTTAAATGCATATATATATATTTTTTGAGACAGAGTCTTGCTCTGTCGCCAAGCGCCAGGCTGGAGTGCAGTGGTGCGATCTCGTCTCACTGCAACCTCAGCCTCCTGGGTTCTGCTTGCCTCAGCCTCCCAAGTAGCTGGGACTACAGGCGCGGGCCACCATGCCCAGCTAATTTTTGTATTTCAGTGGAGACGCAGTTTCACTATGTTGGCCAAGATGGTCTCAATCTCTTGACCTCGGGATCTGCCCACCTAGGCCTCCCAAAGTGCTGGGATTACAGGCGTGAGCCACCACACCCGGCCTCTTCGGTGCATATTTTACATGAAAGAAGCAAGTCTGAAATGGCCACTTACAGCATCATTCCAAATACTGATATTCTGGGAAATGCAAAACTCTAGAGGTAGGAACATCATCATTTGTTGCCAGGGATAAACAGGGGTGGCAAAAGAGGAAGGGGAGAGCTATGATTAGGAGGAGCACGGGGGGATTTTGAGGACAATGAAATGCTTCTGTGTAAGACTGTGATGGTGGATACATAACACATTTAGTTGTCTTAAACCACAGAACACAAAGAGTAAAGGTTAATGTAAAAGATGGACTTTAGGTAATAATACTGGCTTCTTCAATTTCCATCATGTTCAAGTGTAATATATTCTGCCATCAACTGTAGGATATACTACACGCAGTCAATATGGTTTCATATGTTTAAAACAGTTTTTTTTTTTTTTGAAATAGGGTCTTGCTATTGTGCCTCGGCTGGCCTCCAACTCCTGAGTTCAAGCTATCCTCCTGTTTCGGTGTCCTAAGTGGTAGGATTACATGTATGAGGCACAGCACCTGGCCAGTCAAGACGTTTAAAACAGGGGGAACTATGAGCTTGGAAGAAAAATGTGGGAACTCTGTGGATTATCTGCTCAATGTTTTGGGCAAAAAACCACTGTTCTAAATAATAAAATACATTAAATAAGAAAGTCAATTAAGATTCATAACTGAGTTAAAATAAAATCTGATGTAAAATATCACATATTAGTTATCATTTGCATAAAAAACATGCAAAAATAAAATATACTGATGGGGATGCATACCCAGGTTGTGAAAGTATGGCAATTATCTTCTTCGCAATACTGGCTCCATCAATATTTGGAGTCACTGTGCAATTGTTTTAAGTATTTTGTGCAGATGTAATTTTTTTTTTTTTTTTTTAAGACAGTTTCGCTCTTGTTACCCAGGCTGGAGTGCAATGGCTTGATCTCGGCTCACCACAACCTCTGCCTCCTGGATTCAGGCAATTCGCCTGCCTCAGCCTCCTGAGTAGCTGGGATTACAGGCACGTGCCACCATACCCAGCTAATTTTTTTTGTATTTTTAGTAGAGACAGGGTTTCGCCATGTTGACCAGGATGGTCTCGATCTCTTGACCTCGTGACCCACCCGCCTCGGCCTCCCAAAGAGCTGAAAGTACAGGCTTGAGCCACCGCACCCAGCAGATGTAATATTTTTAGTAAATTTCTAGAATGCACATTTAAAAAATTTTTCCAGATACAGTCTCACTCTATCACCCAGGCTGGAGTGCAGTGGCATGATTTCAGCTCACTGCAACCTCCACCTCCTTGGTTGAAGCAATTCTCCTGCCTCAGCCTCCTGAGTAGCTGGGATTATAGGTGCACACTATTAGCCTGGCTAATTACTATATTGTTAGAAGATGGGGTTTCACCATGTTGGTCAGGCTGGTCTCGAACTCCTGACTTTGTGATCTGCCTGCTTTGGCCTGTCAAAGTGATGGGATCATAGGGGTGAGCCACTGTGCCTGACCTAGAATACACACTTTATACAGAAATAAATCTCAGTGAATTTTAATTATCAGCAACAACCTGTTGAATGTAATTTTTAAAAGACAGCACAGCCTATTGAAACTATTTTTTTCTTTTTTTTCTTTTTTTTTTTTTTGAAAGTCTCACTCTATTGCCCAGGCTGGAGTGTAGTGGTGCAATCATAGCTCACTGCAGCCTCGAACTCCTAGACTCAACAGATCCTGAGTAGCTGGGACTACAGACACACATCACAATGACCAGGTAATTTTTTGTATAGACAAGGTTTGCCATGCCGCCCAGGCTGGACTAATTTCTATTAAAACAAATTTTCTGGAAGTCTAAAAAAGTCTCAGGAAGGATATAAAATAATTATGTGGCTGGGCGCGGTGGCTCACGCCTGTAATCCCAGCACTTTGGGAGGCTGAGGCGGGTGCGTCACGAGGTCAAGAGATCGAGACCATCCTGGTCAACATGTTGAAAGCCCGTCTCTACTAAAAATATAAAAAATTAGCTGGGCATGGTGGCGCATGCCTGTAATCCCAGCTACTCAGGAGGCTGAGGCGGGAGAACTGCCTGAACCCAGGGGGCGGAGGTTTCGGTGAGCTGAGATCACGTCATTGCACTCTAGCCTGGGTAACAAGAGCGAAACTCGATCTCAAAAAAAAAAAAAAAAAAAGAGATCGAGACCATCCTGGTTAATGAGGTGAAACCCCGTCTCTACTAAAAATACAAAAATTAGCTGGGCATGGTGGTACGTGCCTGTAGTCCCAGCTACTCGGGAGGCTGAGGCAGGAGAATTGCTTGAACCCAGAAGGCAGAGGTTGCAGTGAGCTGAGATCGTGCCATTGCACTCCAGTCTGGGTAACAACAGCGAAACTCTGTCTCAAAACAAACCAAAAATCAGTTCCTAAAAAACTATATACTGAGTCTATCTTCTACTTTCTCCTCTTAAAACCAAAAGTCTCCCAGCACAGGCACTGTCCCTAAAGTTCCCGACACATCAACACCAACCTAGAGATAGAGCCCTCATCAAAAGACTGAAAGAGGCTGGTCCCAGTGTAGTGGTGTTTACAACTAATTGACCACAACCAGTTACAGATTTCTTTGTTCCTTCTCCACTCCCACTGCTTCACTTGACTAGCCTAAAAAAAAAAGCAGAAAGAAAAAAACCTGAAACCAGCTTGGGAAGGACTTTAGAGCTCCTAACTACTGAAAGTGCAGTCCAAACAGCAGAAAGTCCACACCCAAGTCCAAAGAGCACTGCCACCTCCAAAATCCTGGGCCGTTATTTCAGGATGAAGCCCTATGAAATTAAAGTTAAAAAAAGCTTAACTCTTCTATAACTTTTATATTATTTCTCCCTCTTTCCTCACTCTGTTGCTAGCTATTTCGTTATTACATAACCAGGTCTGACTCGCCCCAAACCATTGTTTTTAATGCTTGTCTTCTTATACCTTGGGGAAATGTGAAGACCCAAAAACAACCAGTTTCTCTGTCCTGTATCTCTGTCCCTCTAATCTCCACAGTTACCCCTAGTTCTCACCGTTATAATCACCTACAGTCAAAACACATTCCTTTACTCCCACAGGCTAACAACCTTGTAGTAATTGGGGCTATGTCCTTTAAACCACCCAATACCAAAATTAAACCTCTACAAATAGAGTTTATGTCCATTTAAAACCCCGCCTCCAGCCCGGCGCGGTGGCTCAAGCCTGTAATCCCAGCACTTTGGGAGGCCGAGGCGGGTGGATCACGAGGTCAAGAGATCGAGACCATCCTGGTCAAGATGGTAAAACCCCGTCTCTACTAAAAATACAAAAAATTAGCTGGCCATGGTGGCGCGTGCCTGTAATCCCAGCTACTCGGGAGGCTGAGGCAGGAGAATTGCCTGAACCCGGGAGGCGGAGGTTGCGGTGAGCTGAGATCACGCCATTGCACTCCAGCCTGGGTAACAAGAGCAAAACTGCGTCTCAAAATAAATAAATAAATAAATAAATAAATAAATAAATAAATAAAATAAAACCCCACCTCCAATTTACCAAAAAAAAAAACCTACTCCCCCAATTACCAATCTCACCAATACACCCCTATCCTTATTTCTATGACCACCTCTACCTCCACTGACCCTAAGCCTGGGCCAATGGGAAAAATCCTGGAAGTATTTTTAAAATGCACATGATTCCTTCTCCTCCTCCAAGTTTCAGCTTTAAACCAAACACCTGTTATTCCTGAACCTGAAAAAGTGTCCGTTATCAAAGTAAATAACCTAAAACAAACCTTAGCAATCAAAGCCAATACCAAAATACAAAGACCTGGCTAAAACAAATATTCCATCCACACGTCAAACAAAAGCAACGGTTACACTATGTGCACAGGAGGCCAGAGGCCCAGACTCTCCTTTCCACTTAAATGGTCTCTGGCGACAGGGCATAAACTATACAATCCTATAGCTTATATAATATAATTATCTTATATAAGCTATATAATCTATATAATGACTCTTTTCCAAAATCCCACAGCCTAGAATAATAAATCATGCCAAGTGCACTCACAAGCACTCGAGCTCTCTCTCCCCGCACCGAAAGCTTACCCAGCAATGTGCCCTTAGTCATCCCAGAACACATATGTAACAGTATTGCAGCAGACTTTTACTAAACACTACAAAGCAACTAGAGCAAAACTCGTGTTCTAGTCCAATTAGCCATCCCTTTCACCTTAACATTTCAACAACACCCCTCAAAAAAGCCCCACTAATAAGTCCTCTAATCCTGAAGTTTATATAAATACCATCAAAGTTCCACAAGGAGTGACAAATAAATTCAAAGCCCAAAACCAATTAGCTACAAGGTTTCAATCCACATTGTTCCAGTAGATAACTACAAAATAATAAATAAGGGCTGGGCGCGGTGGCTCACGCCTGAAATCCCAGCACTTTGGGAGGCCGAGGCGGGTGGATCACAAGGTCAAGAGATCGAGACCATCTTGGTCAACATGGTGAAACCCCGTCTCTACTAAAAATACAAAAATTAGCTGGGCATGCTGGTGCGTGCCTGTAATCCCAGATACTCAGGAAGCTGAGGCAGGAGAATTGCCTGAACCCAGGAGGCAGAGGTTGCGGTGAGCCGAGATCACGCCATTGCACTCCAGCCTGGGTAACAAGAGCGAAACTCCATCTCAAAAAAAAAAAATAAATAAAATAATAATGATAAATAAATAATAAAAAAACTGCACTGTAGCCTGGGCAACAGAAGTGAAACTCCATCTCAAAAAAAAAAAGGAATAATAGAAAAACTTGTTAAAACAATTCTCATCAAAACTTTCCTCAACCCTCCCCCCCCATTCAAATAAACTTTTTCTTCTAAAAAATCAAGCCAAACAGCACAGTCAAAATATACTTAAAAAGTTTAAAAAAAGAATTATAAAAAATAAAAAAAGTTAAAAGTATAACAAAGTTTCTCTTCAAACAGCTTGCTCAACCTTTTATCACTTAATTCCAAGTACCCCCACTTTCTTCCATCTCCTTTTCTTCTTTCTTATTTTGCTACATGCCCAGGCATGCCACAGCACCAGCTCACATTCCTTTACTTATTTAGGAAAGGACTAGCTCTCTAATCCAACACAAACAATCCCTTCCTCCTCTCCCCTCTCTCTCATCATGCATCCACCTTATCTTAAAAAGTTTAAATATTTAGCTAACCAGGTCTAGTTTAAATTATACAATCCAACCCTAACCAATAAAAAAAACCAGACACACACACACACACACACACAAACAAGTTACATTAAAAATAATAAAAACCGGGTAGGGTGCAGTGGCTCACGCCTGTAATCCCAGCACTTTGGAAGGCTGAGGTGAGATCATGAGGTCAGGAGTTTGAAACCAGCCTGACTGGTTTCACATGATGAAACCCCATCTCTACCAAAAATACAAAAATTAGCCAGGCATGGTCGCACCTGTAATCCCAGCTACTCAGGAGGCTGAGGCAGGAGAAACACTTGAATCCGAGGTGGATGGGAGGTTTGCAGTGAGCTGGGATGGCGCCCCTGCACTCCAGTCTGGGCTACAGAGTGAGACTCTATCTCAAAAAATAAAAAACAAAATAAAACATCCTATTTTCCTTTATTCTGTATGCTCTCACCATTCCTCCATACACCAAACACACCCTTCTTCAAAAGTAAATTTATTTTGCTAAAAAAATCCTTTACGCACTCCTTTTTCCACACATCTCCAGCTTTATTTCTAACACCGAGCCCTTGCACTCCAGCCTGGGCGGCAGAAGGAGGCTCTGTCTCAAAGAAAAACAAAAACAAGCAAAAGTACCGTCCCAGCTAAGTGACGTGAGCAGCTTTTGGGAAAGACGACCCCCAAAACACCCTGAAAATTGAGTTCCTCTGTATGACAGGCTGGGGGGTGAGACAGGCCTCCTCTTGCCCTCTCCCTTTAGGAGTTAAGATGCAGCAACTGAGACTCGTGCAAAGATAGACATCAGACTGGAAAAACAGAGCAATAAGACACCAAATTACAAACAAGACCCGAGGCCATACAAGGCAACGGTTAAGTCAAGCCTCAGAATCCATAAAATCCAGAGAAACAGGTCTGTTTTTTGGCTGGAATGGAATCACATGGCAGATAACAGACTCCCTTCCCTCACCATTCATTCCTATCTCCTCCAAACTTTTGACAAAGCTTCACACTCTCAACCGCCACCTACAGAATCCCTAAACCTCCTGCGCCTTCTAACCCCGCTCCCACAGCTCCCGCCTTTTGGCCGAAGGAACTTGTACACCCTCCAGGCACGGATTCATGATTTTCCTACAATTCCTGTCTCCTTGAAATGAATAAAACCAAAATGCCATTAGCCACCTCGGGACCTCTAACTCCAGGCCTCGTGGGATTGTGTTTTCTTCCTTGGCCTCGGTCTCTCACATTCGTCTCTGAATAAACTTTTAAGTTATTTTACAGACTGGCTTTTTCCATAGACAAACCTAGGACTGCGTATTTCTTTCATGAATCATTGTTTCCTCAAATGAACTCTAGGCTAACGTGACTCAGGTTAATTTTTAACAGGAGAAAGGCGGAACTGGGGACCCCACAGACCGCTGCTCCTCCCACACGAAGCCCACGCCGGAGTCGTGATTCCCCCATGACCCTACCGTGGCCCCCGCATAATCTGGGGAGACGCGGTGCTGCGGCACGGACTGCCCAGAGAGGGCTCGGGGGCCGAGGCTGCAGGCGCCGCCCAAGGACGTGACAGGACGCCCGGGATCTTGGCTGCCCGCCCCGCCCCGCCCAGTGGCCAAGGGGACAGAGGGCCGAGCTGCTCCAGGAGGACTCGGTCCTAGACCTCAGAGTCGCCCGCAGGGAAGCCCGGGTCCCGCCACAGTCGGTTCCGGACGGTTTCAGGCAGCCCCCTCCCCCCTCTTGGGACCCCCCCCCGCTGTCCCGCACACGCACCATTTCCCAGTTTTCAGATGTCCCAGAGTCCTCTCTACAGCTTCTGTGACTACAGCAGGGCACAGCGCAGGTGACAGAACGACAGAAGCCTGGGTAGAGGCACCAGGTCTCTCTCGGGGTTGGAAAAACTGGATACCAACGGCCGCCCGCACAACGACAAGGTGAGGGAAGGAATGGGATCCTTTCCGTGCCCGGATGAACAATGGGCGGGCCCCGCCCTAGCGCCTCTGATTGGATGGAATGCTAGCCCCTGCCCCCCACGTCTGAGTCACAGCTGAAGCCTTGGGTATCAGGCCCTGCAGAGCCAGACTGACAGATCCTAGCCACAGCTTTTCTAAGGACGAGCTACTTCCTGCACCCTTGTTATTGGATATTTGCATTTTAGCCCAACTTGCTATTGATAGAAGAGAACACTAGCGCTTCCTCACTCAAGGGATTATCCCTGCTCCTTCATTCTGCACGGGGGTCACAGGACTGTGCAGGGAATTTCAGACTCAGTGTCCATAGGAGCCATCTGCTGGCCTCCGAGCAGCAGGGGAACCGAGACCAGGCCAGGCACGGCTGCACCAGTAGCAGAGGCATATGTCCCGGAGCGGGCCCGAATTGGGGATGAGGCATGGCCAAGCCTTGCTCACACACCACCATCCCCGCCTCACTGTGTAAAATGTTCCCTCCTTCTATATCTTTATTTTCAACAGCACGAAACTCTCACCTAGGATTATTTAAGCTTCTTCTTCTAAATAGTCAACTTCATTAACCCTTTGTCCAGGTGACGCCCCCAAACAATTCTATCTCTTGCCTGATCTTCATTTATTTTCTTTATATATACAAAGAACTCTGATCCCGGAGACCCCATGGATGTCAAATCCCAAACCCTGCCCAAAACACAACTCCAGGCTCCCGAGGTAGAGCACCCGAAAGAACAGAACCCCACAAATGCATCTGCACCTGGTCTTCTGCTTTCCAGGGCTCTGCAGCTTCTTGGAATCCACACTCCTAGAGCTGCTCTGAGCAGCTGGAGGTCATCTCTGGGGGAGGGCGGGCTACCCACCAAGCCCCCAGGGGAGCTCCTTTTTCCTCCCTTTGCAGGCTCCACCGGCCTCAGTGAGGAGTCACTAGCCTCGGGCTCTGCTGCCCCCTGCAGGTTATTCAGCTACTTCTCACCCCTTCAATCAGTTCCACGAGACAAACACCCTCAGACCCTCTGTGGGAATAAGACACCAGCAGAGTCCCTGCTCTCCTCCTATGTTTATGTATAAAGTGGGGGAGGAAAATTCTAAGATAAGTGCATTTAAAATAATTCTAGATCGTGGTGGAGGTGGCAGTTCAGGGACCTGCGTTCAGAGATGCTGCAGCACCGCCAGGCCTGGCTGGTCGGAGAGAGGGTGGAAAGCTGGAGCTGGATGTGGATAGGTGGAGGGAGCAGCCCTGATAACTGGGCTCTAAAGCCTGGAGCCCTGGAGAGCAGAGATGGGGGCTCCCAGGACAGGACGCTTGGGGAGGATAGAGTAGAGTCTGGTAGCTTCCATGGGGAGGGGGTGCTGTGGCAGCTGGTGTGGGCCAGTGGCTATCATAAGTATCATAACCTAGCCCAACTGGGACGTCAAAACTTGGATTCCATGGCAATTTATGAAGAGAAAGGCTTCGATGACAAAGAAGTCATTGATGAGGAGGCAGATGAGGATCACTGGCAAGCTCGCCCCCTTATGGAAAGAAAAGTGAATGCTCAACTACTGTGGCAAAATGGGTTTAAAGGATGAGACTCTCGGTGTCAGGGAACAGACTGCTGCAGAACTCTTAGAGATTGCAAAGACCTTTCAACAACAGCCTGGGAGGCCGGGTGCCATGGCTCATGCCTATAATCCCAACATTCTGGGAGGCCAAAGTTGGAGGATCACTTGAAGCCAGAAGTTGGAGACCACCCTGAGCAGTGAAGTGAGACCCTCCCATCTCTGTAATTTTTTTTTTTTAATTAGCCAGGAGGCTGAGGTAGAGGATTACTTGAGTCCCAAAGTTTGAAGTTGCTGTGAGCTATGATCAGGCTGACACTGTCAAAAAAACATAAAAATCCCACCAAACTGCCTGGGGAAATGCTGACCCCCCTGGATGGTCTAATTGTGAAACACAGAGGGTGGTGATATTTCTTTATGGACTGGATCATTCTAACCACGTAAGACGCTTGGCCGACTGAGGATTTACCAGGAGGGACGACCTTCTTGCAGTCAACGGAAAAGGCCCCTGGTGAAGCCATCCCTTTAAACTTTATCAAATTCATCAGGGAGGAATGGAGGAGCAAAACTTCAACCAAGCTTGCAGCGCCTTTGGCATTAATCATTATGTCAGCTTGTTCTCTGGCCTTCCTCATATTTATTTCACACCTAGTGTCCTAAAATCCCATAGACCCTAATGATAGTTCCCATCCTTTTCAGGGCTGGGTGCATTAGTTCATGACTGTAATCTCAGCACTTTGGGAGGCTCAGGTGGGGGGATCACTTGGGCCTGGGAGTTCAAGAACAGCCTGGGCAATAGAGTGAGATTCCATCTGTACAAAAAATTTAAAAACAGTCAGGCATGGTGGCATGTACCTTTATTCCCAGCTACTTGGGAGGCTGAGGCAGAGGA
Organism: Callithrix jacchus; assembly: GCF_049354715.1. NCBI lineage: Eukaryota > Metazoa > Chordata > Mammalia > Primates > Cebidae > Callithrix > Callithrix jacchus. The sequence continues at coordinate 10,856,090 of NC_133523.1, read as the reverse complement.
TCTCTTGAGCCCAGGAGTTTCTGCAGTGAGCTGTGATCCCACCACTGCACTCCAGCCTGGGAAACAGAGCCGTACTATGTGTCTTAAAAAAAAAAAAAGAAAGAAAGAAACAAAGAAAAAGAAATCCAGACATTTGTTGGTCTTTGGATTATTGGAAAGCATTTATCTGACAGCCCAACGTCTAAGCCCAATATATAGACTTATTAGAAAGGAGCACTTTGGGACTGAAACACAGCTCTGCAGGAAGCTTTGGACAGGTTAATGTGTTAGTATGGCAGGCACAAGCCTCAGGCACACCTTTAGAGGGTAGATCTGTGACTTGGGATGTTACAGCTGCTGCTGAGGGTACAAATTGGGCCCTATGGCAACCACACTGTGGCAAATTAGTCCCTTTAGGATTTTAGTTGTAATGATGACATGGAGATGAAACCAGACACTCTTGAAATTGAACAAATGCTAGCAGTGTATTATCCTTTCCAGCAGGTGGAATCCACAAGAAAGAACCTTCCTGTGACTGTGAGAACGGGGCTACCATGCCTGGATAATTTTTTTTTTTATTTTTGGTAGAGACAGGGTTTCACCATGTTGTCCAGGCTGGTCTTGAACTCCTGAGTTCAGGTGATCTGCCTGCCTCAGCTTCCCAAAGTGCTGGGATTACAGGTGTGAGCAACCATGCCTGAACTCCGACTAAATTTCTTTTCTTTGGATAGCACAGTTTCTAACACCTTAATCCCAGCACTTTGGATGGCCGAAGCGGGTAGATCACTTGAGCCCAAAAGTTTGGGCTATGTCTACCCTGGGCAACATGGTGAGACCTAGTCTCTATTTTTATTTTTTAAAAAGTTTAATATATATATATATATATATATATGTATGTATATATTTAAAGATGGGGTTTCATCATGTTGGTCAGGCTGGTCTTGAACTCCCGACCTAAGGTGATCCACCCGCCTTGATCTCCAAAGTGCTGGGATTACAGGTGTGAGCCACCACGCCTGGCCTAAATGTATATATTTTAATAAAATTTGGAAGAAGTAGGAAGGAGTGGTGAAGGGGGTCTGTTATCTGCCACGTGATTCCATCCCAGCCAAAAACCAGATCTGTTTCTCTAGATTTTATAATTCTGGGGCCAGGCGTGGTGGCTCATGCCTATAATCCCAGCACTTTGGGAGGCCGAGACGGGTGGATCACAAAGTAAAGAGACCGAGACCATCCTGGTCAACATGGTGAAACCCCGTCTCTACTAAAAATACAAAAATTAGCTGGGCATGGTGGCACGCGCCTGTAGTCCCAGCTACTCAGGAGGCTGAGGCAGGAGAATTGCTTGAACCCAGGAGGCGGAGGTTACGGTGAGCAGAGATGGCGCCATTGCACTCCAGCCTGGGTAACAAGAGTGAAACGCCGTCTCAAAACAAACAAACAAACAAAAACAGAATTCTAAGGCTTGACTTAGGTCTTACTTGTAATTTGATATCTTATTGCCCCAAGGAGTCTGTTTTTCCAGTCTGATGATGTCTATCTTTACATGAATGAATCAGTTGCTGCATCTAAACTCCTAAAGGGAGAGGGTATAAGAAGGCCTGTCTCACCTCCCAGCCTGTCATACAGAGGAACTCAATTTTCAGGGTTTCGTGGAGATCTCCTTGGCCAAGAGCCTGTCACCTCACTTAGCTGGGAAGGTACTTTTGCTTTTTTTTTTTTTTTTTGAGACGGAGTTTTGCTCTTGTTACCCAGGCTGGAGTGCAATGGCGCGATCTCGGCTCACCGCAACCTCCGCCTCCTGGGTTCAGGCAATTCTCCTGCCTCAGCCTCCTGAGTAGCTGGGATTACAGGCACGCGCCACCATGCCCAGTTAATTTTTTGTATTTTTAGTAGAGACAGGGTTTCACCATGTTAACCAGAATGGCCTTGATCTCTTGACCTCGTGATCCACCCGCCTCGGCCTCCCAAAGTGCTGGGATTACAGGCTTGAGCCACCGAGCCCGGCCAGTACTTTTGCTTTTGTTTGAAAGTCTCCTGTCACCCAGGCTGGTGTAAGTAACTTACACCTTCCAGGCATTGATTAATGATTTTCCTACAAGTCCTGTCTCCCTGAAATGAATAAAACCAAACTATCATGAGCTGCCTAGGGACCACTTACTCCAGGCTTCTTGGGGTTGTGTTTCCCTGGTCCAAGGTCTCTTCTATTTGGCTGTTAGATATAGTAAATTCCTCTTCAAAGGTTCAGCTCGTTCCACTTCCCTGTTCTTCGTTTTTTATTTTCAAAGCCTAACTTCCTTGTTCTTTGTTCCTCTTCGCCCCTAGTTACAGTAAACAACCTTCCCACCAGTCCTAATCTGTAACCTACACCTGTTTCTTATTGGGAAAGAGTCCCCTCTGCCCTTAGTTACTGCCTCTGAAAGAGCTCCTTCTGCCGAAACTGCCGTTCCGGCCGCTGTGACCCACAACCCGAGTGCTCTCTTTGAAATAGCCAATCGGGATCAGCTTAGATTGTGTCTTCTGACTCCAGCCAGTGGAGACAGTACACGGTAGCATGCACTGACTGTGTTAGTGTAAGAACCCCTTCCCTCCTTTGTTTGGGGTGCTCTCGTGGTGGCCAGACTTACGAGTAGCATCCGCCTGCAGAAGTACATTTGCCTTGCTGAGCGCTAGTTTTCTTTGCGACTCCGAGCTCTTATTTCCAACTCCAGCTCTTATTTCCAACAAGGTCTGAATAAACTTCTTTATTTTACATAGTTTGGCTTTTTCCGTTGACAAACCACAAGCCAGGACTGGGTGTTTCTCATTCGTGAATCGCTGTTTGCTCAAATCAAATCTTTGTTATCATATCTCAGTTTATATATATATAGTTATTATTTTTTGAGATGGGAGTCTCGCTTTGTCGCCCGGGCTGGAGTGCAGTGACGCGATCTCGGTTCACTGCAACCTCCGCCTCCCGAGTTCAAGCGATTCTCCTGCCTCACTATGCCCCGCCAATTTTTCTATTTTTAGTAGAGACGGGGTTTCACCGTGTTAGTCAGGATGGTCTCGATCTCCTGACTTCGTGATCCACCCGCCTAGGCCTCCCAAAGTGCTGGGATTACAGGGGTGAGCCACCACGCCCGGCCAGTTTAATGTTTAACAGAAGAAAGTGGGGGATGGGAGCCCCACAGACCTCTGCTCCTCCCACACGAACCCCACACCCGAGGCGGGATTCCCCCCATGGCCCCGGCATAATGTGGGGAGACTAGGGGCTGCGGGCGCGGAGCTGCCCAGAGAGGGCTCTGGGGCCGGGGCTGCAGTCGCTGCGCAGGTACGGGACAGTACGCCAGGGGTCCCAGCTGCCGGCCCAGCCAAACCCTGCGGCCGAGGGGACCTAGGGCCTAGCTGCGCCGCGGAACTCGGTCCCAGACCCCGGTGTCACCGCGTGGAGGCCCGGGACCCGCCACCGCCGGTTCCAGCCCCTCCTCCCAGTCGCCCGGGCGCCAGGTCCCTCACACGCACCATTTTTCGGCTTCCAGAACGTTCCGGCGTCCTCTGTGTGTCTCCTGCGACTAGTGTAGGTCACAGTGTAGGATAGAGAGCAACAGAAGCCCTGGCAGAAGGGACCCTCTCGGAGTAAGAAAGCCGAGAGCCCAACACCAGCTTGCGCAGCAACAGCGGAGTGGACCCCTCCTCCTTTCTGGGACGGACAATAGACAGGGCCCCGCCCAAGCGCTCCTGATTGGATGGGGCACCAGGCCCCGCCTCCCCATCCTGAGTGACAGCAGAAGCCCCGGGTAACGGGGCTCTGCAGATCAAGTCGGACCTGTTATGGCCACAGCGTCTCTAAGCGAACAGCCTCTCTAAGCAAGCGCCCTCCTTGCCCCCTGTTCATTGGATATTTGCATTTAAGCCAGACTTGTTCCTTATTGTTAGATGGGGCACTGTTAGCTTCCTCAGTCAAGGGGCTGTCCCTGCTCCTTCCTTCTGCACGGGATCACAAGCGTGTGCAGGGAATTTCAGACGCAGTGTTCAATGGGGACATGCGCTTGCCTCAGAGCAGGAGGGGAGCCCAGACACGGCCAGGCACAACTGCACCAGAAGAGAGAGGCAGATGTCCTCTAGGGGGCGGAAAATAGGATGAGGCATGGCCAAGGCTTCCTCACACTGCTATGGACTGCTGCAAGGTTTTCCTTGTAAGGGAGCTAACCAAGCCAGAACTTAGTAAATATTTAGCGTCTCTCAGTACTATGTATATCTATCCCTGGTACACTGACAGTGACTGAAGACCCATTTTTCAGGACACGCTGTGTAGGTCTGAGCCAGGGAACATTATTATATAGCATAGCACTTTCTTTTTTTTTTTCTTTTTCTTTTTTTTGAGACGGAGTTTTGCTCTTGTTACCGAGGCTGGAGTGCAATGGCACGATCTCGGCTCACCGCAACCTCCGCCTTCTGGGTTCAAGCAATTCTCCTGCCTCAGCCTCCCGAGTAGCTGGGACTACAGGCGTGCATCACCATGCCCAGCTAATTTTTGTATTTTTAGTAGAGACGGGGTTTCACCTCGTTGACCAGGATGGTCTCGATCTCTTGACCTCGTGATCCACCAGCCTCGGCCTCCCAAAGTGCTGGGATTATAGGCGTGAGCCACCGCGCTCGGCCAACATGGCACTGTCATCTCACATCTAACCCCCAAAGAGCAGGGTTAACTGAAATGAAAGATGGTCTCAGGGGAAGCTGTAAATCAGAAATTCTGTCATAGAAATTATGTCGTAGGCATCTCTTTTTGAGACAGGGTCTCACTTTGTCACCTAGGCTGGAGTGCACTGATACGATCACTGCTCACTGCAACCTCAACCTCCCAGGCTCAAGCAATCCTCCCACCTCAGCCTCCCAAGTAGGTGAGACTACAGGTGCGTGCCAGCATGCCTGACTAGTTTTTTATTTTTTGTGGAGGTGGGAGTCTCCTTTGGTTGTTCAGGTTAAGCACTCCTGTGCTTAAATGATCCTCCAGTCTCAGCCTCCCAAAGTGTTGAAATTACAGGTGTGAGCCCGGCCTCTTGGGCATCTTCATTGCTTCACACCTTACAATGGGTAATTCAATATTCAGCGAATATTGCCTGAAGAAATAAGCACAGCCATAACTAGTGATAAGGCAAATCAGGTGTTGAGATTTGAGCATTCCTAGAAGCTTCACTTTTTTTTTTTTTTTTTTTTAGATGGAGTTTCGTTGTTGTTACCCAGAGTGGAGTGCAATGGTGCGATCCCGGCTCACCGCAACCTCCACCTCCTGGGTTCAAGCAATTCTCCTGCCTCAGCCTCCTGAGTAGCTGGGACTAAGGCACGCACCACCATGCCCAGCTAATTTTTGTATTGTTTTTTTTTAGTAGAGACGGGGTTTCACCTTGTTGACCAGGATGGTCTTGATCTCTTGACCTCGTGATCCACACCCCTCGGCCTCCCAAAGTGCTGGGATTATAGGCGTGAGCCACCGTGCCCGGCCAGAAGCTTCACTTAATAAACCTAATTTCGCTATGTGTGAAAGTACTCACATATATTCGTTGTTCAGACACGGATAATTATGGCAAGGAAATGAGGTGCTACGAAAAATTATGTTGGGACAACAGATACAATCGAGAATTATTGTTCGCAAATCAGGAGACATGGACAGATGATTTCTGAAGTAGTTTCATACCTTATATAAAGGTAGGAAGTGTTAGAAGACATCCAGCTGGAGTCAGTTGCAGAATACATACTTTGCTTGGTATGTGGAGAACACGCCTCAACTATTTTCATTTGGTCACAGAAGTATTCCCTGTTGTGTGAGAGCAGAGGAAAAACAGTGACTTATTTTCCACTCTCAGGTCTCAGCGCAGCTCAGAAATCCAATCCCAGACAGGGTGTGTGGATGTTAATATCGCCCTCACAAGGAGGGAGCTTCATTGACTTCCCCTTTCTGGAAAATGTCTCAAAGCTGTTTTCTCAAGGATTTTTTCATGTAAGGTATAACAGCTGTTAGAAATAAAGATAGGCCAGGTGTGGTGGCTCACACCAGCAATCCTAGCACTTTGGAAAGCCAAGGTAGGAGGATCCCTTGAGGCCAGGAGTTTGAGACCAGTCTGGGCAACATAGTGGGACCCTGTCTCTACCAGAAAAAGAAAAAGGTTAAGGTAACACCAGTGAATTTGGTTTCATTTACATGATTCCTTTTTTTTTTTTTTTTAACAAGGTCTTGCTCTGTCACCCAGGTTGGAGTACAGTGGGGCAAACAGGGCTCACGACAGCCTTGATCTTCCAGACTAAAGCAATAATCCCACCTCAGCCTCTCAAGTAGCTGGGACCACAGGTGTGCACCACCACACCCAGCTAATTTTTGTATTTTGTACAGCTGGGGTTTCACCATGTTGCCCAGGCTGCTCTCCAACTCCTGGCCTCAAGCTATCCTCCTCCTTCAACCTCCTAAAGTGCTAGGATTACAGGTGTGAGGCACCATGCATGGCCAATTTTACTTTTCATAGATTGATTTTTTTTTTTTTTTTTTGAGACAGAGTTTTGCTCTTGTTACCCAGGCTGGAGTGCAATGGTGCCATCTCGGCTCACCGCAACCTCCGGCTCCTGTGTTCAGGCAATTCTCCTGCCTCAGCCTCCTGAGTAGCTGGGATTACAGGCACCTGCCACCATGCCCAGCTAAGTTTTTGTATTTTTAGTAGAGATGGGGTTTCACCATGTTGACCAGTATGGTCTCGATCTCTCGACCTCGTGATCCACCCGCCTTGGCCTCCCAAAGTGCTGGAATTATAGGCATGAGCCATCGTGCCCGGCCTTATAACTGAATATCATTGTATTGTGTATATATAACAACACATTTTCCTTATCCAACCATGTGTTGATGGACACTTAAATTGGTTCCATATGTTTGCTATTGTGAATAGCGTTATAATAAATAAATATGGGAGTGCAGATATCTCTTTGATATACTGATTTCCAATCCCACCCAGTTGTGGGATTGCTGGATCATATGATAGCTCTATTTTCGTTTTATGAGAAACTTCCAAAGTGTTCTCCATAGTGGTTGTACTAATTTACATTCCCACTAACAGTGTACAAGTGTTCTCTTTTCTCTGTATCCTCACCAGCATTTGTTACTGCCTGTCTTTTGGGTGAATGCTATTTTAATTAAGGTGAGATATCTTATTGTAGTTTTGATTTGCATTTCTCTGATGATTAGCAATGTTGAGCACTTTTTATGTCTGTTTGCCATTTGTATGTCTCTTTTAAGAAATGTCTATTCAGGGCCGGGCACGGTGGCTCACGCCTGTAATCCCAGCACTTTGGGAGGCCAAGGCGGGTGGATCACGAGGTCAAGAGATCGAGACCATCCTGGTCAACATGGTGAAACCCCGTCTCTACTAAAAATACAAAAAATTAGCTGGGCATGGTGGTGCGCGCCTATAATCCCAGCTACTCAGGAGGCTGAGGCAGGAGAATTGCCTGAACCCAGGAGGCGGAGGTTGCAGTGAGCCGAGATCGCACCATTGCACTCCAGCCTAGGTAACAAGTGTGAAACTTCATCTCAAAAAAAAAAAAGAAATGTCTATTCAGATCTTTTGCCTATTTTAAAATTAGAATATTAGATTTTTCCCCACAGAGTTGTTTGAACTCCTTATATATTCTGTATATTAATCTATTGTCAGATTAATAGTTTGCAAATGTTTTCTCCCATTCTGTGGCTTGGCTCTTTACTTTGTTGATAGTTTCCTTTGCTGTGTTTTTTCCTTTTTAACTTCATGTGATCCCATTTGTCCATTTTTGCTTTCATTGCCTATGCTTGTAGGGTAACACCTAAAAAATATTTGCCTACTCCAATGTCCTGGAGACTTTCCTTAATGTTTTATTTTAGTAGTTTCATAGTTTGACATCTTGGGTTTAAATCTTTAATCATTTTGATTTGATTTTTGCATATGGTGAGAGATAGGGTCTAGGTTCTTTTTCCTGTATGTGAATATTCAGTTTTGCCAGCACCTTTTACTGAAGTGACTGTCCTTTCTCTAATATACATTCTTGGCACTTTTGTCAAAAATGAGTTCACTGTAAATGTATAGATTTATTTCTGGGTTCTCTATTCTGTCCCAGTGGTCTATGTATCTGTTTTTATGCCAGGACCATGCTGTTTTGGTTACTAGAGCTCTGTAGTATAATCTGAAGTCAAGTAATGTGATTCCTCCAGTTTTGTTCTTTTTGCTCAGGATAGTGTTGGCTATTCCAGGTCTTTTGTGGTTCCATATAAATTTTAGAATTATTTTTTCTATTTCTATGAAGAATGTCATTGGTATTTTGATAGGGATTGCATTTAATCTGTAGGTTGCTTTGGGTAGTATGTACATTTTAACTATATTTATTCTTTCAATCCATGAACAGGAAATATCTTTTCATTTTTTGTCCTTTTCAATTTCTTGCATCCATGGTTTATAGTTTTCATTATAGAGATCTTTTACTTCGTTGGTTAAATTAATTCCTAGGTATTTTATTTTATTTGTAGCTATTGTAAACAGCTAAAGTCTTGAAAATCAAGACTTTCTTGATTTCTTTTTCAGATTGTTCACTGTTAGCGTATAAAAATGCTACAAATTTTTGGCTTTTTATTTTTTTCTTCCAGTGATCCTTGTTCCGAAGAAATGCTACTGATTTTTATATGTTGATTTTTGTCTCCTGCAACTTTATTGAATTTATTAGTTCTAATAGTTTTTTGGTGAAGCCTTTAAGTTTTTCCCAAATATAAGATCATGTAATCTGCAAAGAAGGATAATTTAACTTCTTCCTTTCCAGTTTGGATGCCCTTTATTTCTTTCTCGTCTGACTGCTCTACCTAGGAATTCAAGTACTATGTTGAATAATAGTGGTGACAGTGGGCATTGTTGTCCTGCTCCAGATTTTAGAGGAAAGGCTTTTTTTCTCCATTCAGTATACTAGTTGTAGGTCTGTCATATATGGCTTTTTATTATGTTGAGGTATGTTCTTTGTATACTGTTTTTTTGAAGACTTTTTTTTTATCATGAAGGGATGTTAAATTTTATCAAATATGTTTCAGTATCATTGAAATAATCATATAGTTTTTGTCCTTTGTTCTGTTGATATGATGTATCCCCTTGATTGATTTGCATATGTCAAACCATCCTTGCATCCCTGGGATAAATCCCACTTGGTCATGATGAATTATCTTTTGATGCGTTATAGAATTTGGTTGCTGGTATTTTGTTGAAGATGTTTGCATGAATATTCATCAGGGATATTGACCTATAGTTTTCTTTTTTTTCTTTTAAAGACTAGTCAAGTGCAGTAGTGAGAAGGAGGGAAAGAGTAGAACAAGGAGTTCAATCTGTAACTGACTGTGAACAATCAATTGTGGTAACTCACTACCTTCGGACCAGCTGATCAATAGTTTTCTTAATGTGTCTTTGCCTGGTTTTGGTATCAGGGTAATAATGGCCTCATAGAATGAGTTTGAAAATATTCCTTCCTCCTCTATTTTTCAGAATTATTTGAGTAGAATTGGTATTAGTTCTTTAAATGTTTGGATCACGCCTATAATACTAGCACTTTGGGAGGCTGAGGTGGGTGGATTGCTTGAGCCCAGTAGTTTGAGACCAGGCTGGTCAACATTGCAAAACCCTGTATCTATAAAAATCAGCTCGACATGGTGGTATGCACCTGTGGTCTCAGCTACTCAGGAGGCTGAGGCAGGAGGATCACCTGAGCCTGGGAGGTCAAGGCTTCAATGAGCCATGATTGTACAACTGCACTCCAGCCTGGGTGACAGAGCGAGACTGTTACCAAAAAAAAAAAAAAAAAGAGTGGACATTGTTTGGTTTGAAAAGTCCTTTGGTAAGTTCAAGTCAAAGGCTGAAGGCTATTTAAAAACATTAGTTGTGAAGTGGCAGAAAATTGTTTTGTAGTGTATTAGCAAACTGAATGTTGATCATATAAATTGGGTCAGTCTTGTCAAACTCAACTACAAGAGAGTCAATAGATCAAGGGGGAAAAACACTCAGGGCACACACCAATGCTCCAAGCATGTCATTCTCTGTCAAGCTACTGTAATTGCCAGCTGTATCCTGAAACCAGTTTTATCTAAAAGTTACTGAAACAACTTGTTGTGATTCTAAGAATAGTTTTACTCATTGCTGTCACTTACAGATCAGAACTTTCCAACTCCCAAGAATCTTACTAGTGCCAATGAACTTTCTTGAAGAGTCATATGTAACTCTTTTTCATGAAATGTTCAATGTTCTCTTTGTTTTTCAGACATACCAAAGACCACTTGGTCTGTGTGTATGCCCTAACTTCAAGTATTTCTTCCCAAATAAAATGTTTTCAGAAATTCATCTTTGACAAGTCTGACTTTCTGTCTTTAGACACTTCCGTAAGTCTACAGTCCCTTTTCAGTTCTAAGAATGGAAAAGCTCTGAAAACTTTTTTTGTAAGGTGGGCACAAATCTGACATCAAGAAATAAGAGGCTGGGCTGGGTGTGGTGGCTTACATCTGTAATCCTAGCACTTTGGGAGGCCAAGGTGGGTGGATCACAAGGTCAAGATATCGAGACCATTCTGGCCAACATGATGAAACCCCATCTCTACTAAAATACAAAAAATTAGCTGGGCATAGTGGTGCATGCCTGTAATTCCATCTACTTGGGAGGCTGAGGCAGAAGAGTTGCTTGAACCCAGGAGGTGGAGGTTGCAGTGAGCCAAGATCGTGCCACTGCAACAGGCATGTGCCACCACTACCTCACCAGCCAGGGGACAGAGCAAGACATTGTCTCAAAAAACAAAAAGGAAGAGGCTATATATTGGCTTTTTGATTTCAGGGTGTGGTTTCAGTTTCTACTGAGAGCACTGCATTATCTAGGATATATTAATTATCTCAGCTTTTTACAACTGAAATAACAGGCTCAAAGAGGTGCAGTGACTTGCCCAAGGCTGTTTCACGTCTAGGAAGAGTAAGGAGTAGAACTGAGTTTTTCTACCCCCTTCACTTGTTTTTTTGTTGTTTTTTCTTCATTGCACTGTACTGCTTCTTCATGACATTACCTCCGAAGACCATCTTGATAAATTCTTCTGTGTGGAAGAGTTTAAGCAATGACATTCATCTTATTTGACATATATATATATATATATATATATATATATATATATATATATATATATTGAGACGGAGTCTCACTCTGTTGCCTATGCTGGAGTTGCAATAGTGCGATCTTGGCTCACTGCAACCTCTGCCTCCCAGGTTCAAGTGATTCACCTGCCTCAGCCTCCCAAGTAGCTAGGACTATAGGCACGCACCACCACGCCCAGCCAATTTTTTGTATTTTTAGTAGAGATGGGATTTCACGGTGTTAGCCAGGATGGTCTCGACTCCTGACCTCATGATCTGCCCACCTTAGCCTCCCAAAGTGCTTGGATTACCAGCATGAGCCACTGCACCCGGCCTGACATTTTTAAAAATTTGAGAGAGGGTGTCATTGTGTCACCCAGGCTGGAGTGAGTGCAGTGGCAGCATCATGGATCACTGCAGCCTCAACCTCCTAGGCTCAAGCAATCCTCCTACCTCAGCCTCTGGAGTACCTAGGACTACAGGTGCATGTCACTATGCCTAGATAATTAAGAAAAAAATTTTTGGGGGGTAGAAATGAGGTCTTGGTATGTTGCCCAGGTTGGTCATTCATAGGTGTTTAAAGTGTGATAAATGAATGATATAAGCCTGATAGATCTTTTACACATATTATACATTTAAATATACACATGGAAGCTCCTAGGAGTTGGTTATGTTTACACGGTAGGAAAAAAAACTCTTCCAAATAACTATTATTTTGATAAAAAGATGTCAATATATAATTACTTCTAGGTTAACACATTGTTATAGTAAAAGAGCTAATCAAATGTAAGCTTTTGACAATTCTCTGCTTCATTCTCTCTGACTTTCAACAGATCATGGTTAACACCAAGGGCTCTGTGTCTGAGGTTTTACATGTTTAGGTCACCTATTTGAAACTGTCTCAACCCTATTTCACCACTGACCCATCCAATCATCTCTGCTGCTAAATCCTAAGAACTGTGTAAATAGCTTTCCCTTTCAAGGAGTCTATCTGGACCCAGGTTAGACCCCCTTGTGGCTCTCTCATGTTCCTTGATTTATTCATTTAAAATTGTCTTCCAGGAGAGATTGTGATACCCTGAGGACCTCATCCATTTTATTTGCTTCTTTTCTCTTTAACCTGCTATACTACCTGCTCATTGAAGGCACAGAATATTTTAAATTGACCATCACTTGCTGTAAATACTGAAGATCTCAGCACAACTCAGAAATCCACACCCTAAAGGAGTATGTGTGGATGCTAATGCCATCCTCACCACAAAAGGGAATTCATTGTCATTCGTTTTCTGCAAATCGGTGCAAAGCAGTTTTTTTGGTTGTTTGAATCTAAGGGATAACACTTCATAAAAGTAACAGTGACACTATTCAATTTGGTTCATTTATATAATTTGGCTTTCATAGGTTGTTAAGAAAGCAGTAAATTCTGTAAACCTACATTGGATTTCCCTGATTATGAAAAGTGCATTGAAAAAAATGTACATAACAGAAAGGAGTAGCTGAGGTGACAGAAAGACTTGCTGAGGAGATGACATGTGGGATGGGACCTGAATTAATGCATTAGTATAAAAAGTCAGGTCAGAGGATTCAGGGAAGATGGCAGGATAAAAATCACGGAGAATCTGTATCCCCACCTAGACAATTGCACTGGCAGAATCCAACTGATGGGGCTATTTTGAAACTGTAGATACTATTAAAAGCTTGCAGGTTCCAGGGAATGATAGGATAATAAAATGTGGTTAATTTTGGTCAATTTCAACTCTTAGTTGAGTCAGCAGCCTTGACTCATTCACCTCCTCAGCTCCATGACAGGTGGCTATGCAGAAGTTCTAACAGCAGTTTGCATGCAGTTTTGGGGGGCCAGGGTGAGCAAAAAGGACCTGTCTTCCAAATATTGGGGATCTGTGCACTGCTTGATAATTGCTGCTTCTGATCACAGAGTTACAAAGAATTGGGTGGTGATGGTTGCTACTGCATCTCTCCCCATTTTTTGAAGGCCCTTCCCCTCCATCTGAAGTGACTTCCAGGCTGATGCCTTTTTTCCCTTAATGTTTTTATTTCTCTCCTGTTGAGAGCCACTGAAGATTAGGTTGTAGAAAAATAACCATACATACAGAGAAAATTAGAAAGTTATTACACATGTCCAGGGACAAGTGCAACTAAGAAAAGACCTGAGAAGAACTTAAATTTACACCTTGGGCTGTTTCTCAGCCCACAGACACCTGACAATAATGTTACTTAAAAACTATTTTATATATTTTCTTTTATTGATACATATTATATATATATATATAGGTACACATGAGTATGTGTTGCATGCATAGAATGTGTAATGGTCAAGTCAGGGTATTTGGGGTATCCATGATCTTGAGTATTTATCATTTCTATGTGTTGGTAACATTTCAAGTCCTCTCTTCTAACTACTTTGAAATATGCAATATATTGTTGCTAACTATAGTCACTCTAGTCTGCTTGCTAACATCAGAATTTATTCCTTTGCTCTAAATGGAAATTTGGACCTGTTTACCAACTTTTCTTCATTTTCCCTTCTCAGCCTCTGATATCTGTTATTCTATTCCCTATCTCCATGAGATCAAGTTTTTCACCTCCCACATATAAGTGAGAACATGTGGTGTTTGTCTTTCTGTACCTGGCTTATTTCACTTACCATAATGACCTCAAGTTCCATCCATGTTGTTAGAAATAACATTTTATTCTTTTTATGGCCAAATACTATTCCACTGTGTACATAAACCATATTTTCTTTATCCATGAGTCCACTGATGGACACTTAGGTTGATTCCATATCTTTGCTATCGTGAATAGTGCTGTGAAAAATATGCAAGAGCAAGTATCTCTTTGATATGCTGATTTTTTTTCCTGTTGATAGACACTGGGTTTGCTGGATCATATGGGGGTTCTATTTTTAGGTTTTTGAGAAATCTACATACTGTTTTCCACAGTGGTTGTACTAATTTACACTTTCACCAATAGTGAAAATTTTCTTTTCTCCACATCCTCATTAGCATTTTTTTAAAAAATATTTTTTAGTACGAACAATTCTAAGCAGGGTATCTTGTTGTGGTTTCAATTTGCATTTTACTAATCGTTACTGATGTCAAGCATATTTCCATATACCTTTTGGCCATTCGTATGTCTTCTGAGAACTGTCTGTTCATGTCCTTTTCCCACTTTTAATGGGATTATTTATATTTTTTCCTGTTGAGATGTTTGAGTTCCTTGTATATTCTGCATATTAGTCCCTTGTCACATAGTTTGCAAATGTTTTCTCACATTCAACAGGTTTTCTCTGCACTCTTGTTGCAAACTCCCCTTACTTTGCAGCTGCTTTTTAGTTTAATATAGTCTCATTTGTCTATTTTTGTCTTTGTTGTCTATGCTTTGAGGTATTAGCCATAAAATATTTACCTAGACCAATGTCCTGAAGTATTTTCAATGTTTTCTTCTAGGAGTTTTACAGATTCAATAGCTACAATTGTTAAATGATGTGATCTTCAGATACAATCCTGTCATACAACAAAGGCTCTAGGTCACTTGAAGGATAACAAAATGCCTACAACCACCGGAAGATTTGGCGATGTAAAGGGAACGAAGAAACAGCTTCCTATAATATTTGTAGCTAAAGCAGCTGCAATTATAGAGACGGGACCTTCAACACTTAAAGGTCTAATACTCACAAACTCCACAGATGCTAACATTGCTGCTGACATGTACATGTTCTTGGGACAATGACAGTTGTGTCTGTACTGAACATGTAGACTTTTTTCTTGTTATGATTCCTTAAACAATAAAAAACAGAATTTACAATGCATTGTGTATTATAGAGGTATAGAAATGATTTAAAATATACAGAAAAATGCACCTAGGTTCTATGCAAACATGCCGTTAATGTCGGAGACTTGAGTATCTCTGAATATAGGTACTCCTGAGGGCGCTGGAATCAATTCACCTCAGAAGCTAGAGAGGTCTGTATTCAAAAGAAACTGAAGCTACTAAATGCTTTACCACATTGTTTACTTTCATAGTGGTTCTCTGCAGTTTGAAATCTTTCATGTAACTGAAATGAATAGGACTAGTAAATGCGTTTCTACATTACCTACAGTAGTATCCATTGCTAGTATGTCATAACATGCACCTTTGAAAGTTTGCTAGAGAAAGAAAGGCTGTTTCATATTCCTCACATTCACTGTATTATTTTTGAAGTATGAATTTGGTCATGTTTTCAAAAGATACTGAAAAAAATGTAAGATTTTAGTACATTTTTATATTCATCTAACTTTTTTCAGCATGAGTCTTTTTGTGTATCTGTAAGAAGCTGAAAGTACTTAAGGCTTTCCCACATGTCCAGCACTCACAGGGGTTTTCTCTAGTGAGTGCTTTCATGTTTATGAAAGGAACTGATACAATGAAATGCTTCCCCACATTCTTTACACTTATAGGGTTTCTCTATACTGTGGGTCCTTTCATGTTTATGAAAGGCACTGGGACAATGGAATGGTTTCCCACATTCCTTACATTTATAGGGCTTCTCTCCAGTATGAACTCTTTCATGTATTCGTAAGTAACTTGAATGACTGAAGGCTTTACCACATTCCTTGCATTCATAGGGTTTCTCTCCAGTGTGAGTTCTTTCATGTCTTTGCACTGAACTGGGATAATCAAAGCCTTTCCCACATATCTTACATTTATGAGGTCCACTTCCAGTGTGCGTTATCATGTGTCTTCGAAAGCTGGAGAGATCAGATAATGCTTTCCCACATTGGTTACAACCATAGGGTTTTTCTCCAGTGTGAGTCCTTTCATGTAGTTGAATGTAACTGGAAGACCTGAAGGCTTTCCCACATTGTTTACATTTATAGGGTCTCTCCCCAGTGTGAATTCTTTCGTGTCTTCGAAATGAACTGGGAGAATCAAAGCTTTTCCCACATATCTTACATTTATGAGGTCCATCTCCAGTGTGCATTATCATGTGTCTCTGAAAGCTTTTCAGATGAGAAAGTGCTTTTCCACACTGCTTACACTGATAGGGCTTTTCTCCAGTGTGAGTCTTTTCATGTACTCGAGTGTAATTGGAAGACCTGAAGGCTTTTCCACATTGTTTACATTTATAGGGTCTCTCCCCAGTGTGAATTCTTTCATGTATTTGAAGGTAAGTGCAACAAATGAAGGCTTTTCCACATTGTTTACATTTATATGGCTTCTCTCCAGTGTGAGTACTTTCATGATTTCGAAAATAATAGAAATCACTAAAGGCTTTCCCACATTCACATTTATAGGGTTTCTCCCCTGTATGAGTTGTTTCATGCCTTCGACATAAACTGGGAGAATCAAAGGCTTTCCCACATACCTTGCATTTATGAGGTCCATCTCCAGTGTGTGTTATCATGTGTCTTCGAAAACCTGTGCAATCAGAGAATGCTTTCCCACAATGCTTACATTCGTAGGGTTTCTCTCCAGTGTGAGTTCTTTTATGTCTTCGAACTGAACTGGGAGAAAGAAAGCCTTTTCCACATATCATACATTTATGAGGTCCATCTCCAGTGTGTATTATCATGTGTCTCTGAAAGCTTCCAAGATGATAAAATGCTTTCCCACATTGCTTACATTCATAGGATTGTTCTCCAGTGTGGATCCTTTCATATAGTTGAGTGTAACAGGAACAACTAAAGCCCTTCCCACATTGTTCACATTGATAGGGTTTCTCTCCACTGTGTGTTCTTTCATGTCTTAGAGAGGAACTGTAAGCAGGAAAAGCTGCAGAACACTGCTTAAATTCATATGGTTTCTCTTCAGTGTGAGTTATTTTAAGCATATGAAATAAACTAGGCCAAATGAAGGCTTTTCCATATAACTTATATATACAAGGTCCATCTCCATGGTGTGCTGCCATGTGTCTTTGAAGGTTTTCAAGAGAACTAAAGGTTGCACATTCCTTACAATCATAGAGTTTCTTTCCATGCTGAGGCCTTTCATGTATTTGAAAGTAGGGCTGATAACTGAAGGCTTTCCCATATTGTTTATGTGTATATGGTTTCTCTCCATATTCTTGATACTCACATGGTTTGTGTCCACTGTCAACTCTAATGTAGCAATTAAGAGATGAACGACCCAGGAGGACTTCTGTATGCTCACTGCTTTCCCATAGATCTACTCCAGGCATTTTCTCATTCACAATATCATCTTGGATCTGGGTAAAGGGTCCTCCACATTGACTATTATCTTTAATTTCACGGGCTCTCTTTACCATATAATATCTGTAAAAAATAAGAAGTACATTAGTAAAGGTTTATTAATGATTTTGTATTAATAAGTATTAAATTCAGACTTCTTTCTTTCTTCTTTTTTTTTGAGACAGGGTCTCACTCTGTTGCCCAGGCTGGAGTGCAGCAGCACGATCTCAGATCACTGCAGCCTCCACCTGTTGGGCTCAAACCATGCTCCCACCTCAGTCTCCCTAATAGCTAGGACTACAGGTACATGCCACCATGCCCAGCTCATTTTTGTATTTTTTGTAGAGAGGGGTCTTGCCATATTGCCCAGGCTGCTTAAACACCTGGACTCAAGCAGTCTTCTGCCTCAGCCTCCTAAATAGTTGGGATTATAGGTATGAGCTATGGCACCTGGCCTGGATTTACATTTCTAACATTATCATGCAAAGTGTTGGCTTCATGTCCCTTTGAACATGAATGGACAGAATGATGTGTAAGATAATTCAATCCCAGCTGTTTTGAAGATAGTGACATTCATATGGGGATTCTTAATACTGTTTCCAAGGGAACTATTTTGCAAGCACTGAATAGCTATGTCAGATTTTAAGTATTTAAGTATACGTTTTTGAAAAAAATTATTTTTTTGTATTTTTAGTAGAGACGGGGTTTCACCATGTTGACCAGCATGGTCTGGATCTCTTGACCTCGTGATCCACCCGCCTTGGCCTCCCAAAGTGCTGGGATTATAGGCGTAAGCCACCACGCCCTGCCTGAAGAAAATTTTTTAAGAATAAATTTAAGGTGGGCTTGTTAGTTTTCCTTGCTTCTTTTTAAAATTTTGGGCTGGGCACAGTGGCTCATGCCTGCAATACCTGCCTTTTGAGAGGCCAAGGTGGGATGAATGCTTAAGGGCAGGAGCTTGAGATGAGCCTGGTCAAACATAGCAAGACCCTATCTCTACAAAAACTAAATATTTAGCCACATGTAGTGGTTCCAGCATGCCTATAACCTAGCTACTCAGGAGGCTGAAATGGGAGGACCACTGAGCACAGGAGTCTGAGGCTACAGTAAGCTATGATCACATCACTGTATTCTAGCCTGAGCAACAAAGTGAGACACTGTCTCTAAAACAAACAAAATAAAATAAAATTTCTGGCATACTGTGAATCACTCCAAGGACACAGCTTTCTCTGGTGAGTGCAAATTACCTTAGATTTCTCCCAGGATTTCTGTATTTATCTTCCTCTATATCAAGGTTTTGCCATTTCATTCCTAAAAGTTAGAACCAGAAAAATGTGTATAGGTGATTACAAAATTACAGAAAGACTGTAAGATTTTATGTACAGTGCAAGAATGCATGATTCACACACCAAACTAGAGTTGACTCTTCAACAACACAGGTTTGAACTGCACAGGTCCACTTACATATAAATTTCTTCAGTCTCTGCTACACCTGAGACAGTAAAACTAACCCCTCCTCTTACTCAGTCTACTCAATGTAAAGACAATGAGAATGAAAATTTTGTTATGATGCACTTTCCATGAATACTAAATAATGTTCTACTTCCCTATAATGAATATTTTCTTTTTCTAGCTTACTTTACTGTGAGAATAGTATAGTATAGCATGTAATACATATGGCATGTAACACATACTAATCAACTGTTTATGTCACCAATAACGCTACCAATAAACAGTAGGCTACTAGGGGTTAAGTTGTGGGGGAGAAGATGTATGACTGCTTGGGTGGCTGGTTCAAGGGTTAACTATATCCCCCTTTCCATATTTCGAATCACTGGACAGCATTGATGACCAAGAAGCAAATGCCTCTAATTGACTAAGTGAAGGCATGACATCATCCTTACCTATACAGTCCAGGTTTCTGATGGTTTCCTGCATCACATCCCTGTAGAGACTCTTCTGTGATGGACCCAGCAAAGCCCACTCCTCACAGGTGAAGTTTATAGCCACATCCTCAAACGCCACTGAGTCCTGAAACATTCCACATGTGCAAAGGAGGAAGATTGAAACTGAAGGCACTGGGAATTGATATTCACTTCATAACCTTCACATGATGGTGTGATTTCCAAGCATTTATTCAAGGACATAGTAAACCCATTCTTATTCTTTCTTACTTTTTTTTTTTTGAGGTGGAGTTTCGCTCTTGTTACCCAGGCTGGAGTGCAATAGTGTGATCTCGGCTCACCACAACCTCCGCCTCCTGGGTTCAGGCAATTCTCCTGCCTCAGCCTCCTGAGTAGCTGGGATTACAGGCACCCACCACCATGCCCAGCTAATTTTTTGTATTTTTAGTAGAGACAGGATTTCACCATGTTGACCAGGATGGTCTCGATCTCTTGACGTTGTGATCCACCCGCCTCAGCCTCCCAACGTGCTGGGATTACAGGCTTGAGCCACCGCGCCCAGACTCTTATTCTTTCTTTACACTCATTTTATCCCATGCAACAATTCTGATGCTAGAATTGAGCATGTTTTATAAAGTAACAGTTGAATAGGAACACAGCTCTTGTTGGTGAGTTAACAAAGTGAGTCTTACTGCCTGAATCACTCCTACTTTCTATTTCTACAGTGAGTCTGTAGTTCTTGTCATGACAAAGTCTTACTCCCTATTGTGCAGAAGAGACTTACCAGCACAAAGGCTCTCACCAGATGCCCAGCCTTGATGCTGGGCTTCCCACCCTCCAGAAATGTAAAAAATAAATATCATTTCTTATAAATTACCCAGGTTAAAGTATTGTGTTATAAGTGACAACAACAATAAAAGACTAAGACAGCCAGACAGCCATGAAAAAAACACTGTGGTCACTGTATCTGTAATGAGTGACCCTTGTGCCTTGGGGGATTTAGACTGTGCTATGGGACTATACTAAGAGAGAGTATTTGGAAGGTAGCAACTGTAGAACAAATGTAGTTAAGTATGACAAAAGACTAATAAGGATATTTTACCATCCCAATGGAAAAATTTTAAGCTCTATTAAATAATGTCAAAGAACAAGAAGGGCAACGATTGCATATGTTCTTAGAAAAAACCTCAATGTCACCTCTCATGAATATCTATAATAGTCCCTAAATCCCGAAACAGATCTTTTTGTCATCATTAAAAATTATATGACCAAATCTAACAGAAGTCACAAACATCTAAAAATGCTAAAAACCTTCTAACCAAGAAAGCAACAGCTTTCCAAAAACAGATAAAGGATTGTAAATATATAATATTCAGCATTCAGCACCTTGTACTATTAACACAGAGATAAACAAATAGAATAAGGAAGGCAAAAAACAGTAGGAAGGCTTTGTGGAGTTTTTATTTGTCCTTGTCCCAATCCGTCCTCACATCAGAGCCAGTCTTGAAGACAGCAGACCAAGTTTCCAATGTGAATCCCTAGAGAGAGCAGATCAGATCTTCTTTGAAAGTTATTGCACCTTTGTATTTTTCATACATCTGTGGACTATCCAAAGGTCTGAAAGAAAGCTCTTTTTTATTTCATCAATGATGGTGCCTAATTAGGCCAAGCTTGGCAGGAACTGCTTCCAAATATTGCAAAATACATAAAAAACCTTCAAACAACTGGGACAACAAATTATGATTAAGACATGTGGTAGAGGCTGGGCGTGGTAGCTCATGCCTGTAATCCAGGCATTTTGGAGGCCAAGGCGGGTGGATCACCTGAGGTCGGGAGTTTAAGACCAGCCTGACCAATATGGTGAAACCCTGTCTTTATTTAAAAAAAAAAAAGATGTGGTAGAATATCTAAGTCCTGGGAATAAAAAAGGAGAGAACAATTGCCTCAGAAATTAGGGCATTCAGGCTGAGCACGGTGGCTCATGCTTGTAATCTCAGCACTTTGGGAGGCTGAGGAGGGCGGATCACTTGAGGTCAGGAGTTCCAGACCAGCCTGGCCAACATGGTGAAATCCTGTCTCTACTAAAAATACAAAAATTAGCCAGGTGTGGTGGCGGGCACCTGTAGTTCCAGTTACTGAGGAGGCTGAGGGACGAGAATTGTTTGAACCTGGGAATCGGAGGTTGCAGTGAGCCAAGATCGAGCAATTGCACTCCAGTCTACGTGACAGAACGAGACTCCGTCTCAAAAGGAAAAAAAAAAGGAATTAGAGCATTCAAAAGCACTCAGGTGTTTTGGGGAATTGAGAATGCACTGGAAAGAACACATTTTCACAAAAGACCTGGGGAGGCCCTCATTTTCAGCTTTGCATCATCTTTCGATTTAGTAAAACGGAAAAGGAAGGCTAAAGCAGAATTTTAAACAGTCTAGCTAAGTGTTCAAGAAATACTACATCACAGATATTTTTTCAAAACACAAAGAAAAAATGAAAATATAAAAAAAAAGAGAGAAAAAAAAGAAATACTGCATCACAGAGCCACCCACAGAGACTGGAAGAGGTCAGGTTTGTGTTTGGCATGTCTTTTTGGCTTTTAGTGCTGGCACTCAGGAAATCTATCAGAGTGCTGGATGAACACAAGCAAAGGGAACAGAGACTTCAGTGACTACACTGGACAGAGAACAGTCTCTGCAAACATACTCCAAAATGTCACTAAACAAAGGAATCATTAAAACCTTCCACAAACCAGAAGAGCAAACAGTGAAGGGGAATCTGATTTTCAGATTATAGCATTCATATGTCTGCTTCACAACACAAAACATTCACAAAGACAATAAAAGAGCATGAAAATATGGCTCATCAATGAAAAAAGTTTAATTTAGATAAACCCCTTCTGAGAACCTCGGACATTACACTTCCTGGATGAAAGCTTTAAAGCAATTGTCTTGGCCGGGCGCGGTGGCTCACGCCTGTAATCCCAGCACTTTGGGAGGCCAAGGAAGCTGGATCACCTGAGGTCGGGAGTTTGAGACT
This sequence comes from Callithrix jacchus, assembly GCF_049354715.1. Lineage (NCBI taxonomy): Eukaryota > Metazoa > Chordata > Mammalia > Primates > Cebidae > Callithrix > Callithrix jacchus. Next base: position 10,833,855 of record NC_133523.1, on the reverse strand, counting down.
AGCCTGACCAACGTGGAGAAACCCCATCTCTACTAAAAATACAAAATTAGCCAGGCGTCATGGTGCATGCCTGTAATCCCAACTACTCCGGAGGCTGAGGCAAGAGAATTGCTTCAAGCCAGGAGGTGGAGGTTGCCATGAGCCAACATTGTGCCACTGCACTCCAGCCTGGGCAACAAGAGTAAAACTCTATCTCAAAAGAAAAGAAAAGAAAACTGTCTTAAATGTGCTCAATGAGGTAAAGGCAAGGCTGAACAAAGAACTAAAAGAAAATCAGAAAAATGATGTACAGATAAAATCATGTCAATAAAAAATTAGAAATCGGACCATATTTAATCTATGAAACTGCAAAGGACAACATCTAAAATAAAAATTTCTCTATAGATGTTCAACAGATGTGAGCAACCAAAGTAAAAAATCAGCTAAAATGTAGATAGAACAATTGAAGTTATTTAGACTGAGGAGAAAAAAAGAAAAAGGAATGAAATCCAGAGAATGTATGATGGATAATAACTGCCTTGCCAGTGATATCAAAAGAAATTCATCAGAGAGAAAAAAAATTATATAGATTAGAAATTTGGATCACACACACATACATGAAGAGTCTTTGAACGAAATGAAGATATTTGAAGTTCTTTAGTTTTCTTATACCTATCTGATCTGATCTGATAGACACAGGTTTGTTCAACATAATAATATCAGCAATGTACTGGGCAATACAATAAAGGAATTCAGAACAGTTTCTTACACCAGCATTACCCCAAAGCCAGGATAGTGTTATTTGAAACTAAAGGCTCATTAGTTGTGAATGATATTTTACCAACTCTAGTGAATTCATGAATAAAACGTAAGAAACAAATAGATTAACTATACTCATAGAAGCAAGAAGATGGTATCATATAAATGCTCAGTCAAAATGAAAGAAGGCAGAAAGGAGAAAGTTGAAAAAACAGATAATGTATAATAAAAACAATAATATATATGTGACATTAATCCAGTTACATCAGTTATGACATAGAATGTATATTACCCATATTCAACAGTAAAAAGGCAGGGACTGGCAGAGTATAATGAAAAAGAAGGCCCATCAATGTGCATAAGAAAACCATTTTGCCGGGCGCGGTGGCTCAAGCCTGTAATCCCAGCACTTTGGGAGGCCGAGGTGGGTGGATCACGAGGTCAAGAGATCGAGACCATCCTGGTCAACATGGTGAAACCCCGTCTCTACTAAAAATACAAAAAATTAGCTGGGCACAGTGGCGTGTGCCTGTAATCCCAGCTACTCAGGAGGCTGAGGCAGGAGAATTGCCTGAACCCAGGAGGCGGAGGTTGCGGTGAGCCAAGATCGTGCCATTGCACTCCAGCCTGGGTAACGAGCAAAACTCCGTCTCAAAAAAAAAAAAAAAATAGTGGGTTCTCATGAAATCTGATGGCTTTAGAAGTGTTTGACAGTTCTTCCTTCACATGCTCTCTCGCCTGCCACCAGGTAAGAAGAGTCTGCTTCCCCTTCTGCCATATTTGTAAGTTTCCTGAGGCCTCCCCAGCCACAAGGAATTGTGAGTCAATTAAACATCTTTTCTGGCAGCTCTTTATAGTGGTGTGAAAATGGACTAATACAACTGCCTTAATACCAAAACTAAACAGGCATTATAGACATTATCTCCACCATGTGAGGGCATAAGGGGAAGACTGCCATCTGCAAATCAAGACAGACGCCCTTACTAGACAACAGATCTGCTTGAAAGTGGATTTCCAGCCTTTACACCTTTGAGAAATTAATATCTGTTGTATAAGGCATTCAGTTTATAGTAATTTGTTATAGCAGCCCAAAGTGACTAGGTTAGGAAGGGTCTTTCTCTACCACATGCCAAGCCTTTGAAGACTGTAACAATCAGGAGAGTATGATATCAGCAGACTGATGGATCCATAAACCATTGGAAAACAGCAAATTCTGGAACAAGAGCATCTACTTAAGGTACAAGAACCATTTGGATAGCTTTAATTTAAAAAAAAAATAGAAGGGCCAGGCACAATGGCTCATGCCTATAATCCCAGCACTTTGGGAGGCCAAGGTGGGTGGATTATGAGGTCAAGAGATTGAGACCATCCTGATCAACAAGGTGAAACCCCGTCTCTACTAAAAATACAAAAATTAGCTGGGCATGTTGGTGCGCGCCTGTAGTCCCAGCTACTCTGGAGGCTGAGGCAGGAGAATTGCTTGAACCCAGGCGGTGGAGGTTGCGGTGAGCCAAGATCGTAAAACTCCGTCTCAATAAAAAAAAAAAAAAAAGAAGAAGAAGAAGAAGAAAAGAAGGTACAAGAACCTATGACATAGCAGGTATTGCCAGGCAGTGATACTAATGAGAGACACTTCAACAAAAATGACAGGGACAAATGGTTATCTACAGGAGAATAATCCATCTTCTGCCTAGCATTTCCATATACAACGATCAACTAACTACAGACCTTCCAGTTTTCATTAATTTTTACTCAGTTTGCTATCTAAGCTTCCACTTTGAATGTGGTTTTATGTTTTTCATACCAAAAAGGGGTTTTATGACCCTTGACACAGTTTCGAGTTCTCTATTTTCTCCCAATTCTTCAATTTGGTTGATCCATATGCATTCCTTATTGCATCATCTCCTTTCACCATCTCCCTATGGGTGCACAGTGTGTCAAGTGAGGTCCTCCTGTCACCTAGAACATCCCCCATCCCCATGCTGCTCACTGAAGTGCTCAGTAACCATGATCCCAAGCGACACTACATTGTTTGCTTTTCAGATTCTTGTACCACCTCAATGGGGCTGGTTTTCCTGTCTTTAGGAATAGTTTTCTCCCTTCATTAGTCTGAGAGCATCAGAAGGGAAGAATCATTTCAGTCTTCTCCCATTAATACTGCCATCCAACTGGCTGACCAGCCATATATCCCCAAGGAAGGGATGGGGGAAGAAAAGCTGAGTGTCCTAAGGAAGTAGCTTCTTGAGGAAGAGTATACCAGGAGACTCCTCCCACCACAGAGCATCATGCTGCTTCCCTACAAGGTCCCATCATCTCCACCTGAAGCTGTCCTCTGGGAGGAGTGACACAGGGACTGATATTCACTTGACAAAAGAGACTTGGCAGCTGTGGGCATCCTGGGGTAGCCTCAGGCCGTTCTGAAACCCAGGACCAGGAAGCCACAGAGGATGGGCTGAGGACTCTTCACCCTGTAATGTTTCCAAAGAGGAACAACCTTAATCTAAAAACATTCTCAAAAAGAATCTCTGTCTAGGGATGAGGAAGGGAGGACAGTCACAAAAGTTTTGTTTATTTATTTATTTATTTTTACAGCAAAGTGTCAGGTGGTTTTTCTCTGCTTCCTCACATGTGAAATGTTCACAAACACAGAACCTTTTATAAAGAGCCACATATTGCTATGCATAAACAAAATGACAATGAAAATACTAGCCTCTGTTTGAAATATAAACTGGGGGACAAATAGTTCATAAAGTTGCTGTGGATTGAGGAGAGAAAGTTAGCCTGAGGAAGGCTCTGGAAGCCAAGGGATTTACTGTCGGCCCTAGGAGGAGTCAGAATGAGAGAACACAGTGATAGATTTGAGACCCTGCTGCTCATATCTTTGGAAGACTTGGAGGGGAACCGATCGCCCTTCGTACGAAAGAAGGGACAAGGGACCACACAAACCACAGCTCCTCCCACCCACAAACCCCACACAGGAGTCTGGATTCTGCCTGGCGACCCTACCATCGTCACCGTGCAGCCTCCTCACTGGGTTCACAGGCGGGAGGCGAGATTGCAGTTAGGTATTAACCAGGTGCCCTCAGCCCCGCTACCTCACTGGGCCGCCTCCCTGAGTGTCAGGTCACAGCAGACGCTGACCACCGGCTTCATAAGGTCTCTGACAGTTGCTCAAGAGTCGCCTGAGTTCTTTCTGAGAACCTGAATTCCAGCGGAAAGGGTGGCGCGAAGCAGGCTGAAGACCCCACGAGGAAGCCCACTCAGCAGGAGAATGCGGTTTCTTCACCTCCCGTCCCAGGATTCACCCCTCATTCCCCACCAATCTGCGACCCCACACCCCAGCCGCCCCCGTCCAGACCTCTAAACACCCCATCCCCAAATCTCTCAGGGAGGCGGATCTGGGGTGCCCTCCCTCTCCCCCTATTGTTTCTGCTGCAGCCCTCAGCGTCTCGGTACAGTGACCCGGGCCGCGAACCTGTTGGTTACAGCCGGGCAATCTGGGGAGACGCGGGGCTACGGGCGCGGGGACCAGGGCCGCAGTCGCCGCGAAGGGACAGAACAGGACGCCCGGGGTCCCGGCTGCCAGCCCAGCCCCACCCAACGGCCGAAGGGACCGAGGGCCGAGCTGCGCCAGGGTGTCGCCGGCGGGGAAGCCCCGGTGCCACCACAGCCGGTCCCGGCCGGTTCCAACCAGTCTCTTTTCTCACGCGTCGGGACACCGGACCTCACACACTCACCATTTCCCGGCTTCCGGTGTCCAGGTTCCTCCCTCTACCTCCCCGCTGTCAGTGCGGGTCCCAGCGCAACAAAGGCTGCCACAGACGTTCCAGGGCGTTTCTCAACGACGGAACCCGGGGCCCAGCGCAGGGGCGTGGAGAAGACTCGGCGGGCTCTTTGAACCTTGCACCCTCCTCCGGGTAGCGCGCCTGATTGACAGTTCCCACGACCCCGCCCCGCGGCCCTGATTGGATAGTGCGCCAGGTCCCTCCCCCGGGGACTGAGTAAGGGAAGAAGCGATCTCCCGCTGCGGAGTAGTCTGATAAACAGGTTCTAGACCGAAGCTTTGACAGGACCAGCTTCCTCCCTGCGCTGTGACCTGACCCCCTCCCAGGGGACATTTGCATTTAGGCAGTATGTCCTGACTGTACTCAAAGGGGCCTTTCTCCTTCCTCCTGGACAGGGACTCACAAGTCTATGCAGGAAATTCCTGACTCACTGTCAAGTGGAGCTGTCCCCTGATTTGAGAGCAGGAAGGGAGCTGAGGACACACTGCAGCAGCAAAGAGGGCCTGATGTCCTCCAGGGATCAGGAGTTTTGGATGAGGCTGTTGGCTGCATTGGCCAAGCCTTTCTACCACCTTATCTCTCAATCTACTAATTTTCAGTGCAGAAGATAAAAACACTCCGACAAAATAAAATAGTTAAATGTGTGGAAAAACTGGAATTATATGGCGGCAATATTCTATAAGGCAAAAACTTAAACTAGCTCAGATAAGCAGCCTGCTGCAGCCACAGTTCACAAGTAACCCCTTTCAGGAGACCACACACATTCCAAAGCTTGGAGGGCAGACGATAATTCCTGAAATGGAGCCCTACAGTGGATCAGAACCTGGGGATGAGTCAGGGACACTAATGAGTTTAACTCTGGGAGTTCAATTTGCCCTCCCTCTCCTAAACACAGTGTGGAAACGCTCCTTCCATCGAGGTTTAGATGTTATTGAATTAAATGCTCCAATCAAAGGCTGAGACATTAGACTTTGAATTTCAAAACATTCACCTTGATATTGTATGAAGAATACCAGATATAAAAGCATATGAGGCCAGGCACTATGGCTCATGCCTGCAATCTCACCACTCTGGGAGGCTGAGATGGGTGGATTGCTTGAACTCAGGAGCTCAAGACCAGCCTCAGCAATGTGGTAAAACCCCATCTTTCTCTCTCTCTCTCTCTCTCTCTCTCAAAGCCTTATGAATTGGGAACTGGCAACTATGGTGACATGAAGAACCAAATGTTAATTGTCGAAAAAAATGGGGAAAATGCCTCCAGGGCATGTCAAAGGTCTTCATGGTAGCCCCTCCTGTCACAGGCTCAGAGGCTGAGGAGGAAAAAATGGTTTCCTGGTCCAGGCCCAGGGTCTTTCTGCTGTGTGCAATCTAGGGACTTGGTCCCCTGCATCCCAGCCCCTCTAGCCATGACTGAAAAGATAAAATTAGCTGAGCGTGGTGGCACATACCTGTAATCCCAGCTACTGCTAGGAGGCTGAGGCAGAAGAATTGCTTGAACCTGGGAGGTGGAGGTTGCAGTGAGCCGGGATTGTGCCATTGTACACCAGCCTGGGCAACAAGAGCGAAACTCCATCTCAAAAACCAAAACAAAACAAAAAAATCTCTGCTAGGCTTTCCTGCCATTGTTCACTTTCCTATTCCTATTTGTTTCTATTTAGGGTCTTGCATGTTGCACCATTGAATCCTTCATGTATTCCAGGCAAGATTTCATGTTTCTGTTCTAACATTTTTCTCACTTTTAGACATTTGAGATTCTTACTAGATTTGGTAGTATAATTTTTGTTCACTACTAAAACATCTGTTTTAGGGATTTAGGGGCTAGCATAGATATTTATGAAAGGTGATATTGAGTTCTTTCCAAGAACATGTGCAATCTTTTTCCTTCTTTCTTTTCCTTTGTTACTATCCAACAGAAAGCTTAATTTTCCCATTGGGATAGTGAGATGGCTTTCATTAGTCTTTTGACATACTTAACTAAATTTGGTCTAGAGAAAAGCAGATGCCATCTTCCAAATGTTCTTCTATAGTGTATTCAGATTGGATGGACTTTATCCCTCAAGTAACAAGTTGTGACAAAATGCGGAAAATGTTATCTACCAAAAAAAGCTCATAAGAGACCCAGCGCTCAGCATGGTTTTTTCATGTTTGTCTTAGTATGTCTTCTATTGCTTATAACAAAATCCTGAAAGCTGAGTAATTTATTTAAAAAACAATATTTATTTCTTCCAGCCCGGCCTGCATAATGAAACCCTGTCTCTACTAAAAATACAAAAATTAGCTGAGTGTGGTGGCATGTACCTGTAGTCCCAGTTGCTTGGGAAGCTGAGACAGGAGAATCACTTGAACTCAGGAGGCAGAGGTTGCAGTGAGCCAAGATCGTGCCATTGCACTCTAGCCTGGGCAACAGATTGAGACTCCACCCAAAAAAAAAAACGCCAAAAAACAAAAAACAATATTTAATTATTATAGTTCTAGAGCATAGCAAGTACAAGGGTAAATGGGATTCATCTGGTGAGAGCCTTCTTGGTCATGGGGACTTGCAGAGTGTCTAGGTGGTTGAAGGTATTACATGGAGAATGGGCTGAATGTGTTAGCTCAGATCCCTTTTGTTTTTTAATATGGCCATCAAGTCACACTCCTGAGGTAACTCATTAATTCAGTAAGCCATTAATTCATGAATGTATTAATTTATTCATGAGATCTGAACTCTTTAGACCTACTGACCTCTTAAAGGCCTCACCTTTCATTAGTGCCACATTGAGGATTATGTCTTAACTAGCATTTTGGAGGGGACAAACATTCAAACCTAGCAGTGAATAATCAAGTATGATCCCTCTGCCAAGCATATCACAAAATTCTGAACTCTCAGAGGGAATATGGGAGTGTAGCAGATACCATATTTTTTACATAGTTAAGGGATACTCAGTCTCTATTATAGGTTATGTTGGTGGGGCCCCTGACTAGATTTGGTTCCTAGAAACAGTGAAAGGTTCAGCTCTGTGAGCATTTGTAGCAATATGCAGTGTCAGGACTGCTGATGTTAACTCTTCTGCCCATTAGGTAGGAGGACTTTGTCACATCAGGAACTACAGACACCCTGTGTAAATGGATGTTAGGGATGATCTAGGCAATAGATGTCACTCTTTTAACTCACCAAGGAGTGGCATTTTCTTATTTCACTGTTATTTTACCAAACACATTTAATTCTAGCATTAGAATTGCATTCTGGGAGAAAATGAGTTTAGAAAGAGGGTAAGAGTTGGATTGCCGTGTCATTGCATAAATGCTTGGTCAGCACAGCATCAGGTGACATTTATGTAGTGAGTACAGATTCCCAGTGCTGTCAGTTTCAGTTTTCCTCCTCTGCACATGTGGGGTGTTTCAGGACTCAGTGGCCTTTGAGGATGTGGCTGTGAACTTTTACCTGGGAGGAGTGGGCTTTGCTAGGTCCACCATAGAAGAGTCTCTACAGAGATGTGCTACAGGAAACCATCAGGAACCTAGACAGTATAGGTAAGGGTGACATCATGTCTTTACTTAGTCAATTGCAGGTATTTGTTTCTTGGTCACCAATGCTGTTCAAAGATTTAGAATATAAGGGGAATACGTTTGACCCTTGAACAATGCAGGGATTAGAGGCAACAGCCCTCAGTGCAGTCACAAATCTTCAAATAACTTTTTTCTCCCCCACAACTTAATTACTAATAGCCTACTGTTGACCACAAGCCTTGCTGGTAAGATAAACATTCAATTAAAACACATCTTGCAAGTCATATACATTACATATTGTTTTCTCACAATAAACTAAGGCAGAGAAGTGTTAATCAGAAAATCCAAAGGAAGGGAAACCATATTTACCATTTCATTATGTTAGTGGGGCCCCTAACTAAATTCAGTTCCTAGACACCGTGAAAGGTTCAACTTTGTGAGCAAGCATTTGTAACAGTATGCAGTCTGGAGCGTCATAAATGTTGTCATCCTTATTTTCTTCACATTGAGTAGGCTGAATAATAGGTGGGGTTGGTCTTGCTGTTTCAGTAGTAGCAGATTCTGACGAAAATTTGTATATGAGGAGATCTATAGAGTTCAAACCTGTGTTGTTGAAGAGTCAACTGTGGTTTGGCGAATAAATCATCCATAATTGCAGTCTGCATAAAAACTTACATTTTTAATGTAATTTTTTTTTTGAGACGGAATCTCACTCTGCCGCCCAGGCTTGAGTGCAGTGGCATGATCTCAGCTCACTGCAACCTCTGCCTCCCAGGTTCAAAGTGATTCTCCTGCCTCAGCCTCCTGAGTAGCTGGGACTACAGGCGTGCACCACCACGCCCAGCTAATTTTCTTATTTTTTAAGTAGAGATGGAGTTTCACCATGTTGGTCAAGATGATCTTGATCTCTTGACCTCATGATCTACCAGCCCCAGCCTCCCATAGTTATACATTTTTTAAAAATTAACAGCATAAAATTGGATTGTATATAACCTAAAGGATAAATGCTTGAGGGGATGAATACCCCATTCCCCATGATGTGATCACTGCACATTGCAATACTGTTTCAAAACACCTCATGTGACCCACAAATATATACACCACTATGTACTTAGAAAAAATAAAGATAAAAAATTTAAAACAATGAGGTAATAATTTTAGAAAAGCAAAATAGGACGAAACCAAAAACAAAAATGAATCAGATTTAAACAGGCAGGGATAGGTTTTATAGGACTTCTGATGTAGCCAAAGCAGGAGAGTCAAGGATACATTTTATTTTCCAGAGCCCCTGAATGCTGCCTCTTACTCAGAAGAGGAAGGCTCAAGGGAGATTATTGGAGGGGAAGTCAAGGGTTATGTTTGTGTCTGGTCATGATAAGTTTGAGCCAAACAAGGGAGGTGTTGAGCAGGCGATTGGACCTAGGAGTCTGGAGCTTGGGAGAAAGTTCTGAGTATAACTTTGAAAGTCCTTAGCATATGGAGACCATTTAAAGACCTGGTTCCAGAAGAGGTGACCTGGTTTCAGGGTGAGGGACAAAATATATCAGAAGAAGAGGGTTCAGGAGGAGATTGGAGGCTGTCCACCTTTGAGCATAGCAAGAGGAAGAGCCTGCAAAAGACTGGGCAGGCCAGTGAGGTGAAAGGGAGAATAGGTGGGTGTCCTCTCCTGGTAGTTTGCAGAAGGCATTTCAAGATGGGAACAGTGGTCAACTGTGTCATAGGTCACTGACACTGAATGCAGGTTAACTGGAGAGTTAGACAAGTGCTTGGTCACTGGGGGCCTTGGAGAGCTATTTCATTAGAGTATTCATGAGAATAGCTTACATTGAAATGTATTCCAAATAAATGATAAGACGTTACCTAGGGGGCAGTGTTACTCTTGCAACTGCCAAGTGTAACTACTGAAACAACCATTCTGTGAGATCGCTTCTTAGTGCTGCTAGAATTCACACAGGATGGGATCATTGCATACATGTTACTATACGCCTTGCTATTTTCCTTTTTTTTTTGAGGCGGAGTTTCGCTGTTGTTACCCAGGCTGGAGTGCAATGGCGCTATCTTGGCTCACCGCAACCTCCGCCTCCTGGGTTCAGGCAATTCTCCTGCCTCAGCCTCCCAAGTAGCTGGGATTACAGGCACGCACCACCATGCCCAGCTAATTTTTGTATTTTTAGTAGAGACGGGGTTTCACCTTGTTGACCAGGATGGTCTCGATCTCTTGACTTCGTGATCCACCCGCCTCGGCCTCCCAAAGTGCTGGGATTACAGGTGTGAGCCACCGCGCCCGGCCCACGCCTTGCTATTTTCCTTGAACATTTCATACACATACACACATACCTCTTATTTTTAAATACATTCATAATTCATAGTGTGACTCTACAGTGTTATATTGATCTTTATCCTAAACCACTGGATCACATGTAGGCGTGTATTTCGGATATGATTATTCTATTTCATCAATGTATTCATTTTGTCTTTGTGCCAAAGCCACATTATCTTGATTCAGCTGTGTTAAGTCATCCATTTTTGTTTGTTTGTTTGTTGTGCTTAGAATTGTTTGGCTATTTGTTTGCCTATTGCAGATCCTTTCCACATTAATTGTATAACACCATAAGAAATTGCTATTTTTTGTCTTTTCGTTTCTTACCCCTCATTTTTTTTTTTACAGATTCAGTGATCTTTTCTTTTAAAAATAGACAATAGTTAAAACTCCTTTATGTTTACTCAAGTAGTTAGCCTTTCTGGTGCTTTTCATTCTTCACAGATTTCCATTTGGTAAGATTTTTCTTCTGCCCCAGGAATTCAGTTGACAATCAGCAAGTATGCTGATTACAAACACTTTTACCATGGCTGAATAAAGTATTTATTTTCCCATTATTTGGAAAGATATTTGCTGAATATAGAATGCTTGATTGGTGTATTTGTTTTTTGTTTGTTTGTTTCTTAAGAATTTTTCTCCATTGTTTTCTGGTTTGCATTGTTTTTGATAACAAGTCTGTAATCAATTTTTGTGTCTCTGTAGTTAAGGTGTCTTTTATCTCCAGTTGTTTCAAATTTTTTTCATTATCAGTCTGGTGTGGTGGCACATGTGGTGTCAGCTCATATTTTCTTCCCAGCACTTTGGGAGGCTTAGGCAGGCAGATCACAAGGTCAGGAGTTCAAGACCAGTCTGGCCAACATGGTGAAATGCCGTCTCTACTAAAAATACAGAAAATTAGCTGAGCATCGTGGCACATGCCTGTAATCCCAGCTACTAAGGAGGCTGAGGCAAGAGAATCACTCGGATGGTGGAGGTTGCGGTGAGTGGAGATTGCACCATTGCACTCCAGCCTGGGCAACAGAGCAAGACTCCATCTCAAAAAAATATTTTTTTTTCATTATCTCTGGCTTTCAGAGGTTTGATGATGATGTGCCTTGTGTAGATTTTTTCATACATATTGTGCTTGTGGTTTGTGGAGCTTCTTGTATTTCAAGGTTTAGAGTTTTCATCTAATTTGGAAAACATGGCTGATTTTTCTTTTTTTAATTTGCTCATTTACTGAGCATTTTTTTTTTAAGACAGCGTCTCCAGGAGTGGCCAACTTGGAGATTTAAAAAAAAAAAAAAAAAGAAAGAGACAGGGTGTCATTCTGTTGCCCAGGCTGGAGTGCAGTGGTACAATCTCAGCTCACTGGCAACCTCCACATCCCAGGTTTAAGAGATTCTTGTGCCTCAGCCTCTGGAGTAGCTGGCATGCACCACCACACCTGGCTAATTTTTGTATTTATTTGTAGAGATGGGGTTTCACCATGTTGGCCAGGCTGGTCTGGAACTTTTAACCTCAGGTGATCTTGCCCGCCTTGGCCTCCCAAAGTGCTGGGATTTCAGGTGTGAGCCACCACATCTGGCCTCCAATCATTTTTTTAACCTAAAACACAGGTTACTTGTACCCGTGTAGTCACTACTACACAGCTCATTGATGTTCTCTTCATATTTTTTTGGTTGTTTTTTTTTTGGTGGATATTTCACTTTTAACACTTTCTACTCTATTCTTTTTTTTTTTTTTTTTGAGTCATGGTCTTGCTCTCTCACCCAGGCTGGTATGCAGTGGTATCCTCATGGCTCACTGAAGCATTAAATTCCTGGGCTCAGGTGATCCTCCCACTGCAGTCTTGAAGTTGCTGGGGCAACAGGCATGCACCACCACTCTGCACTAAGTTTAAAAATTTATTTGGAGGCAAGATCTCACTATGTTGCCCAGGCAAGTCTTGAACTCCTGGCCTGAGGGGATCCTCCCACATCATCCTCCCAAGTAGCTGGAATTATAGGCATGAGCCACCATGTCCAGCTCCATCCAGTGTATTATTATTATTTTATTATTCTTTTTAGAGGTGGAGTCTGGCTATGTTGCCACAGTTGAATTTTAATTCCTAGGCTCAAGTGATCTTGCCACCTCAGACTCCAGAGTAGCTACAGGTAGATACCAACATGCACAGCACCGTCCAGTGTAAGTTTTTATCCCAGAAATAGTTACATTTGTCTCTAGTAACTGGAATTGTGTCTTGTCTTTCACCTATAAGTTGTGTTGAAGTAACACACACTAACACAAAATTTGTCATTGAAATCATTTTTTTTTCTTTTCTTTCGTTTTTTTTTTGAGGTGGAGTTCTGTTCTGTTGCCAGGCTAAAGTGCAGTGGTGCAATCTCAGCTCTCTGCAACCTCTGCCTCCTGAGTTCAAAGATTCTCCAGCCTCAGCCTCCTGAGCAGCTGGAATTACAGGTGCATGCCATCACTACTCGCTAATTTTTGTATTTTTAGTAGAGACAGGGTTTCACCATGTTGGCCAGGAAGGTCTCGATCTCTTGAGCTTGTGATCCGCCTGCCTTGGTGTCCTACAATGCTGGGATTACAGGTGTGAGCCACCAAGGCCGGTGACATCATTTTTAAGTGTGCAATTCAGTAGCATTAAATACATTTATAATGTAGTGTGACTACTACAGCTATCTCCAGAACTTTTTATCACTCCACCCAGAAACTCATTACCCAGTGAATAAAACAACTCCTCGTTCCACCTTATCCTCAGGCCCTGATAATCCCTCTTCTACTTGCTTGCTCCATGAGTGTGACTGTTCTAGGTATTTAATAAGTAAAAGCCTACAATATTTGTCCTTCTGCGTCTGATATATTTCACTTGGCAAAATGTTTTCAGGGTTCTTCATGTAGCAGAATGTACCAGTCATTCAGTTTTTTGTGCCTGAGTGTTCTATTTTATGGATAAACCACACTTTGTTTATTCACTCATATGTTGACGAACATGGGGGTTGTTTCCACAATACTACTTTGGTTATTGTGAATCAGGCTGCCATGAAATTGGGGTATACGTGTCTGTGTGTGTTTCCGATTTCTGTTTCTCTGGATGTATACTTAGGAGTTGAATGGCTGGGTCACAGAGTGGTTCTAAGTTCACCTTTTTCAGGAAGAGCTACACTGTTTTACACAGTGGCTGCAGGATTTAACATTCTCCCCAGCAACGCATAAGGGTTGCCACTTCTTCCACCCACTCCCAAATTGGTTGTGTAATGGCCATGTCAATGAGTGTGGACTGGAATTTCACTGTGGTTTTGATTTGCATTTCCCTGACAACCAACGATGGGAGCATCATTTCATGTGCGTAATTGTCATTTCTATCTCTTATTTGAACAACTTCTTTCTTTTTTTTTTTTGAGATGGAGTTTTGGTCTTTTTGCCCAGGCTGGAGTGCAATGGCGCCATCTCAGCTCACCACAATCTCTACCTCTTGGGTTCAAGTGATTTTCCTGCCTCAGCCTCCAGAGTAGTTGCGATTACAGGCATACGCCACCATGCCTGGCTAATTTGTGCATTTTTAGTAGAGATGGGGTTTCACCATGTTGACCAGGCTGGTCTCGAACTCCTGACCTCGTGATTCACCTGCCTCGGCCTCCCAAGGTGCTGGGATTACAGGTATGAGCCACTGTGCCCGGCTAAGAAGAATGTGTTTCATATCAGCTATTCAATTACTTCAATGGTCTGCTTCAGCCCACAAAGGAATGCCAAAATGAGAAATAATTTCCATTACTCCTTACTTCACCATTCATACATGAGCATGTGTAGGTGTACAGCATTGAGCCCACCATTAAACATGCAGACAATCACCAAACGATGGGAATGGACTTTAGCAAGAGAGAAACTAATCCATTTGGAATACTGTGAGGGCCAGCATGGACTTTGGAGGATTCTCTGAGGTATGTTGGTTTCATTCAGCAATTGGGTGAGATTTACAAGTAGCGCACTGGGAAATAATTGGGTCAGAAATTTTGCGCATGCCAAGGCACACAGAGCCAGTTGCCTTTTAGATTATTAAGTAGCCATCATCTGCATCTATGTTCAATCCAGTGAAAGATTAGCACATGGCAAAAGATCAAAAGAAAGAAGCTACAGTGTGATTGGCCTCATGTATAATTTGTCCAAAGCTGTCTGCCCTTTGTACCTATTGGTCTTTTTCTGATTATTGGGCTTTTACTTGATAATATAAGTCAAGGATAATGGCAGAGGAGACAAGGTGCCATTTTTGGCTTCCTGTTTAGCAGTCTTTTTTTTTTTTTTTTTGAGATAGAGTTTCCCTCTTGTTGCCCAGGCTGGAGTTCAGTGGCAATATCTTGGCTCACTGCAACCTCTGCCTCCCTGGTTGAAGCTGTTCTCCTGCCTCAGCCTCCTGAGGAGCTGGGATTACAGGCGCCTGCCACCACACTGGTTAATTTTTGCATTTTTAGTAGAGATAAGTTTTCACCATGTTGGCCACACTGGTCTTGAACTCCTGACCTCAGGTGATCTGTCTGCCTCAGCCTCCCAAAGTGCTGGGATTACAAGCGTGAGCCACTGCGCTCAGCCTTTTCTTTCTTTCTTTTTTTTTTTTTGAGATGGAGTTTTTCTCTTGTTGACCAGGCTGAAGTGCAGTGGTGCAATCTCAGCTCACTGCAACCTCTGCCTCCCAGGTTCAAGTGTCTCCTGCTTCAGCCTACTGAGTAGCTGGGATTACAGGCATGAGCCACCATGCCGGGCTAATTTTGTCTTTTCAGTAGAGACATGGTTTCTCTGTGTTAGCCAGGCTGGTCTCAAACTCCTGACCTCAGGTGATCTGCCCGGCTTGGCCTCCCAAAGTGCTGGGATTACACGCATAAGCCACTGTGCCTGACCAGCAGTCTTTTAAGCCCCAGAGATGTTGTAGAAGTCTCCTTGGTATGGGCTAGACCGTGAACTAGAGTCATTTTAGTAGAGAGTGAACAGCCTCTGGCTGGGCGTGGTGGCTCAAGCCTGTAATCCCAGCACTTTGGGAGGCCGAGGCGGGTGGATCACGAGGTCAAGAGATCGAGACCATCCTGGTCAACACGGTGAAACCCCGTCTCTACTAAAAATACAAAAAATTAGCTGGGCATGGTGGTGCGTGCCTGTAATCCCAGCTACTCAGGAGGCTGAGGCAGGAGAATTGCCTGAACCCAGGAGGCGGAGGTTGCAGTGAGCCGAGATCGCGCCATTGCACTCTAGCCTGGGTAACAAGAGTGAAACTCTGCCTCAAAAAAAAAAAAAAAAAAAAAAAAAAAGAAAGAGAGTGAACAGCCTCTAACAGTGCCCCAGTTATGTAGGCTCATTGGCAATGGGTGTACCAGAACAAGTTGTAAATCCAAAGGATTTTCAGATTGTACCAATGGCAAAAAAAGAGACTCCAAAAGCATATGTGGAATCAGTGTCAAAGGTGGCAATTTCCCCTTTGCCAAGATCTAGTAAGAGCTATGAGCTAGAGGCTCAGGCAGAGTATGCCTCAGTTGTTTCATGTGGAGAAATTATGACTAAACCAGTTACTGTGTTTTCCCTACAATTGTGTTAAGAGAAGCCTTCTCAAAATGGTAGTAAGTCTAGGTCATCCAAAGAGGTGTCTATGAGATCTTCCTGTGGCTTTAGGACCATTTCTATCTGTGCATGACTGTCATGTGTAATGGGTTGGTGCTCTCCATCATCAGGTCAAGGAAGTAGAGTAGCCGGACTTACCGGGAAGATGTCGGAAATAAATCAACATGATCGAATTCAAAGTCTAGAAATAATCCCCTTTGCTATCATTTGAATGTTTGTTTCCCCTCAAAATTCATAGGTTAGAACTTAATCCCCGCCGGGCGCGGTGGCTCAAGCCTGTAATCCCAGCACTTTGGGAGGCCGAGGCGGGTGGATCACAAGGTCAAGAGATCAAGACCATCCTGGTCAACATGGTGAAACCCCGTCTCTACTAAAAATACAAAAACTTAGCTGGGCATGGTGGCGCGTGCCTGTAATCTCAGCTACTCAGGAGAATTGCCTGAACCCAGGGGGCAGAGGTTGCCGTGAGCCGAGATCGCGCCATCGCACTCCAGCCTGGGTAACAAGAGCGAAACTTTGTCTCAAAAAAAACAAAAAAACTCAGAAATAAACATCCTAATTCAGAAAAGCATGGTGTTGCCATAGAGCTGACTGCAAGGAAATCAACTACTTACTTGCTGCCATTTGTAAAAACATACAAAATCTGTACATAAACTCCTGACAATAAGTTAGTTTGATACATTGTCCCCTCTTTTAACATGTGTTGAAACAAATAAATAGAAGCTAATGTGAGGAGTGAGGGGTGGAGCATCTCATAGAACAGTAGTTTATTCTTCAGGGACCAGTTTCTGGGATAATAGACTGTGTGTGTGTGTGTGCGCGTGCGCGCACGCTTTTTTTTTTTTTTTTTTTTTAAAGGAAACTATCATTTATGCATTAGTTATACTCAGGCATCATTTTTTCCATTCATTTTCTAAACAGAAAATGCTGTTTTCTAGAAGTTGATTGAAGATTTCATCTATTGACATCTCATGTTCACCTCCTTTCTATCTAGCCATGAGTACCAGCTTTTAGTTCATAACGCTTTGTTTGTTTGAGAGGGAGTTTTGCTATTGCTGACTGGAGTGCAATGGCGCGATCCCGGCTTCAAGCCATTCTCCTGCCTCAGCCTCCCCAGTAGCTGGGATTACAGGCATGCGCCACCACGCCCGGCTAATTTTGTATTTTCAGTAGAAACAGGGTTTCACCATGTTTGTCAGGCTGGCCTCGAACCGAACAACCCACCTCAGGTGATCCGCCGGCCTCGACCTCACAAAGTGCTGGGATTGCAAGCGTGTGCCACCGCGCCCGGCCCTAATGCTTTTACGTCTAGTATTCTGACTTCATAAACATATAGAGAAAGGCGAATGCTTTCAAAATCAAAGCCTGTCGTCTCGGCTTTTGATTGGAACATTTAACATTTAATGGCGTAAGGAGGGAACATTTCCATGCCCTACAGAGAGGAGAGGTATTTTGAGATCTCAGAGTTAAATCCTTAAGTGTCCTTTCCTTATAATCAGTTTCTAACCCATCCCAGGACTCAATTCTACGAATTATTATCTGGCTTCCCAGCTTGGGAATATGTTTGACCTCCTGAAAGGGGTCTGCTTGTGAACTGTGAGTGCAGCAGGCTGCTTCTCTGAGCTAGTTCAAGTTTTGCTTTTCTTCTCTCTTTTTTTTTGGACACGGGGTCTTCGCTCTGTCGCCCAGGCCGTGGCGATCTCGGCTCACTGCAACCTCCGCCTCCCGGGTTCTCTTTTGATATTTTTATGAAATATTGTTGCCATATAATTTCAGTTTTTCCACATACTTAACAATTTTATTTTGCTGTCGTGTTTTTATCTTCTGCGCTGAAAATGAGTAGATTGAGATAAGGTGAGGGAAAGGCTTGGCCATGTCGCCAGCAGCCTCATCCCAAATTCCTGATCCCTGGAGGACATCAGTCCCTCTCTCCTGCCGCGGGGTGGCCTGTGTGCCCTGGGTTTCCCTCCTGCTCCGAGGCCAGGGAATGGCTCCACTGGACAGGGAGCCTGAAATTCCCTGCACCCACTTGTGAGTCCCTGTCCAGGAGGAAAAAGCAGGAAGAACTCACTGAGTACAATCAGGAAATGCTAAAATGCAAACGTCACTTCGGGAGGGGTAGGGTCACGGCGTTGGGAGGAAGCCCGCCTTGCCAAGGGCAGTGTCTGGAACCTCTTCATCCGGCTCCACTCAGCACTGTGAGATCGCTTCTTTTGTCAGTCAGTGGCTAGGGGGCGGGATCTGGAGCACTATCCAATCAGGGACGAGGGGCGGGGCTGTGAGAACTGTCAATCAGGCGCGCTGCAGGGAGGAGGGTGCGACGTTCAAAGAGCCCGCGGAGTCTTCACCACGCCCCTGCGCTCTGAGTCCTGGCTCTGTCGCTGAGAGACGCCCTGCAAGGTCTGTATCAGCGTCTGTGGCGCCGGGACCCACACTGGACACTGGCTTGTAGGGAGGACACCCAGACACCTGGAAGCTGGAAATGGTGAGAGTGCGGGGCCTGGGGTCCCGAGGCAAAGAAGGGGCTGGTTAGAAACGGCCGGAACCGACCGTGAGAGGACCCGGGCCTCGCCCTGGGCGACTCCGGGGTCTGCAAACCCAAGTCCCCCTAGCCCAGCTCGGCCGTCGGTCCCCTCGGCCGCATGATGGGGCCAGGCTGGCAGCCGGGACCCCGGTGTCCTGTCCTGCCCCTGCGCGGCCACTGAGGTCCTGGCGCCCTCTCTTGGGCAGCTCCGCGCCCACAGCTCCGCGTCTCCCCAGATTGTGCGGTTGTAACCGGCACAGGTTCGCGGCCCGAGTCACCGCACCCAGATGCCGAGAGCTGCCGCAGAAACAGTTCAATAGGGGGAGAGGGGAGGACACCCTAGATTCGCCTCCCTGAGAGGTTTGGGGGTGGGGTGTTTAGGGGTCCGGACGGGGGTGGCTGGGGCGTGGGGTCGCTGGTTGGTGGGAAAGTGAGGGGCGCATCCTGGGATAGGAGGTGAAGAACTGCATTCTCCCGCTGGGTGGGCTCATTCGTGGGGTCTTCAGCCTGGTTGGCGCCAGCCTTTCCGCTGGAATTCAGGCTCTGAGAAAGAACTCAGGCGACTCTTGAGCAGCTCTCAGAGATCTTATCCCCAGGCACAGTGGGGAAGCCGGCGTCTGCCGTGACCTGACTCTCAGGGAGGCGGCCCCGGGAGGCGGCGGGGCTGAGGGCACCTGGTTAACATCAACTGCAATCTCGCCTCCAGCCTGGCTCGCAGTTCCTGTGAACCCGGTGAGGACGCTGCACGGTGATGACGGAAAGGTCACCAGGCAGAATCCAGACTCGTGTGTAGGGTTTGTGCTTGGAAAGAGGAGCTGTGATCCGTGGGGTCCCCAATACCTTCTTTTTTCCCAAGGGCGACCAGCCTTCCAAAGATGTGGGCAATAGGGTCTCAAATCCATCACCCTATCCCCTCGTCCTAACTCCTCCTAGGACTGGCAGTAAAGCCCCTGGTTTCCAGAGCCTTCCCCAGACTAACTTTCTCTCCTCTCAATTCACGGCAACTTTATGAACTTGTTCGTCAGGCAATATTTCAAACAGAGGCATTATTTTAATTGTCACTCTGTTTTCACATAGCAACATATGGCTCTTTTTTAAAAGATTTGTGTTTGTGAACATTTCACATTCGAGGAAGCAAAGAATAACCACTTGACTCCAGTGTAGAAAAGAAAAGTATGTGTGTATGTGGCTGTCCTTTATCTTGTCTACACAGATACCTGTAAAGAATATTTTCAGTTGAGGTTCCTCTTTGCAAATGGTACAGGGTGATCTGTCCTTAACCCACTCTCTATGGTATCCTGGTCCTGGGTTACAGAACTGTTTGGGGCTACTCCACGATGCCCATAGCTGCTGAATCTTTTGTAGTGTGTAGTGAACATCAGCTTTGAATCACTCCTCCCAGAGGACAGCCTGAGGTGAGGGGTGGGACCTTATAGGGGAGCAGCTGGGTGCCGACGGGTGGGAGGAGTTCCCTGGTATACTGTTTCTCAAAAAGTGAAGTCCTTAAAACATTCAGCTTTTCTTCCTCCAGTCCCAGTTTCCATTCCTTGGGGACACATGGCTGGTGAGCCAGCTGGTTGGTGGTATTGAGGGTATGGTCTCCTGAGAGGGTAGTTATTCAGCTGTTCACTGAGCAGGATGGGGGTGGGAGATGTCCCAAGTGATACGAGGACCTGAACTGACACTTGAGTCAGATTTGTCTGCATTCCAGTCAGCCCCTCCCTGCATTTGTCGTCTTGAAAAGATTTGTTCACTCATTTCAGCTTCAGCTTTTTATTAACTGCGAAATGTATTTTATCATTAGGGCTTAATAAAGAAAGTATGTTCAAAGAGGCAAGAACAAGTTGGGTTTCAGAAAATAAATTACATATTTAGTCCTATATTTTATTTATTTATTATTTTTAACTTTTATTTACTTTCTTTTGAGATGGAGTCTCGCTCTGTCACCCAGGCTGGAGTGCAGTGTCGAGATCTCAGCTCACTGCAGCCTCCATCTCCTGGGTTCAAGCAATCCTCTCACCTCAGCCTCCTGAGTAGCTGGGATTACAGATGTATGTCACCATGCCCAGCTAATTTTTTTGTATTTTTAATAGCGACAGGGTTTCACCATGTTGGCCAGGCTGGTCTCGAACTCCTGAGCTCAAGTGAACCAACTGCCTCAGCAGTTGGTTCCAAAGTGCTAGGATTACAGAAGTGAGCCATCACGCCTGGCCTCAGGACAATTTGAAATTGTTTTTTATTGGACAATTTCAAATGGAATTTCATGGCCTAGCAGTGAAAAGAAATTGGGAAAAACTGTTTTTCATTATGACTGCAGAAAAATGAATACATTTTTGCAAGAAAGTGTGGGTGATATATTGATGAATTATAAAAATTTACCAAAATGTTAGTTCCTCTCCTTTGTAGAGTGGAGAATTTGAGACAGTGAATAACTCTATTCTGTTCCTGTTATGTGGACTTGACATACTAATGCTAAATTCTGTGGGACAGGACTTTCCAACAGCTAAAGAAGTCAAATATCATTATTTACTTACTAAATTATTCTTTATTATGGAAATGATAAATTAATGACATTTGTTGTCTGAAACAGATAGATACTTGTGCTTTTCCTGTTGAACTATAAAATATAGGTCCTTTGCAGTTTCCTTCTCTCCTATAAACATAAATGCTGGATTGGAGTGATTTTTCTGGATTCATCACACATGAGTAATTTGTTTTTAAATACCCATGTAAGGCATGTAAAGGTAAGTGAGTAGCCTCGAGTGGGGTGGAGAAGCCTGAGGCCACTGACTCTGAGCTAAGGTCAATCTGGAGCCTGCAAAGAGAGGTCATTGAAGACCCAGTTGAGTTGTTCTTCCCAGGGAACCTCCCTGGCAGGTGGTTCATTCCTAACATGGGAGGAACCCTTTATGCTGAGAGAAGTGACAGAGCAGTGGGAAGTTGGAGATCCACAGGCAGAGACACTTAGGGTGATGCCCTGTCTGAGGTTATCTTTGTTACTGTTGTGGGGCTGTTGCTAGACCTTCTCAAGTAAAATAGATCTGGATTTGGGTAAGAAGTGACTTTATTCTAAAAGTATATTGCAAAAGGAGAAAACTACCAACTATAAGATCTGCAAGGATCTCGAAGCTTAGGCAGAAAATTGCTTTCCTTTTTTTTTTTTTCTTTTTGTTTCTGGGTTTTGAGACAGAGTCTCACTCTGTGGCCCAGGCTGGAGTGCAGTGGCGCAGTCTCAGCTCACTACAACCTTTGCCTCCTGGGTTCAAGCGATTCTCCTGCCTCAGCTGGAACTACAGGCATGTGCCACCACACCCTGCTAATTTTTTGTTACTTTTAGTAGAGAGGGGCTTTCACCATGTTGGCCAGGCTGGTCTTGAACTCCTGACCTCAGGTGATCCACCCACCTTGGCCTCCCAAAGTGTTGGGATTACAGGCCTGAGACACCACGCCTGGGCTTGTTTTTTTTTTTGAGACAGAGTCTTGCTTTGTCACTTAGACTGAAGTGCAGTGGTGCGATCTCAGCTCACTACAACCTCTGTCTCCCGGGTTCCAGTGATTCTCCTGCCTCAGCCTCCTGAGTAGCTGGAATTACAGGCACCCGCCACCACACCCAGCTGATTTTTGTATTTTTAATAGAGACGGGTTTCACCATGTTGGCCAGGCTGGTCTCAAATTCCTGACCCCAAGTGATCTGCGCACCTTGGCCTCCCAAAGTGCTAGGATTGCAGGCATGAGCCACCACGCCCAGTCAGAAAATTGCTTTTCTTTTTTTTTTTTATTTGAGACAGAGGCTGTCTGTCTGTTGCCCATTAGAGTACAGCTAGTTCTCAGCTCACTGCAACCTCTGCCTCCTGGGTTCAAGCGATTCTCCTGCCTCAGCCTTCCGAGTAGCTAGGACTACAGGCACATGCTACCACGCCCAATGAATTTTTTGTGTTTTTAGTAGAGACAGGGTTTCACCATGTTAGCCAGAATGGTCTTGATCTTCTAACCTCTTGATTCACCCGCCATGGCCTCCCAAAGTGCTGAGATTACCACCGCCCCTGACAGACAATTGCTTTTCAAAGTGAAGAGCAAGCAATATTAGAAAGAAGGTAGGAGAGAAAGCAGGATGGAAGGTGAAAATCTGATCCTACATCAGAGAATGTTTCACCTTGACTTCAGTCAGTTCTTAGGAGGGGTTAAAAAGGCAGTTTTGTGGCTGGGCCCTCTGCATTGCTTTGACTATGAGCCTCTTTTTAACCTGTAACAAAACCAGACAAAAACCCCTCCAAATTCCCACTTTGCCTTAGAAATGATTAGCTGAATAATTTTGTCTTCACTCACCAGCCTGCCCAAAATTAATGTAATGCAAATTTTCTTTAAATTTTTCTCCTTCCTGCTGGACTCAGTCTGAGCCAGCACACAATCTATTCTTTTTTTTTTTTTTTTTGAGATGGAGTCTTGCTCTGTCACCTAGGCCACATAATCTCAGCTCACTGCAACCTCCGGCTCTCCTCCTGAGCTCAAGTGATCCTCCCACCTTAGCCTCTCAAGTGGCCATACAGGCATGTACCACTATGCCCAGCAAATTTTTGTATTTTTCATAGAGATGAGGTTTCGTCATGTTGCCCAGGCTGATCTTGAGCTCATAGGCTCAAGTGATCCGCCTGCCTTGGCCTCCCAAAGTATGGAGATTACAGGTGTGAGCCACCTCATCTGGCCTGAGGTGATTTATTTAATTCTAGCTGTTAACCAGGATTACAGAACTGGGGTTAAATCAACATTATTAGAAGTCTGCTTTTACATTTACTGTGTTTGTTTAATCAGAGTATTGTACAAATTTAAAAGTCTGTTGGGGCTGACTTAGAGAAAGACACCTTTTGGTTCTGCATGCTGGACGAAGGGTTTATGAATCTGAGAGTTTATTTGGGTCTGTGATATAGTTTTTAAAAATATTTGGTCTTTTTTTTTTTTTTTTTTGAGTCTTATTCTGCCACCTAGGCTGGGGTGCAGTGCATGATCATGGCTCACTGCAACTTCCATCTCCTGGGCTCAAGCAATCTTCCTGCCTCAGCCCCCTAAGTAGCTGAGACTACAGGTGTGCGCCACCATGCCCAGATAATATTTGTATTTTTCGTAGAGACAGGGTTTCACCATGTTGCCCAGTCTGGTCTTGAACTCCTGATCTCAGATGATTCTCCTACCTCAGCTTCCCAAAGTGCTGAATTTACAGGTGTGAGTCATGGTGTCCAGCCTAAAAAATATTTGGTCATTATTTCTAGGTCCTGGTAAAGAAGTCCTAAAATCCTTGGATTTTTGCCAGTGATGGGAATGTGTTTTGTTATTCCCACCAAGCTCTTGTCAGACCTTAGGTAAAGTTATGCTAATTAGGTGACTCAGAGTGAGGTCACTAGGTAACTTCAGGATGGGGACTGGTGACCTGAAAGAGCAAACACATGATGACAGGATTGGAACTTTAAGCCCCATCTTCTGACCCTAGGAAATGGAGGGAGGCTAGAGATTAAGTTGTATAAATTTTTTTTTTTTGAGACAGAGTTTCACTCTTGTTGCCAGGCTGGAGTACATTGGCATGATCTTGACTCACCGCAACCTCCTCCTATGTTCAAGGGATTCTCCTCCCTCAGCCTCCTGAGTAGACGGGATTACAGGCATATGCCACCACACCCGGCTAATTTTTTGTATTTTTAGTAGAGACAGGGTTTCTCCATGTTGGTCAGGCTGGTCTCAAACTCCTGACCTCAGGTGATCCTCCCACCTCAGCCTCCCAAAGTGCTGGGATTACAGGTGTAAACCACCGTGCCTGACCAGTCGTGTAAAATTTATTGAACAAAGACATTGGGGCCAGGTGTGGTGGCTCAAACCTGTAATCCCAGCACTTTGGGAGGCTGAGGTGGGCAGATCACGAGGTCAGGAGTTGGAGACTAGCCTGGCCAATATGGCGAAACCCCATCTCTATTAAAAATACAAAAATTAGCTGGGCCTGTAATCCCACCTGTCAGGAGGCTGAGGCAGGAGAATTGCTTGAACCCGGGAGGCGGAGGTTGCAGTGAGCCAAGATCTCGCCACTGCACTCCAGCCTGGACTAAAAGAGTGAGACTCCATCTCAAAAAAAAAAAGGAAAAAAGACATCGTGACAGCTTCCAGGCTGGTGGATACACTGATGTGCTGGGAAGGTGGTATCACTCAAGAGGGAAAGCTTCCCCCATCCCTGCCCTTCCCCTTGCTGAATACCTCTTTTCCATTTGGCTGTTGTTGAGACATCCTTTATAACAAACTAGTAACCTTAAGTGTTTTGCTGAGTTTCATGAGTTGTTTTAGCCAATTATTGAACCGGAGGATGGTGCTGTTGTATTTATACCCAGTTGGTTAAAAGGTTAGTTCCTGGGGCTTACAAATGGCATCTACGGTAGGGGCCTGTTGTGGGACTGAGCCCTCCAGTAAGAAACTTATGGGATCTGTATTAATTCTGTGTAGCGTAAGAAGTGAATTATTGGACACCCAGTTGTTGCTGAAGAATTGGTTGGTGTTCAGCAAATGGCACACCTTTGTTATCAGAAGTCAGAAGCACCACAGGTCAGAGCCTTACATTGACTGAGTGTCTGTTGTTCATTACATGTTTATCACATATGAATCCAGCTGCATAGTTTTCCCTCTTCTGAGTTTTCAATTAGTTAATATTATATTTACTATATCCCATTAATATTATGCTGATTTTTAGTTTCTTTGCCTCAGTCTGTTTTTTTTTTTGAGACGGAGTTTTGCTCTTGTTACCCAGGCTGGAGTGCAATGGCGCTAACTCAGCTCACCGCAACCTCCGCCTCCTGGGTTCAGGCAGTTCTCTTGCCTCAGCCTCCTGAGTAGCTGGGAATACAGGCACGCGCCACCATGCCCAGCTATTTTTTTTTTTTTTTGTATTTTTAGTAGAGACGGGGTTTCACTATATTGGCCAAGATGGTCTCAATCTCCAGACCTGTGATCTGCCTGCCTCAGCCTCTCAAAGTGCTGAGATTATAGGCATGAGCCACTGTATCTGGCCAGTTAAAAAAGACGTGGCTGGGCCGGGCGCGGTGGCTCAAGCCTGTAATCCCAGCACTTTGGGAGGCCGAGGTGGGTAGATCACGAGGTCAAGAGATTGAGACCATCCTGGTCAACATGGTGAAACCCCGTCTCCACTAAAAATACAAAAAAAAAATTAGCTGGGCATGGTGGTGTGTGCCTGTAATCCCAGCTACTCAGGAGGCTGAGGCAGGAGAACTGCCTGAACCCAGGAGGCGGAGGTTGCGGTGAGCCGAGATCGCGCCATTGCACTCCAGCCTGGGTAACAAGAGCGAAACTCCATCTCAAAAAAAAAAAAAACGGGGTTTCACCATATTGGTCAGGCTGGTCTCGAACTTCTGACCTCAAGTGATCTGCCCGTCTCAGCCTCCCAAAGTGCTGGGATTACAGGCATGAGCCACCACGCCCGGCTACCTGGCCAGTTTGAGGGGACATTGAGTTTTTTCTTAGAATATGTACAATCTTTCCCTGTCTTTCCTTCTCCTTTGTCATTATCCAATGAAAAATTTGTAATTTTTCCATTGAAATAGTGAGATTTTTTATGAGTCTTTTGTCATGCTTAACTACATTTGGTCTAGAGGAAACCAGTTGCCAGTTTCCAAATGTTCTCTCTTAGTGTAATTGCATAGGATGGACTAAATATCCCAAGTAACAAGTTGCAACCAAACATGTGAAACATTAGCTACTAGGATCTCTCAGTAGAGATCCAGTGTTCAGAGCGGTTTTTTTTTTGAGACAGTCTTACTCTATCACCAGGCTGGAGTGCAGTGGCGCGATCTCGGCTCTCTGCAACCTCTGCTTCCCAAGTTCAAGCAATTCTTCTGCCTCAGCCTCCCAAGTAGCTGAGACTACAGGTGTGCACCACCACGCCCTGCTAATTTTTGTATTTTTAGTAGAGACAAGGTTTCACCTTGTTGGCCAGAATGGTCTCTATCTCTTGACCTTGCGATCCGCCTGCCTCTGCCTCCCAAAGTGCTAGGATTACAGGTGTGAGCCACTGCACATGGCCCAGAGTGTTTTTTCATAACTGTCTTAATCTGTTTATTGTTACTTATAGCAGGATTACCTGAGCCTGGGTAATTTATAAAAAATACTATTTGTTTTTTACACTCTGCAGGCTGGGAAGCTCAAGGTCAAGTCTTGGCATTTGGTAAGAGCCTTCTTGCTGGTGGGGACTCTGCAGAGTCCCTAGGTGGCACAGGGTAGCACATGGCCAGGGGCCCAGTATTTAGTTCTGGTCTCTTTCTCTTATAAGGACACTAGGCCTATTCCTGAGATACTCCATTTACTCATGAAGCCATTAATCTGCAAGTGGATTAGTACAGTCCAGAGGTCCAAACCCTCAAGATCTGATCAGCTCTTAAAGTTCCACATTTCATTATTGTCAGATTGAGGATTAAGTTTCAACATGAGTTTTGGAAAGCACAAACATTCACACCTAGCAGTGGCTAACAGGTATTCTCTCTCTGCTGACCATGTAACAAACTTCCAAACTCTCAGAGCGGGAATAGGAGTTAAGTTAAAAAGATATATATTTATATATATTATAGATATAAACATGGTGAATATATAATATTCATGGCATATAGAAACATTTTACATATATACAAACAATGATATATAGTATACTTATATATAACATAGTATATAAACATATTGCATATATATAATAAATATGTATATATTATATAATATATATTTTATAATATAGAGATCAAATATGTATATATAAATTTATATGTATTATAGAAAAATATATTTAAAATCTATATAATTATATATGTGTGTTATATATATATTTATATATATTTTTTACCTTTGTTTTTTGAGACAGGGTCTCACTCTATTGCGGGATCTCACTCTGTTGCTTAGGCTGGAGTACAGTGGCATGATCACGGCTCACTGCAGCCCCAGCTCCTGAGCTTGGGTAATCCTCTCACCTCAGCCTCCTGGGCAGCTGGGACTACAGGCAAGCACCAACACACCTTGCTATTTTTTTTTTTTGTAGAGACAGGGTCTCACCATATTGCCCAGGCTGGTCTTGAACTCCTGGGCTCAAGTGATCCACCTGCCTTGGCCTCCCAAAGTGCTGGGATTACAGGCATGAGCCACTGAGTCAGGCCTAGTTTTATTTTTTGTAGAGAAAAGGGCTCACTATGATGCCCATGCTGGTCCAAAACTACTGTTCTTAAGTATCCTGTTCTTAAGTGTCCTTCCACTTTGGCCTCCCAAAGTGATGGGATTGCAGGGAGGAGTCACCATGCCTGGCCCATATATTTGCATAAACAGTTCAGGCACACTTAGCCTCTGTTATTAGTTACATTGGTGGGACCCCCTTCTTAATCTGGTACCTAGATACCACGAAAGATGCAAGTTTGCAAATGAGCATTTATCAGAATATGCAGTTTCAGGATTGGTAGTGGTAACTCTTCTACACAACAGGTAGTTGTACTTTGTCATGACAAGAACTCCGTAGAAATAGACATCACGGGTGATGCAGGTAGTAAGACTCACCCACTTAACTCACCAACAAGACGGATGTTTCTCTTCGACTGTTACTTTACCAAACATTCAATTAAGGCATCATAATGGCTTTGTGGGAAAAAGTGACTGTAGACAGAATAAGAGTGGGTTTACTGTGTCGTTGAATAAATGCTTGGAAACCACAGCATCTTGCAGTTTGTGAAGTGACTATGGATTCTCAGTGCTGTCCAACTCAACCTTCCCCCTCTGCACATGTGGGATGTTTCAGGACTCAGTGGCTTTTGAGGATGTGGCTGTGAACTTTACACAAGAGGAGTGGGCTTTGCTGGGTCCATCACAGAAGAGTCTCTACAGAAATGTAATGCAGGAAACCATTAGGAACCTGGATTGTATAGGTAAGGATGATATCATCTCTTCACTCAGTCAATTAGAGACATTTGTCCCCTGGCCATCAACACTGTTCATGATTTGAAATCTGGAAAGGGGATATGGTTGATCCTTGAACAGCACAGGGTTTAGAGGTGCCAGCTCCTCAAACAGTCATACAATCCTCTAATAACTTTTTTTATCTCCCACAACAGCTTATTGTTGACTGGCCCACTTATGGGTAATATAAACATTAGATTAATCCATATATTGTATGTCATATGTATTACATACTATACTCATGATAAAGTGAGCTAGGGAAAGAAAATGTTGATGAGAATCATAGGAAGAAAAACTACGGCTCCAGTGGCGCAATTGGTTAGCGCGTGGTACTTATAAGAAGAAAAACTGTATTTACTATTCATTAAGTGGAAGTAGATCATCATAAAGGTTTTCATCCTTGTTGTCTTCACAGTGAATAGGCTGAGTAAGAGGAAGGGTTGGTCTTGCTGTCCCAGGGGTAGCAGAGACTGAAGAATATTCATATATAAGTGGAGCTGTGTGCAGTTCAAACCTGTGTTGTTGAAGAGTCAAGTGTCCTTTGGTGAATGAATCATGCATGATTGTAGTACCTGTAAAATCTTAGAGTTTTTCTATAATTTTGTAAAAATTTTTAGTGATTTTTCTGGGTCTACCTTTTAGAAATGAAATGGGAGGACCAGAACATTGAAGATCAGTGCCAAAATCACAGGAGAAATCTAAGGTAATTTGCACTCACAAAAGAAAGCTATGTCCCTGGAGTGGTTCATAGAATGATAAGAAAATTTTAAAAACAAGCAAAGAAGGTGGGGCGTGGTGGCTCCCTCCTGAAATCCCAGCACTTTGGGAGCCTGAGGTGGATAGATCATGAGGTCAGGAGATCAAGACCATCCTGGCTAACGTGGTAGAACCCTGTCTTTACTAAAAATACAAAAAATTAACTGGCTGTGGTGGCGAGTGCCTGTAATCCCAGCTACTTGGGAGGCTGAGGCAGGAAAATCACTTGAACCTGGGAGGCGGAGGTTGCAGTGAGTCAAGATCACTCCACAGCACTCCAGCCTGGGTGAGAGAGTGAGACAAAAGCAAAGAGATTGAACAAACCCAGCTTAAATTTATTCATTCTAATAATCCTTTTTCTAACCAAGTGCAGTGGCTCACACATGTATTCCCAGCACTCTGGGAGGCCAAGGTAAGATTGCTTGAGCCTAGGAGTTTGAGATCAGCCTGGGCAGCATAGTAAGTTTCCCCATATCTGTAAAAAAAAAAATTTTCCGGGCCAGGCGCAGTGGCTCACGCCTATAATCCCAGCACTTTGGGAGGCCAAGGTGGGTGGATCACGAGGTCAAGAGATCGAGACCATCCTGGTCAACAAGGTGAAACCCCATCTCTACTAAAAATACAAAAATTAGCTGGGCATGGTGGCGCACGCCTGTAGTCCCAGCTACTCGGGAGGCTGAGGCAGGAGAATTGCTTGAACCCAGGAGACGGAGGTTGCAGTGAGCCGAGATCGTGCCATTGCACTCCAGTCAGGGTAACAAGAGCGAAACTCTATCTCAAAAAAAAAAAAAAATGTTCCCCAGGAACACATAGTTAAATGTGACATAGCTGTTCAGTCTTTGCAAAATAGTTCCCTCCGAAACGGTATTAAGAATCCCCATGTGAGGCCGGGTGCGGTGGCTCACGCCTATAATCCCAGCACTTTGGGAGGCTGAGACAGGTGGATCACGAAGTCAAGAGATCGAGACCATCCTGGTCAACAAGGTGAAACCCCATCTCTACTAAAAATACAAAAATTAGCTGGGCATAGTGGCGCACGCCTGTAGTCCCAGCTACTCGGGAGGCTGAGGCAGGAGAATTGCTTGAACCCAGGAGACGGAGGTTGCGGTGAGCTGAGATTGGGCCATTGCACTCCAGCCTGGGTAACAAGAGCAAAACTCTGTCTCAAAAAAAAAAAAAAAAAAAGAATCCCCATGTGAATATCACGATTTTGCTAATAGCTGTGATGGAGCCATCTTACACTGCACTGTCACTTCACACTCAAACAGGGCATGAAGCCTGTACTTTGCATGATAATGTTAAAAATGTAAATCTAGTACTTTAATACGTATAAAAACACTTACAAGCAAACCTTTAGTAATATACTTCTTTGTTACAGAAGTCATACATGTGAAATTATTGATAACAGTCAATGTGGAGAAACTTTTAGCCAAATTCCAGAGAGTATTGTGAACAAGAACACTCCTGGAGTAGATCCATGTGACAGCAGTGAGTGTGAAGTCGTCATGGGTCATTCATCTCTTAATTGCAATGTCAGAATTGACACTGGACACAAATCATGGGAGCATCAGGAATATGGAGAGAAGCCATATACACATAAACAACGTGGGAAAGCCAATAGTCATCAGCACTGCTTTCAGACACATGAAAGGCCTCCCACTGGAAAGAAACCCTTCGATTGTAAAGAATGCGCAAAAACTTTCAGTTCTCTTGGAAACCTTCGAAGACACATGGCAGCACACCATGGAGATGGACCTTATAAATGTAAGTTATGTGGGAAAGCCTTTGTTTGGCCCAGTTTATTTCATTTGCATGAAAGAACTCACACTGGAGAGAAACCGTATGAATGTAAGCAGTGTTCTAAAGCCTTTCCTTTTTATAGTTCCTATCTAAGACATGAGAGAATACACACGGGAGAGAAAGCATATGAATGTAAGCAGTGTTCCAAAGCCTTCCCTGATTACAGTACCTATCTAAGACATGAAAGAACTCACACGGGAGAGAAACCCTATAAATGTACACAATGTGGGAAAGCCTTCAGCTGTTACTATTACACTCGACTACACGAAAGGACTCACACTGGAGAACAACCCTATGCATGTAAGCAATGTGGCAAAACATTTTATCATCACACAAGCTTTCGAAGACACATGATAAGGCACACTGGAGATGGACCACATAAATGTAAGATATGTGGAAAAGGCTTTGATTGTCCTAGTTCAGTTCGAAATCATGAAACTACTCACACTGGAGAGAAACCCTATGAATGTAAGCAGTGTGGGAAAGTGTTATCTCATAGTTCCAGCTTTCGAAGTCACATGATAACACACACAGGAGATGGACCCCAGAAATGCAAGATATGTGGAAAAGCCTTTGGTTGTCCCAGTTTATTTCAAAGACATGAAAGGACTCACACTGGAGAGAAACCCTATACATGTAAACAATGTGGGAAAGCCTTCAGTCTTTCCGGTTCCCTTCGAAGACATGAAGCAACTCACAGTGGGGTGAAACCCTATAAATGTAAATGTGGGAAAGCCTTTAGTGATCTCTCTTCCTTTCAAAATCATGAAACAACTCACACTGGAGAAAAGCCATACGAATGTAAGGAATGTGGGAAAGCGTTCAGTTGTTTCAAATACCTTTCTCAGCATAAAAGGACCCACACAGTAGAAAAACCTTATGAGTGTAAAACATGTAGGAAAGCCTTTGGTCATTTCAGTAACTTAAAAGTCCATGAAAGAATTCACTCTGGAGAGAAGCCATATGAATGTAAGGAATGTGGGAAAGCATTCTCTTGGCTCACTTGCCTTCTAAGACATGAAAGAATCCACACTGGAGAGAAACCCTATGAATGTCAGCAATGTGGTAAATCCTTCACTCGTTCCCGTTTCCTTCGAGGACATGAAAAAACTCACACTGGAGAGAAGCTGTATGAATGTAAGGAATGTGGGAAGGCATTGAGTTCTCTGCGTTCCTTGTATAGACATAAAAGGACTCACTGGAAAGACTCTCTGTAAATGTATGGAATGTGGGAAAACTTATTCAGTACTTTTATTTAATTTCGGAAACTTGAAAGAACTCACTTTAGAGACAGACCCTATGAATGTAAACGTGATAAAGCCTTAAGTAGTTTCAATTTTTTAAATACAGTTATCCCCCAATATACACAGGGGATTGGTTCCAGCACCCCCTAAATCCACAGATGCCCAGTCCTTCCTTATATGGCATATTTGCATGTAACCCGTGCACATCCTCATGTATACTGTGTAAATCATCTCTAGATTACTATTAATACCTCATGCATTGTAAAAGCTATGTAAATAGTTGTTTGGATTGTTAGAGATTCATGACAAGAAAAATAGTCTCTATGTGTTAATGTAGACACAGCCATTGCAGGCTCACCCACATAGTATATGTCACCTACATAGTATAGTATAAAATTTGTTTTAATATTCACAGATTGATTTTGTTTTGTGACCTGAGTGAGCATGTTAACACTCATCAAAATCCTGCTTCTCTCTTGATAACCCATGTATACTTATGGTGATGTTGATTGCTGTGTGGTGCCTAACATTGTCACGTGCTGTAGCATTACAGATAAGCAGTGAGACATCAGGCTAACTTGAATCTTGACAGAATGTCAGGATGATCATCAATGTTGGAAGAACTAGGTTCTGACTGCAGATGTTGACTTGTTGGAGGAGGCTAAATAATACTAATGTTGTGATCTGTTCAGCCTCAGGGTTGCAGATCCTTAACCATGGAAGGTTCTGTGTTTATATTTGCAGGTGCCTAGTGAGAAATATAGGAAGCTAGTTTTTCTTTTTCTTTTTTTGAGTCATCAAAAAAATCTTGCAGTGTTTGTTGGCATGTTATTCCAGGGTGACATGGAGGCTTTGTTCCATCAAAGGATCTTACTTAAGGATGATAAACTTTCTTAACACTTTTGCCTGTTGAAAAACTGCTGCAAATTTTTCAAGTGTCCAAATCTGTGGCACTGCCTCTTTTTTTTTGAGATGGAGTTTCGCTGTTGTTACCCAGGCTGGAGTGCAATGGCACGATCTCAGCTCACTGTAACCTCCGCCTCCTGGGTTCAAGCAATTCTCCTGCCTCAGCCTCCCGAGTAGCTGGGACTACAGGCGCGCACCACCATGCCCAGCTAATTTTTTTGTATATTTAGTAGAGACGGGGTTTCACCTTGCTAACCAGGATGGTCTCGATCTCTTGACCTCATGATCTACCCGCTTCGGCCTCCCAAAGTACTGGGAGTATAGGCGTGAGCCACAGCGCCCGGCCGGCACTGCCTCTTTTAAGGCATCATCATCATCATCAATCTATAGAGCATCTCAGCAGATCTTTGAGTTCCTTGTTGTAAGAATTTATGCTCTTCTGTGTGTTATTCAACATTGTCTTCAGTCCTGTCAGAGATAGGCTTTCTTACCAACTTCCCTTGCGGTATTTAAGATATTCCTGGCTGGGCATGGTGGCTCACACCTGTAATTCCAGCACTTTGGGAGGCCGAGGTGTGTGGATCACCTGAGGTCAAGTTCGAGACCAGCCTGAGCAATATGATGAAACCCTGTCTCTACTAAGAATACAAAAATCAGCCAGGCATGGTGGCATTCGCCTGTAATCCCAACTACTTGGGAGGCTAAGACAGGAGAATCGCTTGAAACTGGGAGGTGGAGTTTGCAGTGAGCCAAGATCATGCTATTGCACTGTGACGTGGGCAACAAGAGCAAAACACTATCTCAAAAAAAAAAAAAAAAAAAAAGATATTCCTAACTACTGCATCAGTAGTGGGGAAGCTCCAAAATCATTGACTCCCTGACTCCATAATTGCTTCCAGCTGGCTTTGGGTTTGTTGAGCTTTGGGGCATCTATAGCCTCTGGAATAAGGACAGTTGCATGTACGATTGTGAAGTGCTTTCATAAATCCATTGTGGTTCAGTCAGAGTTAACATCAGGATGGCATGAATCCTCCTGAAGGTCAGTTGGGTATAGGTCAGTCAATCTACTTGATTATGCCTTGACTGAGTAGCTGTCATTGTGATGTCATGTTAAGCAGCAGGGACATCACTTCTACATTCTTATTGGCAAAGAAGAGAGAGTGGAGATGGCCAGGAGCATTGTCAATTATGAGGAGGACCTTGAGTGGCAGCCCCTTCTCTTCAAAGTATTTCTTCACATCAGGAATAAAGCCTCGGTAGAACCATTCCAAGGACAAGATGGCCATCACCCACGCCTTCTTGTATTTTTGCCACAATGGAGGCAGGCAAGTTTTGCTTTTGTTCTAAAGGACCTAGGGATTGTTTGCTTAGTAGCCAAGGCCTGGCCTATTCTTGTGACCTGCTACATTGCCACACTTCACCAGAGTAGGTGATCTTTCCAGGCCCTGAACCCCAGGGCCTCCTTGGCATTCATGGATGCAGGTACCACTGGTTGGAGAACTTGCTCTGGAAGGTAGACTTTTTTTTTTTTTTTTTTTTTTGAGATGGAATCTCGCCCTGTCACCCAGGCTGGAATGCAGTGGTGTGTTCTTGGCTCACTGCAACTCTGCCTCCTGGGTTCAAGCAATTCTCATGCTTCAGCCTCCTGAGTAACTGGGAATACAGGCACATGCCACCATGCCGGGCTAATATTTGTATTTTTAGTAGAGACGGGGTTTCACCATGCTGGTCAGGCTGGCCTTGAACTCCTGACCATGATCCATCCATCTTGGCCTCCCTAAGTGCTGGGATTATAGGCATGAGCCACTGTGCCTGGCTGGTAGACTTTATGAGTTTTGTGAGCTCTGCTGGGAATGCTAATATTGCCTTGGCATAAGCCAATGCTGATTCTCCTGTGGTCTTTAAATTTTTGAGGCTCTGATGCTTTATGTAACCAGCCCAGCCAGACAATACTGGCTCAAAACTCCTTTCTCTTGCTCTCCTCAACCTTCTCACAGTAGTATTCATAGAGGCTGTTTTTTCACACTTTATTATCAAAAGGGAGGTGCAGTGATATGTCCTCTAGCTACACACTTAACGCTTTCTCAGTCTTTAGACTGAGGGGTCATTTTTCCCATTGTAGAGGCAGCTCTAACACTTCCAAGAATTTCAGCTTCTTTCTGCTTTAGTGCGTGAATGCTTAGCTTATTCTTACCATATGGCCTACTTTCAAAAGTGACATGGAATTTTTCAAAACATCTCTCTAAGATTTTTATTTTCTCATTGCGAAATAGTACTTGCTCACTGCTAGCCTTTTAGGGATAGCTTTGACCACTTGATTACTGATTTTTTTTTTTTTTTTGAGACAGAGTCTCACTCTGTCGCCTAGGCTGTGGTGCAGTGGAGCGATCTTGGCACACTGCAACCTCTGTCTCCTGGGTTCAAGCAATTCTCCTGCCTCAGCCTCTTGAGTAGTTGGGATTTCAGGCATGTGCACCACACCCAGCTAATTTTTGTATTTTTAGGAGAAATAGCGTTTCACCATGTTGGTCAGGCTGCTCTCGAACTTACCTTGTGATCGCCCTCCTTGGCCTCCCAAAGTGCTGGAATTATAGGCATGAGCCACCACGCTCGGCCTACTTGATTACTTTTTAAGAGCCATTTTCCCACATTTTTCCATTTTTTAAATATGGCACCTCAAGGAAATCTGAAGAGACAAAACAAGAATTGAAAAACAAGAACAAGGCTAGGCACAGTGGCTCACACCTATAATCCCAGCCCTTTGAGAGGCCAAGGCAGGCGGATCACCTGAGGTTGGGAGTTCAAGACCAGCCTGACCAACATGGAGAAACTTTGTCTCTACTAAAAATACAAAAATTAGCTGAGTATGATGGCATATACCTGTAATTCCAGCTACCCAGGAGGCTGAGAAGGAAAATCACTTAAACCCAGGAGGCGGAGGTTGCAGTGAGCTGAGATCGTGCCATTGCACTCCAGCCTGGGCAACAAGAGTGAAACTCCGTATCAAAAACAAAAAAAGAAAAAGAAAAGAACAGGCCAGGCACGGTGGCTCACGCCTATAATCCCAGCACTTTGCGAGGCTAAGGCGGGTGGATCACGAGGTCAAGAGATAAAGACCATCCTGGTCAACATGGTGAAACCCCGTCTCTACTAAAAATGCAAATATTAGCTGGGCATGGTGGCGCACACCTGTAGTCCCAGCTACTCGGGAGGCTGAGGCAGGAGAATTGCTTGAATCCAGGAGGTGGAGGTTGCGGTGAGCTGAGATCGCGCCATTGCACTCCAGCCTGGGTAACAAGAGCAAAACTCTGTCTCAAAAAAAAAAAAACAAAGTTGGTGGACTTACACTTCCTGATTTCAAGACTTAAACTTCCTAATTTCAAAACTTACAGCAAATTTATACTAATAAAAACAATTTAGTACTAGCATACTGACACAAAAATAGACCATTGTGACCAAATAGCACAGAAATACACCTTTGCATATTGAGTCCAACAATTTTTTTTTTTTTGAGACTGAGTTTCACTCTTGTTGCCCAGGCTGGAGTACAGTGGCGCAATCTTGGCTCGCCGCAACCTCTGCCTCCTGTGTTCAAGTGATTTTCCTGCCTCAGCCTCCCAAGTAGCTGGGAATACAGGCATCCGCCACCATGCCTGGCTAATTTTGTATTTTTAGTAGAGATGGGGTTTCTCCATGTTGGTTAGAATGGTCTCGTTCTCGTGACCTCGTGATCTGCCTGCCTTAGCCTCCCAAAGTGCTGGGATTACAGGCATGTGAGCCACCATGACCGGCCGAGTCCAACAATTTTTGACAAGCGTACTATGATGATACAATGGAAGACAGGCTAGTATTTCCATAGAATGATGCTAGGGGAAAATGCACATCCATATGCAACAGAAAGAAAATGTACGCTTCCCTAACATAGACAAAAGTCAACTTAAAATGAATGATGGCTAGGCGTGGTGGCTTATGCGTGTAATCATAGTGCTTGAGGAGGTCAAGGTGGGAGGATTGCTTGAGGCCAGGAGTTCAAGACCAACCTGGATAACTTCGTGAGACTCCATCTCTAAAACAAAACAAAGTTAGCCAGGTATGAGAGTATGTACCTCTACTCCCAACTGCTTGGCAGGCTGAGGTGGGAGGATTGCTTTAGCCCAAGTGTTCAGTGCTACAATGAGGCATGATTGCACCACTGGACTCCAGCCTAGGCAACAGAGCAAGACTCTGACTCAAAAGAAAAAAAAGGATGAAAGACTTAAGTGTAAATCATCATAAATCTATAAACTCTTAGATGAAAGTATAAGGCCAGGGGCGGTGGCTCATACTTGTAGTCTCAGCATTTGGAGAGGCAGAGGCAGGTGGACAAGGTCAGGAGTTCAAGACCAACCTGGCGAGCATGGTGAAACCCCATCTCTACTAAAAATACAAAAAATTAGGGGGCATGGTGGTGCATGCGTGTAATCCCAGCTACTCAGGAGGCTGAGGTAGGAGAATTGCTTGAACTCTGCAGGGAGAGGTTGCAGTGAGCCGAGGTTGAGCCACTGCACTCCAACCTGGCAACGGAGCGAGACTCTGTCTTAAAAAAAAAAAATAGTATAAGGCAAAAGCTTTATGAACCTGGATTTTGCAATGATTTCCTGGATATGACACGAAAAGCATGACTCATAAGAGAAAAAAATAAATGGAAATGTGTGGAATTTCAAAACTTTTGGCATCAAAATAGGCAACCCATAGAATGAGAGAAAGTATTTCCAAGTCATATATCTGACAAGGAATTAATATGCCGACTGCTTAGAGAACTGTAAAAAGTCAGCAACAGGACCAGGCACAGTGGCTCATACCAGTAATCCCAGCACTTTTTGAGGCCGAGGTGGGCAGATCACGAGGTCAGGAGTTTGAGACCAGACTGACCAACGTGGTGAAACCCCCCCATCTCTACTAAAAATACAAAAATTAGCTGGCCATGGTGGCACACCTGTAATCCCAGCTACTCAGGAGGCTGAGGCAGGAGAATTGATTAAACCTGGGAGGTGAAGGTTGCAGTGAGCCAAGATCACGCCACTGAACTCCAGCCTGGGTAACAGAGCAAGACTCTGTCTCAAAAAAAAAATAGGGCCAGGCGCGGTGGCTCACGCCTGTAATCCCAGCACTTTGGGAGGCCGAGGCAGGTGGATCACGAGGTCAAGAGATCAAGACCATCCTGGTCAACATGGTGAAACCCCATCTCTGCTAAAAATACAAAAAATTAGCTGGGCACGGTGGCGCGTGCCTGTAATCCCAGCTACTCAGGAGGCTGAGGCAGGAGAATTGCCTGAACCCAGGAGGCGGAGGTTGCAGTGAGCCGAGATCGCGCCATTGCACTCCAGCCTGGGTAACAAGAGCGAAACTCCGTCTCAAAAACAAAAGAAAACAAAAACGAAGTCAAAACAATGAAAAGCAGACCACCTGTTATGGAGTAAATGTGTCCTCTTAAAATTCACTCATTCTAATTCATTTCCCTAATGTGAAAAGTTAGGGAATGTCTTCTTTGGAATATAATATGGATTGGGTTGGATTAT
The DNA here is from genome assembly GCF_049354715.1 of Callithrix jacchus. Lineage (NCBI taxonomy): Eukaryota > Metazoa > Chordata > Mammalia > Primates > Cebidae > Callithrix > Callithrix jacchus. The sequence continues at coordinate 10,795,180 of NC_133523.1, read as the reverse complement.
AAGAGTGGAGCCTCAAGAATGAGATTGGTTACCTAATGTGGGTCCTCCAACAGCTTGCTTTTTTTTTTCTTCTTTTTTGCTTTTATGATAATCTAGACAAAAGCTTGCTTTTTTGCTCTCTGCCTTGGAGGATACATTAGGGTAGCTATCTGTGAGGCTAGTCATGGTGGTTCATGCCTATAATCTTAGAACTTTTGGAGGCTGAGTTGGGCAGAACACCTTGAGCCCAGGAGTTCAAGACCAGCCTGAGCAACATGATGAAGCCCCATTTCTACAAAAATGAGCTGGTCATGGTGGCACATGCCTGTAGTTCCAGCTACTCAGGAAGCTGAGATGGGAGGCTCACCCGAGCCCAGGAAAGCCAAGGCTGCAGTGAGCTGTGATCACGCCACTGCACTCTAGCCTGGGTGACAGAGAAAACAAACAAAACAAAAGAGACAGCTATCTATGAGTCAGAAAACAGTCACTCGTCAGACACTAAATCTGCCAGTACCTAAATTTTTTCTAATTTTGTCTTTGGACACTGGGAAGAGCTCACAAAAGAGGACAGGCAGCCTGGGTACGGTGGCTCATGCCTATAATGCCAGCACTTTAGGATGGGGAGGCAGGAGGATCGCTTGAACCCAGGAGTTCAAGACCAGCCTAGGCAGTGTGGCAAGACCCCATCTCTAAAAAAATTAAATAAAAAGATACATGGAGAAAGCTTTCATCTTACTAGGGTACATAAAAAAATCAAGTACAAAATGTTGGTGAATGTAGGGACAATAAAGGCAATACTGATGTGGTCTCAGAATTGAGGATAAATATGATTGCATAATAGGGAAGAGATGAACTGTTGTAAAAAGTTGCAAAAAACTTGGTGCATTTTGCTCCAGTGCTACTGTTTTGGGGAAAGTAGAACTAGGAAGTGATGAAACTTGATATTGAGTTGACAATATTTCTTAGAAGTGTTGAAACTTGGTTCCTCTTGACTGCATATATTAAAATGTGAGGAGAAGCCGGGCACCATGGCTCACACCTGTAATCCCAGGACTTTGGGAGGTTGAGGGCAGATTACTTGAGGTTAGGAGTTTGAGACCAGCGTGGCCAACATGGTACAACCCTGTCTCTACTAAAAATACAAAAATTAGCCTGTTGTGGTGGCGCGTGCCTGTAATCCTAGCTGCTCAGGGGGCTGAGGCACAATTGCTTGAACTCGGGTGGCAGAGGTTGCAGTGACCCAAGATCACACCACTGCACTCCAGCCTGGGTGATAGAGTGAGAGTCTATCTCAAAATAAATAAATAAATAAATAAATAAATAAATAAATAAATAAATAAATGTGAGTAGAGAAAAATGTTGGAGATGGAATTATTAAGCAAGAAGAAATGGAAATGAAAATGTTTATAAAACAATTATTGCAAAGATGGAAAGGGAAAGGCATGTTGGGAGGAAAACACCAAGGGCGTGTCCAAGACCTTTTGGTAGGAAGAGTAGTATGCTTGTGAACCGTGGACCTAGCTACCTCAGCAGTAAAATAGCCCCTTTGGGCCACTGCACCCAAAGGGGCTATTTTACTGAATGTAATCTAGTAGTTTGGCTCAAGCCTGTAATCTCAGCACTTTGGGAGGCCAAGGTGGCAGATCACGTGAGGTCAGGAGTTCAAGACCAGCCTGGCCAACATGGTGAAACCCTGTCTCTACTAAAAATACAAAAATTAGCCGGGCATGGTGGCCCATGCCTGTAATCCCAGCTACTCAGGAGGCTGAGGCAGAATAATCGCTTGAACCTGTAAGGCGGAGGTTGCAGTGAGCCAAAGTGGCACCACTGCACTCCAGCCTAGGCAGTAGAGCAAGACTCCCATCTTAAAAAAAAAAAAAAAAAAAGCTCATTTGAACTGAAAGTGAAGGTCACAGGAAGAAATGAATGAAAGTTGTTGGACCTGTATGATTTTACAGGAAATATCCACAGATACTTGCTATACTATTCTTAGAGATGGGTGGACCACTTGAGGTCAGGAGTTCAAGACCAGCCTGGCCAACATGGTGAAACCCCATCTCTACTAAAAATACAAAACTAGCCAGGCAGGGTAGCACACGCCTGTAATCCCAGCTACTTGGGAGGCTGAGGCAGAATTGCTCGAACACAGGAGGCGGAGGTTGCAGTGAGCTAAGATCACGCCATTGCATTCCATCCTGGACAACAAGAGCGATACTTGGCTGGGTACGGTGGTGCATGCCTGTGATCCCAGCACTTTGTGAGGCCCAGGTGGGTGGATCGATCATGAGGTCAGAAGATTGAGACCATCCTGGCCAACATGGTGAAACCCCGTCTCTTAAAAAAAAAAAAAAGAAGGCCGGGTGCGGTGGCTCAAGCCTGTAATCCCAGCACTTTGGGAGGCCAAGGTGGGTAGATCATGAGGTCAAGATATCGAGACCATCCTGGTCAACATGGTGAAACCCTGTCTCTACTAAAGATACAAAAAATTAGCTGGGCATGGTGGCGCGTGCCTGTAATCCCAGCTACTCGGGAGGCTGAGGCAGGAGACTTGCCTGAACCCAGGAGGCGGAGGTTGCGGTGAGCCGAGATCGCGCCATTGCACTCCAGCCTGGGTAACAAGAGCGAAACTCCGTCTCAAAAAAATAAAAATAAAAATAAATTTCATTAGTTGAATAGATAGTGGATTTGTTTTGGTAAAGTCAGTTAATAGAATTTTTCCTTTCATTTCGTATTCGCTTGGATCCTTGAGTTGCTTGAAGTTTATGTGCAATAGACATGTAGATTTAATTTTTTTTCTTTTTAGAGACAGCATCTCACTCTGTCATCCAGGCTAGAGTACAGTGGTGTGATCATAGCTCACGGCAGCCTTGAACACCTGGGCTCATGGCATCCTCCTGCCTCAGTGTCCCAAGTAGTTGAGACTATTGGTGCATGGAACCAAACTCAGGTAACTTTTTTTTGTAGAAATTGCTATCTTGCTCAGGCTGGTCTTGAACTCCTGGCCTTGAGCCATCTTCCTGCCTCAATCTCCAAAGTATTATGATTGCAGGCATGAGTCATGGTGCCTGGCAACAAGTTTAATTCTCGTATGGTTTTTAAATCGATGCCTAACTAAAGAGCCTTTGAAACATGACACTTAGTATTTGTTGTGATTTACTACTGGTGTTGTGTGGCAGGTACAGGATATCCGCCCCCACCCCACCCCCGAACTCTAATGTCTAACTCTCATGTCAGACAGTGACTTTTGGCCCTCAGAGGAAGCAGAAACCTCTCTCCTCCATCATGTTCTGCCCATCCCCTTCCAGGATCCTCGTGTTTTTCTGGCTTGCCTGTGTGCGTGCTTCCCTGAATCCCAGGGTGAGCACACTGGTCGCAGGGTGCGAGCACTACGGCCTCAGTGTGTTGCTGACTGCACACACAGTCACTCCTGGTCAGTTCCCATAAGTGGCCATTCCTGTACTTCAGGAGCAGTGGGACATGCCATGGTAGTTCAGGAAAGGCAGCCTCGCCCTTGGCCACATGGTCTTCTTGGGACCATCTCTCTAGTGTCCTCTCCCAGTTCCAGCCCAAGCATTTGGCAACCCTTCTGGATCTCCACCATCTCAGACATTCTGTTGATTCAAATAGCTCAGTGGTGAGGAATATGCAATACCCTTAGGGCTGAATCAGGTTGAGGGGGAAGCTTATGAGACATACTTCTCAAACTTTCACAGGAAACATGGATCTTCAAATTCAGTTTCTGATTCAGCAGGATAAGAGTAGGACGTGAGGTTGGGCACAGTGGCTGACACCTGTAATCCCAGTACTTTGGGAGGCCGGGATGGGCAGATCACCTGAGGTTGGGAGTTCGAGACCAGCCTTACCAATATGGAGAAACCCCGTCTCTACTAAACATACAAAATTAACTGAATGTGGTAGCACATGCCTGTAATCCCAGCTACTCGAGAGGCTGAGGCAGGAGAATTGCTTGAACCTGGGAGGCTGAGGTTGCAGTGAGTTGAGAGTACGCCATTGTACTCCAGCCTGGACAACAAGAGCAAGACTCCATCTAAAAAAAAAAGAGTAGGACATGAGAATCTGCATTCCTTTTCTTTTTTTTTTTTTTTTTTTGAGACGGAATTTCACTCGTTACCCAAGCTGGAGTGCAATGGCGCGATCTCGGCTCACCGCAACCTCCGCCTCCTGGGATCAGGCAATTCTCCTGCCTCAGCCTCCTGAGTAGCTGGGATTACAGGCACGCAACATCATGCCCAGCTAATTTTCTTTGTATCTTTAGTAGAGACGGGGTTTCACCATGTTGACCTGGATGGTCTCGATCTCTTGACCTCGTGATCCACCCGCATTGGCCTCCCAAAGTGCTGGGATTACAGGCTTGAGCCACCGCGCCCGGCAGAGAATCTGCATTCCTAACTTGCTTCCAGGTGTTATCCGTGTTGTTGATCCTTAGATTTCAATAGGCAGGCAGGGGCCAGATTACATGGGATCTTGTCAGCCATGTTATGGACAGTTTCTGGATTTTGAGCAAAGCAGCAATTTTCATTAGCGTTTGAAGAAACTTACTCCTTCTCTTGGGTGGAAAAAAAGATGGTAGAGGGGAGCTGGAGGACCAGTTTGAAAACCATAGTAGTACTTGCAAGACAGGTTGTGCTAGCCTGGATTTGGATAATATTAGTGGATCTTAACAGAAGGTAGAAATCTAGATATGAACCTGAGCTGTGTTTTTGGAACTGGGTGGGATGGTAGAGAAAGGCCCTACCATTACCACTATTTAGTGGAGTCTGGACATAAAGGACCAATGGTGATGGTGTTCAGTGCAGTAGAGAAGGGTGTGGGGATCTGAGCGCATATGATGATGGAGGGGATTTTCAAACTAGTCTGAGAGGTTAGTGGAGGCTTCCCTGGTGCGAACACTGATGCTCCAATGAAAACCTGAAGCCTGGCCAGGTGCAGGGGCTCACTCCTGTAATCCCAGCACTTTGGGAGTCTGAGGCAGGAGGATCCTGAGGTCAAGAGATTGAGACCATCCTGGCCAACATGGTGAAACTCGGTCTCTACTAAAAACACAAAAATTAGCTGGGCGTAGTGGTGTGCGCCTGTAATCCCAGCTACTCGGGAGGCTGAGGCAGGAGACTTGCCTGAACCCAGGAGGTGGAGGTTGCGGTGAGCCGAGATCGTGCCACTGCACTCCAGTCTGGGTAACAACAGCAAAACTCTGTCTCAAAAAAAAAAAAAAAGAATACTCTAAGTATAAAAGACAGCCTAAATGTGTATTTCTTCACAAGTAAAAATCAGTTGACAGGTTGTTGTTACAACATCAAAATGTAATATGAGTGTATTTTATTTACAAATAACACCATACAAGAAGTGGACAAACCCAGTGACTGCCAATGGCAAAGTCATAATCATAAGAATATATTATTCTGTGTGGAACCCCAAGAGCTGTTACACATGTAACAAAATACCCCAAGGATGCAAAAATATGAAAGCTACAGATAATAAATATTTTTGTACATCACTGAAAATTAGCCATACATCACAAGAAAAGTAATGCTGATGGCAAGAGGTTATCATTTACATGATAAACAACAGTAGTCACTACAAAATGTAAGAATAATGATAAAAAATAAATAATTCTACATGTAAAGACATTGGATGAAAGCAGAATTTACTGACCTTCTGAAGGAAAACTGGACTCTGCATACATTTCATATTATTAGGGGGATCAGATTGCCCTCATTCATCCTACTTTGAAATTCTCATGTTGGCCGGGCACGGTGGCTCACGCCTGTAATCTCAGCACTTGGGGAGGCCGAGGTGGATGGATCACCTGAGGTTAGGAGTTCAAGACCAGCCTGGCCAATATGGTGAAACCCTGTCTTTAAAAAAATAGAAAGAAATTCTCATATTACAGCACATATTTCTCCTTCAACATCAGCTCTACTATTGAAATCAGGAAATTCTTTGCTGTGAGTATAATGACCCTTCCGTGATTTCTTGAACTTCCAGCCCAGGTACAAAATTAGAGGTCAACCATTCTACATTTTGTAGTATGTTTTCTCCATTTTGGAAAATCTGTATTGCATTGTTACTATTTTCAGTTTCCTCTGCTTAATTCTCTCATAATCTGGAAGATTTGTTCAATGAAACGTTGCTATCTTCAACTTATGTTTATGTTCCTGCAGAGAAAATTAAAATTATCCCTTCTCAACAGATGACCAAAGGGTGTTAGCATATATCGTGGGTCTGAAGTGAGTGAGGACCATGAGGCAGGATACATCACCCAGGAAGTAACCATGTCCTTGGGACTCAGCAATCACACAATCAACACAATAAGCCTCAGCAGGCCAGATGCAGTGGCTCATGCCTGTAATCTCACCACTATTGGGAGGCTGAGGTGGGCAGAACATTTGAGGTCAGGAGTTCGAGACCAGCCTGGCCAACATGGCAACCCGTCTCTACTAAAAAAAAAATACAAAAATTACCTGGGCATGGTGGCAGGCACCTGCAATGCAACTACTTGGGAGGCTGAGGCAGGAGAATTGCTTGAACCCGGGAGGCAGAGATTGCAGTGAGTTGAGATCATGCCATTGCACTCCAGCTTGGGTAACAGAGCAAGACTCCATCTCAAAAAGAAAAAAAAAGTATCAACATTCCCACTGTAGTCAAGCTCATTCAACCAAAGCTGCATGAGTATTTTGATTTTACTGACCTTCAGACTGATCCTTTGCTCATTATAATTGTAAAAAACACATCTCTGGGCGGAGATTTAAAATGCTTATGAGGTGTGACACAGGAACAAGGATGTGCAGCAACTGTGCATGTGCACCCAGAGGACCACCCAGAATGTGCTCACTAGTAACGCCTCTTCCCAGCCCCTTATGAGTAGCCATGTGAGATTCCCATAAAAGGAGTCTCCCTAGTGCCACTGTTTGCTGTCTCTTCCTTATAAGCAGCCTGCCCCGAATCCTCGCTCTCTCAGGGTATACTGTCTGTTCTGCACTTAACTCTTAAAATACTCTTTTTTGTTTGTTATAAATTGCCATACACTGCATCTCCTTTTCTATGTGTCTTATTTATATCCTTTTAAACAACAAAGACAGCAACCAAGATCTCACAGCAGCCATCAACAACCAGATGAGGAGAGAAAGGTAAGGCAGTAAATGTTCATGCATCGAATCTAAAGGTGGCATCAGAGGCAAAGCAAGTGTGTGGAAACAGGTCCTTCACGGACAAGGAAAAATTGGACAAACAGTGTTGAGGACAAAGAGGGATTGAACCAAGGACTGCTTGGTATGCTGGTGGTCCAGTGGGGTCTTTGTGGTACTGTGGGTCCCCACTCTTTTAATGCTGCTAAACTGCAGATAAAATACAAGTTATTATTTTAACAATTTTTTGTTCTTGTTTAGTGGGAAATATGAGAAACATTTTTTTACTGCATTTTAGGTTTTGGGGTACATGTGAAGAACATGCAAGATTGTTGCATAGAATACACGCACACGAATGTTCACTGCAGCACAGTTTACAATAGCAAAGACCTGGAACAATTTTTTGTCTTTTGAGATGGAGTGTCGCTCTGTCACCCAGGCTGGAGTGCAGTGGCACAATCTCGGCTCACTGCAACCTCCACCTCCCTAGTTCAAGTGATTCTCTGGCCTCGGCCTCCTGAGTAGCTGGAATTACAGGCCTGCACCTCCATGCCCAAATCCTTTTTATATTTTCAGTAGAGACAGGTTTTTGCCATTTTGGCCAGGATGGTCTTGAACTCCTGACATCAGGTGATCCACCCGCCTTGGCAAAGTGTGAGCCACCATGCCCGGCACATCTGAACAATTTTTAAGTATAGAATGACTGGCTTTCAGTACATTTATATTGGTGTGCAGCCGTCACCACCATGCAGCTCCAAAAAACCTTTCATCTTGCAAAATTAAAACTTCATGCTGATTAAATCCTAAATCCCTATTACCCACTTCCCCTGATTCCACACAATCACCATTCTACTTTCTTTATGAATTTGACAACTCCGAGTACCTCATATAAGCAAAACATTTTGGGTCTAAAGTTTAAGGAGCCTATATTTGGCGTGAGAAATCAGGTGACCAGACCTTCTAAAGAATGTCTTCATATGAATGAATGATTTCTTTTCTTTTGAGACAGTCTCACTCTGTCACCAGGCTGGAGTGCAGTGACACGATCTTGGCTCCCTGCAACCTCCGCCTCCCGAGTTCAAGAGATTCTTCTGCCTCTCAGCCTCCCGAGTAGCTGGGACTACCGGCATGCGGCACTACTCCTGGCTTATTTTTTTATTTTTTGCAGATGGGGTTTTACCATGTTGGTCAGACTGGTCTTGAACTCCTCACCTCAAGTGACCCACCTACCTCAGCCTCTCAAACTGCTGGGATTACAGGCATGAGCCACAGCGCCTGGCTCTGCCCTTCTTTTTAAGACCGAGTAATGTTCTGTGCTATGCATATACTCTGTCTTGCTTATTCATCCATCTGTCAATATACAGGAGAATTGCTTCCACATTTTCCCCATTGGTAAGTTATGCTGTTATAACCACATGTATAAATACCCATTTCAGGCCCCTCTTTCTATTCTTTTGGTTATGTTCCCAGAAGAGGATAACGGTGGATAATTTGATTTCCATTTTTCATTGTATTGATTACCTGCCACACAGTTTTCAACAGTACTTGTCACATTTTCCATTTCCACCAATAGTGTACAGGGGTCATCATCATTCCACATTGTTGCCAGCATGTTACTTTGTTGTTCTTTTTTTTGAGACGGAGTTTCGCTCCTTACCCAGGCTGGAGTGCAATGGCGCGATCTTGGCTCACTGCAACCTCCGCCTCCTGGGTTCAGGCAGTTCTCCTGCATGGTGGCATGTGCCTGTAATCCCAGCTACTCAGGAGGCTGAGGTGAGCCGAGATCGTGCCACTGCACTCCAGCCTGGGTAACAAGAGCGAAACTCCGTCTCAAAACAACAACAACAAAAAACAGGAAACAAACTTATCCACTGTCAAAAATTCTCCAACCTACAAAGGAGAACTGAGATCATGCTACATATTTGTAATCCACCAGTATACTCTACCACACTTGCTTGTAGAAAAAAACTCATTTTTTCTGCAACCAAAATGGAAGAGTTTTTTCCCTATTCTTTTCCCTGGTAGTATTTTCATGCTAAGACCCAGAATTCCATTTGAAACCACCCAATAAAGGAGCTGAGAAACTTACTACGCAGGCTATGGGAAGAAAACTAAGGATCTTTTTTATAAGAGAATATAAAACTAGACTTTTCTTCCCCTGAAACCTACCTTGTTCTGGCATGTTTTGAAATACTTGATCTTGCCCATCAATCTCTAATGATACAGTGCATTTTACACTTACACTTATTAAAAACTGAAGCACCTGGGTATGGTGGCTCACACTTGTAATCCCAGCACCTTGGGAGGCCAAGGAGGGTGATCACCTGAGGGGTTTGAGACCAGCCTGACCAACATAGTGAAACCCCATCTCTTCTAAAAATACAAAATTAGTCAGGCGTGGTGGTACATGCCTGTAATCCCAGCTACTTGGGAGGCTGTGGCAGGACAATCCTTGAACCTGGAGGTGGAGATTGCGGTGAGCTGAGATCTCGCCATTGCACTCTAGCCTGGGCAAGAGTGACACTCCATCTCAAAATAAATGAAAAAGATGGAAACGTCAGTGTTTGAATATTTTCTGCACTGAACCACAGATCCAACGTTTGTGTTACCCTCCATCAGAGGTAACATCTGCAATCAGATGTTGGTTCTCCCAGCACATGATTCTACTGATGTGAAAATAGAAACTTCAAGTTAAACTGATGTCCCACGATTTATCTACACTGCCAACAATCTCAGCACCTCAAAACATTGTGGCTTTGGAAACCACAGAGAATCATATGATGGTTGTCAAGAACAAAAGATTTGCAGAATGTTACAACAAGCTTTCAGGCTATTAAATAAAACCAATCCACAACCGTTTTTTAAAAAAATGTTGGCATGGTGTGGTGGCTCATGCCTGTAATCCCAGCACTTTGGAAGGCTGAGGTGGGTGGATCACAAGGTCAGTTCGACAATAGTCTGGACAACATAGTGAAACCCCATCTCTATTAAAAATACAAATTAGCCTGGTGTGGTGATGGGCACCTGTAATCCCAGCTACTTGGGAGGCTGAGGCAAGAGAATCGCATGATCTTGAGTCAGAGGTTGCAGTGAGCCGAGATCAGCCTGTTGCACTCTAGCCTGGCCAACAGTGCCAGAATCCTCAGGAAAAAAATAGAAAATGTTTCATTGTAGCTGACATATACCATTACATACTATAGAGGTGGGCCTGTGATGGTTATATGTATTAAACATCTACAGATGTTTTTTGTCAGAATTGTGACCAGATGTGGTACTCACTGTTCCCCAATCCTAATTTTTCCCCCCCAGGTCCTTGGGCTCTTGTCCACCAAAGAATGGGTAGGAGGCCCTGGTGTGGTGATACTATTCAAGTAAATATTGAACCCAAAGGGGTCTGCAGAAAGTGATTCATTAGGCAGAGACACAGACAGAAGGAGAAACAGAGCAAGCAAGCTCCCATGCTGTCGTGGGTGGAGATCCAGAGACGGAGTCCACACAGGTTAGGGAGAAGGGGACTTTTAACCTGGGAGGTATTCTCGCCCCATTCTAGTTGTTGTCCAGTGAGAGTTCTTTTGAACTTCCGCTGGAATAACTGATCTTTGACCTCCGATTGGCTGTTTGGCCCACAGTCCTCCCATAGCTTTTCACAGGCTTTCTAAACCAAAGAACCTCACCTGGGCAGGTTTCCTTCCCTCCAGGACAAAAGTTAGACAAAGAACTCTAGGCTCCCAAACGGAGATGTAAAAGAAGGCAGGTCAGGCATGTTGCTGGAAGTTCTTGCCTTTGAAACCACACCCTTTATAGACCTGGGAAGAGAAGTTAATACATTCCCTCAAAATAACACAACCAAACAACCACTTTTACATCATTTACAATGCATTAAACATTATAGATAACCTACAGATGATTTAAAGTGTACAGAAAGGTGTGCTTACATTCTAGGAAAATACACCATTTTATATAAAGCACGTGAGCATCTTCATATTTAGCTATTCTGATTTAGTGCTGCAGCCAACACCTTGAGAATACCAGGAAATGACAGCACTTCAGAGAAACAGAAAATACACAAGGCTTTACCACATTCTTTATTTACATTCAGTTTCTCTCCAGAGTAAGTTCTTTCATGTATGTAAAATAAACAAGGACAAACCAACCATATTCCACGTTCCTGACAGTTAGGAAGTCTATCACCGGTGTCACACTGTGTGCCTTCAAAGAATTGAGAAAGGAAAGGCCCCCATGTTCCTAACATCATTTATTTCATGTGTGATTTCAGGTATGGTTTCAGAACATAATGAAAAGTAAAAGGCTTTACTTTTTTTCTTTTTGTTTTTGAGATGGAGTCTCACTCTGTCACCAGGCTGGAGTGCCGTAGCGTGATCTCAGCTCAGTGCAACCTCTGCCACCTGGGTTCAAGCAATTCTCTGCCTCAGCCTCTTAAATAGATGGAATTACAGGCACTTGCCACCATGGCCAGTTAACTTTTAAATTTTTAGTAGAGACGGGGTTTCACCATCTTGACCAGGCTGGTCTTAACTCCTGATGTCAGGATCCACCTACCTTGGCCTCCCAAAATGTTGGGATTACAGAACTGAGATGGAGTGCTGGCCTACACTTTGTTCAAATGGAACTGAAACAACTAAAGGCTTTCCCAGATTACTTATATTCATAGGGTTGCTCTCCAGTGCGAATTCTTGCATGGTTTTGAATGGAACTGGATTGAAGAAAGGCTTTTCCACATTGCTTACATTCATAGGGTTTCTCTCCAGTGTTGAGTCCTTTCATGATACCGAAAGGAACTGAGAGAAGAAAAAGCTTTCCCACACTGCTTACATTCATAGGGTTTCTCTCCAGTGTGAATTCTTGCATGTATTCGAACATTACTGGGTAAACTGAAGCCTTTCCCACATTGCTTACACTGATAAGGTTTCTCTCCAGTGTGAATTCTTACATGTGTTTGAAAGGCACTGGACTGAATAAAGGCTTTCCCACATTGCTTACATTCATAGGGTTTCTCTCCACTGTGAATTCTTGCATGTGTTCGAATGTAACTGGAACGAGTAAAGGCTTTCCCACATTGCTTACATTCATACGGTTTCTCTCCGGTGTGAATTCTTGCATGTCGTTGAATTGAACTGGGTCGAGTAAAGGCTTTCCCACATTGCTTACATTCATATGGTTTCTCTCCGGTGTGAATTTTTGCATGCTTTCGAACAGAACTCCAACTATGAAAGGCTTTCCCACATTGCTTACATTCATACGGTTTCTCTCCCGTGTGAATTTTTGCATGTGCTCGGATATTACTGGAACGATTAAAGGCTTTCCCACACTGCTTACATTCATACAGCTTCTCCCCGGTGTGTGTTCTTTCATGTCTGTGAAAGTGGCTGAGACAATCAAAGGCTTTCCCACATTCATTACATTTATATGGCTTCTGTCCAGTATGAGATTTTTCATGTGTGAGATTTAGACTGAGAGTAACAAAGGCTTTCCCACAAATACATGTGTAAGGTCCATCTCCACTGTGCATTACCCTGTGTCTTTGAACAGTTTTGAGAGAAATGAAGGTTTTTTTCAATTCCTTACAATCATAGGCTTTCTCTCCAGTGTGAGGCTTTTCATGTGTTTGAAAGGAGTGGAGACAGCTGAAGGTTTTTACACACTGCTTACGTTTATGTGTCTTCTCTCTACGTTCCCGACACTTGGATGGTTTGTGTCCAGTGTCGGCTCCGATGCAGCAATTCAGAGATGAATGATCCGTGTTGCCTTCTGCACACACACGGCTTTCACATGGTTTTACTCCAGGAAAAGTCTTCTTGTTCATTATAGCATCTGAAATCAAGCTGAAAGTTTCTCCACATTGACCATCTTTACATTCACAGAGTCTTTCTGCCATATGATTTCTATAAGAAATAAGCACATTACAAAAACTTTGTTGAGAAATAATTTTATATTAGCATTTGATTTACATATTATACTTTATCATGAGAAATGTAGTCTTTATGCCCTGTCTGAATTGTTTGAAAGTGAGTGGACTGAATTCTCTGCAAAGGGGCTCCATTACAGCTATTACCAAAAGATTGATGGTGGTAGGTAGTTTCCTTCTTTCTTTCCTTCTCTCCTTCTCTCCCTCTCTCCCTCCCTCCCTCCCTCCCTTTTTTTTTTCCTGAAACAGTCTCTCACTCTGTTGCCCAGGTTGCAATGCAGTGGTGTGATCACACTTCACTGCAGCCTCCACCTTCCAGTCTCAGGCAAACCTCCTACCTCAGTCTCACAAGTAGCTGGGCCCATAGACATGTGTCACACCTGTCTAATTTTTCAAATTTCTTCTGGAGATGAGTTCTCACTGCATTGCCCAGTCTAGACTCAAAACACTGGGCTCAAGCGATCCTCCCATTCAGACTCCGAAAGTATAGGCATTGCAAGCATGAGTGACCACATCTGGCAACTATGGTGTTTCTTAATGCTGTTTCCAAGGCAATTATTTTGCAAGCAATGAATGTCTATGAACTACATATTTTGGGAGAAAACATTCTAAAACTTAACAAATTTGAAGTTGGGCTGCTTCACTTTGCTTGTTCTTTAAATTTCCAGTGAGCACACTGGCTCATGCCTGTAACCCTAGCATTTTGGGAGGCCAAGAAAAGAGGATGGCTTGAGTCCAGGGGTTCAAGGCTGCAGTGAGCTATCATCATGCCACTGCACTGTAGCCTGTGTGACAGAGTAAGCCGTGTCTCAAATAAATACATTCTCGTCTTAAAAAAAAAAAAGGTCGGGTGTGGTGGCTCACGCCTGTAATCCAAGCACTTTGGAAGCCAAGGTGGGCGGATCAGGAACTCCTTGAGGTCAGGAGTTCAAGACCAGCCTGACTAACATGGTGAAACCCTGTTTCAACTAAAAATACAAAAACTTTTAAAAAGAAAAAAAAAGATACATAAGTAAACAAATATAATTTCCTATCATTCTAAGACTATCTCAAGAGACACAGCTTTACATTGTAAATGCAAATTACCTTGGATTTCTCCTGGAATCTTTGCAATGATCTTCAATGTTCTCGTCTTTCCATTTTATTCCTAAAATGTGGTCCCAAAAAAATTATCATAAATTATAACAAAATTATACAAACATTTTTTTATTCTATGTTCATGGAACACTATTGCCATGCATGAGTTATTCAACAAGGTATTATTGACCCTTAAACAAAACTGGGATTGCAGGTGTGGTGGGTCATGCCTGCAATCCCAGCAGTTTGGGAGGACGAGGAGGATGGGTCGCCTCAGGTTGAGAGTTTGAAACCACCCTGACCAACATGGAGAAACCTGTCTCTACTAAAAATGCAAAAAATAAGCTGAGCATGTTAGTGAGTATCTGTAATCCCAGCTACTCAAGAGGCTGAGGCAAGAGAATCACTTGAATGCAGGAGTTGGAGGTTCCAGTGAGCTGAAATTGCACCATTACATACCACCCTTAGCAACAAGAGGGAAACTCTGTCTCAAAAAAAAAAAAAAAAAAAAAAAGTGGGGGGCTTGAATGGCACAGGTTCAGTCATATGCAGACTTTTCTCAACCTCCACTACCTGCGTGGGAACAAGACCAACCCTTCCTCCTCTTCAGGCTACTCAAAGTTTTGTTGTTTGTTTTGTTTGGAGTCTCACTCTGTAGCGCAGGCTGGAGCGCAGTGGCACGTTCTCAGCTCACTGCAACCTCCACCTCCCGGGGTCAAGCAATTCTCCTGCTTCAGCCTCCTGAGTAGCTAGGATTACAGGCATGTCCCACCATGCCTGGCTAATTTTGTATTTATACTAGAGATGGAGCTTCACCATATTGGTCAGGCTGGTCTCAAACTCCTCATCTCGTGATCCACCCACCTTGGCTCCCCAAAGTGCTGAGATTGCAGGCATCAGCCACCACGCCCAGCAAAAAGGATTCCTTTACGGTGATCCACTTAATCAATAGTCAATATGTTTTTACTTCTTTATGATTTACTTTAACATTTCTTTTCTCTAGCTTACTTTACTGTAATACCAAATATAATAAACCAAACAGGGAGGCACCGTGGTTTCTGTCTATCATCCCACCACTTAGGGATAAGTGGGGAGGACTGCTTTAGGCCAGGAGTTTGAGACCAGCCTGGGCTCACAGCAAGACCCACATCTCCAAAAAATATAATTTTAAAATCAGCCCAGCATAGTGAAACTGATCTGCAGTCATGGCTGCTCAAGAGTTTCAGGCAGGAGGATTGCTTGAGCCTAGGAGTTCGATGTTGTAGTGAGCTATGATCATGCCCCTACATTCCAGCCTTAGTCACATGAGACACTATCCTCATACATATTTACACATATACACCAATATACAAATTATGTATTATTGACTGGTTGTGTTATTGAGAAAGCTTCCAGTCAACAATAGGCTATGAACATTTTTTTTGAGACAGAGTTTTGCTCTTGTTGCCCAGGCTGAAATGCAGTGGTTCGATCTCAGCTCAATGCAAACCTTACCTCCCAGGTTATAGTGATTCTCCTGTCTCAGCCTTCTGAGTAGAAGGGATTACAGGAACCCACCATCACACTTGTCTAATTTTTTGTACTTTTAGTTGAGATGGGGTTTCATCATGTTGGCCAGGCTGGTCTCAAACTCCTGACGTCAGGTGATCCCCCGCCTGGACATCCCAAAGTGCTGGGATTACAGGCGTAAGCCACTGCACCTGGACAATATTTAACTCGTTATATGGTCAAAAGTTAAAGCCAGACCATCTACTATGCAGAGGTTAACATGCACTTTGTTCAAGGGTCTATTGTATTGCTTCTGTTTTGAGATGAGGTCTCACTCTGTAGTCCAGGCAGGAGTGCAGTGGCACGATCTTGGGTCACCGCAATGTCCACCTCCTGGGTTCAAGCCATTCTCCTGCCTCATCCTCCAGAGTAGCTCAGACTAAAGGCGTGCACTAGCACGCCTGGCTAATTTTTGTATTTGCAGTAGAGAAGGGTTTCATCATGTTGGCCATGTTGGTCTCGATCTCCTGACCTCAAGTGTTCCACCCACCCTGGCCTCCCAAAGTGCTAAGATTGCAGGTGTGAGCCACCGCACCTGGCCAGTCTACTGTATTCCCTACCATGTTCCACATCACTGAACAGTGTAGATGACTAAGAAACACTTGTTCTCTATTTAACTCAGGAAGAAATGATGCCATCCTTACCTAGAGACTTCAGGTTCCTGATGGTTTCCTGCATCACATCTCTGTAGAGATTCTTTTGGGAAGGATCCAGCAGAGGCCACTCATCCTGGGTAAACCTCACAGCCACATCCTCAAAGGTCACTGAGTCCTGAAACATCCCCCAGGGAAGAGGAGGAAGGTTAAGACCGACAGTGCCAGGAAATCTACACTTAAGAAGAAGTTCACACAATGCTATAGACTCCACAAATTTATTCAATGACTTAGTCATGATACCCTTGTCCTCTGTCTATACTCATTTTCTCCAACATTACAATTCTGATGCTACAACTCAACATATTCAGTACAGTATCAACCAAGATGAACAAGCCTCTCATTCACTATTTCAGAAAGTGAGATATGCTGCCCGGATCACCTCTAATGTCTCTCTGTATTCATACTATGTCTGTGTCTGTACTAATTCGTGTATGAGACACAATATTAGCCAGGGGAGGTGGTTCAGGCCTGTAATCCCAGCATTTTGGGAGGCTGTGAAGTGCATCATGAGGTCAAGAGATAAAGACCACACCAGGCGTGGTGGCTCAAGCCTGTAATCCCAGCACTTTGGGAGGCCAAGGCTGGTGGATCACGAAGTCAAGAGATCGAGACCATCCTGGTCAACAAGGTGAAACCCCATCTCTACTAAAAATACAAAAAAAATTAGCTGGGCATGGTGGTGCGCGCCTGTAGTCCCAGCTATTCGGGAGGCTGAGGCAGGAGAATTGCTTGAACCCAGAAGGCGGAGGTTGCAGTGAGCCGAGATCATGCCATTGCACTCCAGCCTGGGTAACAACAGCAAAACTGTCTCAAAAAAGAAAAAAAAAAAAAAAAAAAAAATGAGAGAGAGCGAACATCTGGAAGCTGGTAACTGCGTTTTGCTGATTAAATTTAATGAAGTATAACAAAAGGCTAATGAAATGTATTTTCATCATCCTAAAGGAAAAATTTTAAATATTTTATTAGGTAACATAAATAAGAATGAAAGATGGGGAAATATTGTACACATTCTTCTAAAGAACTGCATGTCGGCTGGGGACAATGGCTCACACCTATAATCCCAGCACTTTGGGAGGCTGAGGTGGGTGGATCACCTGAGGTCAGGAGGTTGAGACGACCCTGACCAATATGGTGAACCCCGATTCTACTAAAAATACAAAAATTAGGCATGGTGGCACACGCCTGTTGTTCCAGGTACTTGGGAAGCTGAGGCAGGAGAATTGCTTGAACCCAGGAGATGGAGGTTGCAGTGAGCCAAGATCATGCCACTGCACTCCAGCCTTGGTGACAGAGCAACACTTTGTCTTCAAACAAAAATAACTGCGTGTCACCAAGGTGTCGTTTCTGATGAATATTTATAAAATTCCCTAAATCATTAAAACAGACCTCTTAGTAATCGATAAAAGCTACTTAAACAAAACTAACAAAGGTAACAAATGTCTAAAAATGTTAAAAATCTTCTAAACCAGAAAGTGACAGTTTACCTAACGTACATGAACTATAATATTTATTTTATTTGCAAATATCTTTGTATACTCCAATTTCTCCTGGGACTAAGAAAAGTCCGAAATAAGGCTCTCTTTTCTGTTTCAACTACACTGAAACCTAACTGGGGTCAATAATTAGCAGGGACTACATAAAAATGTTGTCAGTGGGCCAAGCACGGTGGCTCACGCCTGTAATCCCAGCACTCTGGGAGGCGGAGGCAGGTGGAACATGAGGTCAGGAGTTCAAGACCAGCATGGCCAAGATGGTGAAACCTGTCTCTACTAACAATACAAAAATTAGCCAGGCATGTGATGTGCACTTGTAATCCTAGCTACTTGGAAGGCTCAGAGAATTGCTTGAACCCAGGGGGTGGATGTTGTAGTGAGTAATATTCTCACGTTAACAACAGTTAAGTCTTGGAATCCATGAGCACAGGATATCTTTATTTATGTCTTCCATAATTTGTTTTCACGAGATGGAGTCTTGCTCTCTCACCAGCCTGGAGTGCAGTGGTGTGATCTCACCTCACTGCAACCTCCATCTCCTGGGTTCAAGCGCGTTTTTTGCCTCAGCCTCCTGAGTAGCTGGGACTACAGGCGCACACCATCATGCTCACTTTTGTATTTTTAGTACAGGTGGGATTTCACCATGTTGGTCAGGATGATCTCAATGTCTTGACCTCGTGATCCACCCATGTTGGCCTCCCAAAGTGGTGGGATTATAGGCGTGAGCCACCTCCCGGTCAGAACTGAGTTTTTTAAAGAGTATTCTTAAACAGTCAAATAAAGGGACAAACAAATTCCTCATTCTGTTCTTTCTGTCTGACCTAGTATATAAACGTGTCTTCAAAATAATAGTCTTAACACTGCATTGAGAGGTTATAGATTTTAATAGGTCATAGGAATGACAAGAATGTTATATGGAATGGAACACACATATCTAGAACACTGTGTAACATACGAGGAGTACCCTCAGAACCAGTGCAGTGTTCCTTGAAACTAAAGGTTCATTAGTTGTAAGTGTATACTACAACTCTAGGGAATTCCCTGATAAAATTGAATAAATGAGTAGGTTGATATGCTAATAGAGGGAAAATAGAATCACATAGAATAGTCAATTACAACTACAGAAGGTGGCAGGATGCCAAGGCTCACACCTGTAATCTCAGCACTTTGAGAGGCCAAAGTGGGTGGATCACTTGATGTCAGGAGTTCAAGACCAGCCTGGTCAACATGGTTAAACCCCATCTCTACTAAAAATACAAAAATTAGCCATGCATGCTGGCATATGCCTATAATGCCAGCTACTTGCAAGACTGAAGGATAAGAATCCTTTACCAGGAGGAGGTAAAGGTTTCATTGAGATGAGATCACACTACTACACTCCAGGCTGGGCAACAGAGCGAGCCTCTGTCTCAAAGAACAAAGGAGTGAACAAAAACTACACAAGGTAGAAAAAGAGAAAGTTTGAAAAACAGATGGAAAGTACAACAAACAGAGAACAATTACAATATATACATATTAATACAACGATATCAATTACCACTTTAAATATTATTCATATACACAAAAAAGAGACTGACACAGTAAAGAAACGAGGGTCAGTAATGTGTAAAAGAAAATCATTTCAAACAGAAAGATATGGACAGATTACATAAAAAGGTATGCAAAAGGTAAGTCGTTCTAACACTAATCAAAAGAAACGTGCAAGTGTTGTGATGTCTGACCACACTGTGGACAGCATGGCGACTCCCACGGATGGCATGTACACCCCTGTAGTGCTTTCTGGAATTAGAAACCTGAAATGGCTGTAAAATCCTCAAAGGAGGAAGAAATGTTTAACCTCTGTGGCGCCCCCTTAACTCTGGGACAGTCTCTATTGCTTCTTAAACCGGCCTCAATTTACAAGGCCATTGGACTTTCTAAGGAAAGTTGGCCAACCTCCTGACTCCACACACTAGGATCCTCCCCCCCAGCTTGCAAGAAAACACCAACTGTAACTTCTATAACTTTCCACTGCCCACCCCAAACCTAGAAAACCAACTCTTATTTCACGGCCCTCGGCTGACACCACTTTTGGCCTCAGCCCACCTGCACCCAGGCAAATAAGCAGCCATGTTTCTCACGCAAAGCCTTTTTGGGGGTCTCTTCATTCAGGGTACCCGTTTTAACATCTGGTGCCAAAACCTGGGACGGGGTACTCCCTCAGGGAGACCAGTCCCCTGTCCCTGCTCCCCCTCTGGAAAGAGACCCACCTGAGGCCTCGACAGCTCTCTTCTCACCTTAAGAAAGGATAAATCTCCCCTCTTTCTCTCTTTTCCTTCAAATCCCAAGGAGACAAGTCTCTCCCTCTTTCTCTTTTTCTTGAAATATTTCTCCTTGTGGTAGAGATAAAGACACACTCTTTATCTGTGTAGAGCCAGAGAAGACAAGTGTCTTCCCTTGGTGTCTGGTCAATCGTGGGGACTCCTGCCTTGCTAACTCACCCATGTTACAGCCCAGGAACCAGTCAGGGCTGCCTACTCAAAACTCCGGTGGCTGCTCGCTCCTTCTCTTCATCTCTACTCTACTCCTTTCCTTAAAACTTAACCTCCTTCGCTATGGGCAACACTCGGCCCTCTACTCCTCAATCCTAAACTCTAGCCAGCTTTCTACAAAACCTAAAACCTGATCTGAAGCCTAAAGGCCTCAATCCAAATGACCAAAACACGGCACTTTCTATTCCTGTTTTCGGTGAGACCTAGACAATTTTGTCCACAAATGGGAAAATGGTCTAAGGCACCAGACGTCCATATATTTTTTTTTACATTCTTATCCCCCCCGATAGCTGCTCCTTCTCTCCCTTGCGTCCACCCCTCCTGCCTCCACCAGAAACCAAGGATCTTCCTTGTCTATTGACACTTCTGACCTTTCTCCTCCCCACCTGTCTGACCCAGGCCCCAATTCAGGCCCAACCCCACCCCCAGAGCCTCCCTCCTCTTCCTCTGTCTACAACCCACCCCCTCATGCTCCTCCTGTCACCTCCCCAAGTCATCGTGACCCAGCTTACAGTTTAGTCCTGAGCCTAACTCCTCTATCCCTGCCCAACAATTCCCCCCTTGAGACGCGGCTGAAACCAAAGGCATAGTAAGGGTGCATGTTCCTTTTTCTTTATCCAACCTTTTCCAAATCAGCCAACGCCTAAGCTCCTTTTCATCAGATCCTCCAATACTTAATGCAGTCCTACAATCTCACCTGGAGTGACTTAAATGTCATCCTTACTTCTATTCTCACCAGTGAAGAATGAAGAATGCTTAATATGCACTTGATTACCCAATGTGTCCGGATATTAGGAAAAAAACTTCAACAACTAGCATCTGGCCCTCACACCCCACAACAGGAATGAATCAACCTCACCTGTAAGGTGTTTAATAACCAAGACGAGGCTGCCAAGCAGTAGTTTATCTCAGAATTACAAATGCTTGCTTCCACTGTAAGAAAGACCCCAGCCACTCCTTCAGCTCACAGAAGTTTCACACCAGCAAATCCACAGCATCCAGGCTTCTCTTCAGGACCTCCTCCCCCAAAGCCTTGCTTCAGGTGCTGAAAACCAGGCCACTGGGCCAAAGAATGCCCACAGCCCGAGATTCCTCAGACGCTGCAGTCCCGACTGTGTGGGACTCCACTGGAGGCTGCACTGCCCAACTGAAACCACCATCTCTAAGGCTCCACGACCCCAACCCCAGAGCCCTCAGGCTGACTCTTTCCCTGATCTCCTCGGCTTGGCGGCTGAAGACTGACACTGCCCAAACATCTCAGGGGGCCCCTGGAAAATCATGGACGCCGAGCTTCAGGTAACTCCTAACGGTGAAGGGTAAGTCCATCCACTTCTTAATCAACACGAGGCCACCCACTCCACGCTGCCTTCTTTTCAAGGACCTGTCTCCTTGGCCTCTGTAACTGCTGTGGGAATTAATGGTAAGGCCTCTGGGCCTCTCAAAACTCCCCAAGCTTGATGTCAATTAGGCCAGCACTCCTTTCTACATTATTTCCTAATCATTCCCACTTGTCCAGTTCCCTTGTTTAAACCGAGATATCCTAGCAAAACTCTCTGCCTCCTTAACTATTCCTTGGCTACAGCCACAGCTCATTGCCGTCCTCCTCTGCGAACCCGTGCCTCCCTCAATAGCTCCCCTTAAGTCCCCCTACCTTAATCCTAGGGTGCGGGACACCACCTATTCATCCATAGCTACAAGTCACTCACCCCTCATCATCTTCTTAAAACCTAACCACCATTATCCTGCCCAGTGCCAGTACCCCAACCCTTAACACCCTTTAAAAGACTTAAAAAGCCCACTGGGCATGGTGGGTCAGGCCTCTAATCCCAGCACTTTGGGAGGCCGAGGCAGGTGGATCACCCGAGGTCAGGAATTCAAGACTAGCCTGGCCAACGTGGTAAAATCCTGTCTCTATTAAAAATATAAAAATTAGCCAGGCGCAGTGGTGTGCACCTATAGTCCCAGCTACTCAGGAGGCTGAGGCTGGAGAATTGCTTGTACCCAGGAGGTAGAGATTACAGTGACCTGAAATCCCGGCACTGCACTCCAGCCTGGGTGAAAAGGTGAGACTCCATATCAAAAAACCAAACAACAAAAAAAAAAACAAACAAAAAAGGTCCCAAAGCTTGCTTGTTATCACCCGTGTATTATAACATGGCCTTTTAAAAACTTTATTTTAGATATTTTTATTTCTCCAAATTTATTTATCAGGAGTGAATGAAATAAAGAATATAATTGAGTCCCATTATCATCATCATGGAAATGTTTTTTTTTTTGAGACAGAGTTTCGCTCTTGTTACCCAGGCTGGAGTACAATGGCGCGATCTCGGGTCACCGCAACCTCCGCCTCCTGGGTTCAGTCAATTCTCCTGCCTCAGCCTCCCAAGTAGCTGGGACTACAGGAGCGCACCACCATGCCCAGCTAATTTTTTTGTATTTTTAGTAGGGACGGGGTTTCATCTTGTTGACCAGGACGGTCTCAATCTCTTGACCTCATGATCCACCCGCCTCGGCCTCCCAAAGTGCTGGGATTATAGGCGTGAGCCACCGCACCCGGCCAGAAATGGCTTTAAGAGAAAACTGGTCAGATGAATATTACTGCTTCCCGTTATGAACCAGCAAATAATTGCCACTGATAAACTGACAGCTAGGAGTCTGTCAAGAATGCTCAAGGTATGTTACATAATACAACATGCCTGTTCACAGGGGGAAAATCCCTAGGAAATAACTTATGTGTACTTCTTGATTTCATCATACAAGACAAGCACAGACGCACCACCCATGCCTCGGAGAACACTGGACCATGCACACTTGAAAAAGCTGTGGCTCCTTTATCGTGAGCAGTCTTCCTCCAGCACTCAAGCGTGCCTGTGTACATGTCTGTTCCTTTGCACCCTGCTGCATCACCTTGCGGTGGTGAAGTGTCAAATAAATAGTAAGTCAATCCAGCAACGGCAGTGACAGTCTGTGCGATCATCCAGCGGATGACAATGTGCGTGTTCTTGGGATCCCGGAGCATTCCCTTTGCAGTGTCATAGATACCGAAGTAGGCAGCTTGGAAGATGGTAATACCCTGCACAGACACGTTAAAGTCTTGATACAGGTCCTTAATCCCATCAGGTTTGTAGATCTTAACCAGGCAGTCGCTGAGGCCTAGAATTCACTTTCAGCTCTAGCTTTACCCACATTTGCTGCTAGTCAGGTACGGGCAAAATCAAGAGGGTACACAAAACACAAGGATGTGGCCCCAGAAGCACCGCCTGATGCCAGATTCCCTGCAAAGTCGCGCCAAAACTGGGTCCTCTTGTCCACACCACCCAGTTAGATCTGCTTGTATTTATCTTTGAAGTTGAAGTTAAGAGCCTGGGTGGGGAGGTATGTGATGACATTGGCAGGTTACTGCACCAGAAGGACACGACTCCCTGCTCCTTGGGAATGCGGGCCATGCAGTCTATTGCTTATCTGCGCTGATCAGCTTGCTGGCATGCTGCACCTGCAGCCGCAGCTTGACTAGCTCGATGGGTGCTACCACCGTCCTGGAGATGGCTGCGGCCACTCCACTTGCCAGGAAGTCCTTGGGGAAGGACACAGTGGCATCTGTCATGTTGAAAGAGGAGGCAGGCTGCTCCAGGACGGGACTGGGCTGGGAACTGGCTTTGACCCCAGGGCTGTGGGGCTTTAATAACATGGCCTTTTAATTCACCCTCCTATCTTCCATACCCTCTTCCACAACTCACTATTCTATTTTTAACCTCAAAAACACTTTTTTCTTTTTTTCCAGACCTCCTAGGAACATAAAAACACTTTTTTTCTAAATCCCAAATTTCTTCCCCATCTGTTATAATCCTTTACCAGCTTACACACACTCTCCCTGCCAACCATATCCAGTTCATTTCCCAAACCCCAACCCTGTCCACTAAACAACAGCCTCTCTTCTTCCTAGGTGTATACAATACTTTCGCCTGTGGATACAATGTTTTGCCCTCCTAAACAAACCACTTTATAAACTTATAAAAGGCAACCTATCTGACCCCAGAGGCCAAAAATCCTTCCCCCATTCTTCCTTCCCTTCTCTAAAAAAGACCTTAGAGACCCCTTTAGCGCTCCCCAAATCCTCTCAACCCTTCTCTTTCTACATAGCAGAAATAAAAGGCTGTGCCATTATAATTCTTACAAGAGCCAGGCCCACGGCCTGTGGCCATTTTATCCAGGCAACTTACCCTCAGTCCTGGGCTGGTTCTCATCCCTGTTCTCGGCCTGATACTCTTAGAATCCCTTAAAAATCAGAGGCTAGTCCTCTTCCCCTCCCTTAAAAAAAAAAAAATCACAGGCTATGCCCCACTTACCCTCTGTATCTCCCACAACCTCCAAAGCGTAGTTTCCTCTTCACACCTCACACAGTTAGTTACTTTCAGCCACTGGCCTTCTCCAGCTTTCTGCAATCACCCCTGCTACTTAAAACACACCTCAGAATGTCTCTGATTCAATTACTTGCTGTTTAACTGTGCTCAAGTTCACTGTACTAATTTACTTTTACACACCCTGCTTTTGTTCAGTTGCCAATTTACACTTTTCCTCCAGGCAGTTACAGCTGATATTTCACTCTTAATCTCACTCCCATTCTCTGCTCATACCCAAACTTGTTAATGAAAGTGAGTGGTTACTTATAGATACCACACTTCCTCATACACCATGAAAACAGAATCTGCCCTCCACACGGTTACCCTAACCTGTAACAGCTGCAGCCCTTGGGGGCTCCCCCGGCATTTGGGTCCAAACCTCAACACCCACAGAATACTTTCTCATCTTTACACTTGCAGTTATGTTGAAGCCAAGGACTTTTTTCCTCTGTGGTTCTTCTTACATCTGCCTTCCTACCAACTGCACAGGCACTTGTACCCTAGTTTTCCTTACTCCCAAAATTCAGTTCACCAATATGAAAGCCTTCCTGTTCCCCTAGTGATCCCAACAAGACACAAGCGGGTCATTCCATTAATGCCCTTACTAGCAGAGTTAGGAATTACTACTGCACTCGGCACCAGGTATAAGCAGGTCTGACCACCTCAGTCGTCAGCTTCCATAGCTTCTGTAATGTTTTCCGATTAATCTCTTAATTCGCAAAAAATCGTATATAAGCAACAGCTAATCAGTCAATACGATAAATGGTCCTCCTAACAACCCCACAATATCACCCCTTGCCCCGAGATCTCCCAGCAGTCTAAATTCTTTCCCATGTTTAGGTTTCCAGGCCACCCCCAATCCCATTTGAAGAAACACTGCCCCATCAACCTCTGTGCCGGCCTTCCTAATATTACACTGCCCTCCACTCTTCATTTCTTTTTTTCTTTACTTTACTAATATAAAAAGACAGGAATGTACCGTGGACAGCAGGGCACCCCCATGATCCGCACATACAACTCTAGAGGGCCTTCCGGAATTAGAAAACCTGAAATGGCTGTAAGATTGTAGAAAGAAGAAGAAATTATCAACCCCAGCGGCGGCTACTTAACTTTAAGACTTTCTCCATTGTTTCTCATTCCGGCCTCCATTGACAAGGCCACTGGACTTTGTAACTGACTTTGACCAACCTCCTTATGCCACACCCTACGACCCCTCCCAGCCTGCAAAAAACAGCCAACTGTAACTTCTGTAATTTTCCACTGCCCACCCCAAACCTATGCACCCAGGTGAATAAACAGCCATGCTGCTCACAGAAAGCCTGTCTGGGGTCTCTTCATTCAGAGCGCGCGTTCTAACAATAGTTATATGAAATCCAGACAAATCACATTTTAGATCAATGAAAATGCAAAGGAATTTTCCTAATTGCTTTTTTTTTTTTTGACGAAGTCTCCTTCAGTCGCCCAGGCTGGAGTGCAATGGCGCGAATTCGTGTGTTTGAAACAAAGCCTGGGGGATGAAGAGTTGACATTGTTGTGGTCAACGGAAGACAGGAGGTCCGCTGTGTAAATCCGGAAATCCAGAGATTTGCCGGCAGTCCTAGAAGCTAGGCCGGGGATTACAGTCGCGGATTTGCGTCCCTGCTTCGCATATATCTCGAAATCTCAGGAAAAACCCGAGGCCCCTGGAGACAAAGAAGCAACTGAAGACCCCACAGAACGCTGCTCCTCCCACACGAACCCCACACTTGAGGCAGACTCCCCCAGTGACCCTCCCATAGACCCACACAATCTGGGGAGATGCGGGGCTGCGGGCAAGGAGCTGCCCAGAAAGGGCTCCAGGGCAGGGGCCGCAGTCGCCGCGAGGATGGGACAGGACGCCCGAGGTCCAGGCTGCTAGCCCAGCCCCACCTTGCGGCCGAGGAAACCGAGGGCTGAGCTGCGTCAGGGGACGGGAGTCCCAGACCACGGAGACAACGGCGGGGAGATCTGGTTCCCACCACGGCGGGTTCCAACCAGGCGTACCGTGTCAGGACCTCTGGCCTTGAACACTCACCATTTCCCAGCTTTTGCGGTATCCTGGTTCCTCCTTCCACCTCCTGCTGCCAGTCCTGGCCCCGGAGCAACCGAGCACAGAGCGAAGAAAAGGGTGTGAAAAGAATCGGCGGGATTTTTAAATCTCGCAACCTCCTCCAGGCAAGGCGCCTGATGGACACTTCTCACGACCCCGCCCGGTGGCTCTGATTGGATACTGCCTAAGATCCCGCCCCCTGGGCCCTGAGTGACAGCAGAAGTGATCTCCCAGTGCTCACCACCCCGACGGAGACCGTGATTGGATAGTGCCCCAGGTCCGGCCCCCTGGGCAGCGAGGGACAGAAGTAGTGATCTTCCAGTGTTGAGAGGAACCGGCTAAACAGGTTCCAGACCTGGGGAGAAGGTGGAAGGTTGGCGGTGGTTCCGCCCTCGGCAGGGACCTGACCCCTCCCAGGGAATACTTGCATTTAAGAAGAATTCCCTGCCAGTAGTGTGCGGGCCCTTCCTGCTTCTTCCTCCAGGACTGGGGGGTCACAACTGTGTGCAGGGAATCCCAGACTCACTGTCCAGTGGAGCCTTCCCCTGGCTTCAGAGCAGGATGGGAGTGAACGCCAAAAAGACCACACTGCAGCAGGAGGGGGCTCTGGTGTCCTCCAGGTATCAGGAATGTGGAATGAGGCTGCTGGCTGCATGGCCAAGCCTTTCTCCCATTGTTTCGGGAATTAGCAGACTGGAGAGACTGATGGGTGGAACAGGAGGATTTTGTTAAGATGTGCGCCTTAGTAGATTTACTTTTCAAACACTGAGTATTGAACAAAGCTTGACTTTTATACATGAAACGCAGAGCAGAACAAAGGGAGTTTATTTTAAATGACAGGTTTACAAATTAAGTTTACATAATGACTTACGCGGCATACGTCAGGCCTCCAACTTCATGCCTGACCATTACAGCCTTGGTGACCAGCACGTATGCCTTTGGATGGTTCCCAGCAGCCACAAAGTCCGAAGTAACCAGACGGCCACAAAGAGAAATGAAACAACTTGTTCCTGCCTCAACTAATTGCTCTCCCCCTGCAACCTGCAACCATTGTTCCTGCTCAGTCTTGCGAAATTTCCTCCTGGACATTGGGTTTCTCAAGACCCCCTCCCCTGTAACTATGTAATTTGCCGCACCCTCCCCTTTGCTTGCAACCCATAACCCCCACCCTATGATCATGCCTATTTGTAATGGAAAAGCCCTACCCTTGTGACCATGCATCCCGTGACGCCCTCCCCCTCCCTAAAATAGATTATCACCTTTAACCATTTCCCCCAGTCTATATAACCATTCCGCTTTCCTACCCACTTTGCATAACTCCTTTCTCAGACTTGGCCCTCTCGCACCCAAGCCGGAAATTAAAACGATCTCCTTGCACACACAAAGCCTGCCTGGTGGTCTCTTTATGCCAGCGACGGACCTAACAGTTTAAATGGTCACTATTTGGGCTGCAAGCACAGCTTATCTCCCTTCCTTTACTATGGTGTTCAGGGCAGCAATTTAGCCAGCCTAGACCTGTTTTATGACCTTTGCTGTGCTGCTTAGATGAAAGATAGCAACTTTTAGTTATTAGCTACAGAGAACAAGAATACATGAATTTGAAAACTTATAACTTGCAAAGCAGAATACAGTTTCACAAAGGTGAGGGGGAGGGTTCAGGGAAGTTATGCTTATACTACAGAAAAGAAAGGAAATTTGTTTTTCTGCTTCACCACCTTATCTCTCAGGATACTCATTTTCACCAAGAAAATAAAAACACAGCGGCCAGGCGCAGTGGCTCACGCCTATAATCCCAGCACTTTGGGAGGACGAGGCGGGTGAATCACGAGGTCAAGAGATCGAGACCATCCTGGTCAACAAGGTGAAACCCCGTCTGTAGTAAAAATACAAAAATTACCTGGGCATGGTGGTGCACGCCTGTAGTCCCAGCTACTCAGGAGCCTGAGGCAGGAGAATTGCCTGAACCCAGGAGGCGGAGGTTGCGGTGAGCTGAGATCCTGCCATTGCACGCCAGCCTGGGTAACAAGAGCAAAACTCCATCTCAAAAAAAAAAAGCAACAATGGAATAAAATTGTTAAATGTGTGGAAAAGCTGGAATTATATGGCAGCAATAGTCTATAATGGAATCAAAAGAGAAAAGAAGGAAAAACTTGAACTAGCTGAGAGAAGCAGTTTTTCAGCCACAGTTCAGCAGGAAATGCCCCATTCAGGAAGGAGGTTAAACAGATTATCAACTTGGCAGCCAGACTCGGATTGCTGAAACCGAACCCCCGAGTCAATCACAACCTGGTGATGAGACAGGATCACTGAAGGATTCAACTCTAAGCTGTCAACATGCCTTCCTGTCCCCTCTGCATTGTGTGGCAACACTCTCTCCTTCCAGAACTTCATTTTATTTTTTAGTTTTTTGTTTGTTTGTTTGTTTTTTAATTGAGACAGAGTCTCTGTTGCCCAGGCAGGAGTGCAATGGTGCTATCTCGGCTCACTGAAACCTCTGCCTCCCAGGTTCAAGCAATTCTCCTGCCTCAGCCTCCCAAGTAGCTGGGACTACAGACACCCGCAATCATGCCCAGCTAATTTTTGTAAAAATGGTGCCACTGCGCCCAGCCCTAGACCTTTGTTTTCACCAGCAGAAGATTCACCTGGAGTCAGTTTAAGGTACTGACCTACATAAATTGTCAAATTCGTAAACCTGTTCTCCATAAGGCAATCCAATGGCAACAGAGCAAGACTCCATCTCTAAATAAATAAACAAATAAGTAAATAAATACACAAATAACAGATTTTCTTCATATATCAAATCATAGTCAGACTCCAGCTATTCTATGCGTAAACCAAAAATAAAATTAAAGCCCAGCCCTCTCCCCCATGCAGAGGGATTTCCCACTCAGCTAAGGGCAGCCCAAAGTAAACCTGAAAATCTAGAAATCTAGTTCAGGCCATGATGGAAAGCAGAGGTGGAACCTGTAGTCCCACCTTAGCACCTGTAGTACCAGTTACTTGGGAAGCTGAGGTGGGAGGATCCCTTGAGGAGGGAAATCAAGGCAGCAGTGAGCTCTGATTGTACCACTGCACTCCAGCCTGGGTGACAGAGTGAAACCCTGTGTCAAAAAAAGAAAAGAAATAGAGGGCCGGGCACAGTGGCTCAAGCCTGTAATCCCAGCACTTTGGGAGGCCGAGGCGGGTGGATCACGAGGTCAAGCGATCGAGACCATCCTGGTCAATATGGTGAAACCCCGTCTCTACTAAAAATACAAAAAATTAGCTGGGCATGGTGGCGCACGCCTGTAATACCAGCTACTCGGGAGGCTGAGGCAGGAGAATTGCCTGAACGCAGGAGGCAGAGGTTGCGGTGAGCCGAGATCGCGCCATTGCACTCCAGCCTGGGTAACAGCAGCGAAACTCTCTCAAAAAAAGAAAACAAAAGAAAAGAAATAGATTATCACTGCGGTGGCTCACGCCTGTAATCCCAGCACTTTGGGAGGCCGAGGCGGGTGGATCACGAGATCAAGAGATCGAGACCATCCTGGTCAACATGGTGAAACCCCATCTCTACTAAAAATACAAAAATTAGCTGGGCATGGTGGCGCGTGCCTGTAGTCTCAGCTACTCAGGAGGGTGAGGCAGGAGAATTGCCTGAACCCAGGAGGCGGAGGTTGCGGTGAGCCGAGATCACGCCATTGCACTCCAGCCTGGGTAACAAGAGTGAAACTCTGTCTCAAAAAAAAAATAATAGCTGTCATTTTATACTGGATATGAAAATTAGGAAAATGGGGCCAGGCGCGGTGGCTCACACCAGTAATCCCAGCACTTTGTGAGGCCGAGGTGGGTGGATCACGAGGTCAATAGATCGAGACCGTCCTGGTCAACAAGATGAAACCCTGTCTCTACTAAAAATACAAAAAAAAATTAGCTGGGCACGGTGGTGCGTGCCTGTAATCCCAGCTACTCGGGAGGCCGAGGCAGGAGAATTGCCTGAACCCAGGAGGTGGAGGTTGCGGTGAGCCGAGATTGCGTCATTGCACTCCAGCCTGGGTAACAAGAGCAAAACTCCGTCTCAAAAAAAAAAAAAAAAAGAATTCCCTGCCAGTAGTCTGCTGGCCCTTTCTGCTTCTTCCTACTGGATTGGGGATCACAATTGCGTGCAGGGAATTCCAGACTCACTGTACAGTGGAGCCGTCCCTTGGCTTCCGAGCACGAGGGGAGTGAAGGCCAAAAAGACCACAATGCAGAAATGGGGGTTGGGGAAGGCTCTGATGTCCTCCAGGGATCAGGAATTTGGGATGAGGCTGCTGGCTGCATGGCCAAGCCTTTCCCCCACTGTTGTGGGAATTAGCAAACTGGAGAGACCAATGGGTGGATCAGGAGGATTATTTTTATTTATTTTTTGAGACGGGTATCACCGTGTTAGCTAGGATGGTCTAGATCTCCTGACCTAGTGATCCACCCGCCTCAGCCTCCCTAAATGCTGGGATTATAGGCATGAGTCACCATGCCCTGCGGATCAGGAGGATTTTAAGTGAATCTTAATAAAAACCGTCTTAGCGGATTTACATTTAAAAGACTGAGTATTGAACAAAGATGAAGCTTGACTTTTATACATGAACTGCAGAACAAAGGCAGTTTATTAAAAATGACAGGTTTTACACTTACATAGAGCTCTATAAAAAAATAACATGTTTTAACTTAAGCTTACATATTGAGAACTCCCACTAGTGAGATTCTCAAAGGCGGAAAATTAGGGAAGAGACCCCTCTTTCCTGTCTCTCGTCTCAAAGGAGGAGGAAGTAAAAATTGAGAGCCATAGCAGGCATGAAGTCAGTGGCAAGGTCGGCTGGCACTGCTGACCAGGCCTGGAGGTTAAAGATTAAACCTTCCGCCCTTTTATTTTTTGAGATGGTGTTTCGCTCTTGTTGCCCAAGCTGGAGTACAATGGCGAGATCTCGGCTCACTGCAACCTCCACCTCCCAGGTTCAAGCAATTCTACTGCCTCAGCCTCCTGAGTAGCTGGGATCACAGGCATGTGCCACCACACCCAGCTAATTTCTTGTATTTTTAGTAGAGACGAGGTTTCACCATGTTGCCAGGCTGGTCTCAAACTCCTAACCTCAAGTGATCACGCCCTCCTCGGCCTCCCAAAGTGCTGAGATTACAGGCATGAGCCATGCCATCCAGCGCAGGTACTTTTTTATAGCAATGCAAGAAAAGCGTAATACAGAAGGGAAAAAGTATTCCACGCAAATGGTAACCAAAAGAGAACAGGATTGGATATACCATTATCATACTAACTAGACTTTAAGGCAAAACCCATTAAAAAACACAAAGAACACTGTCTTTTGTGTATGGGTACATAGTAAATGTATATATTTATTGGTTACAAGAGATATTTTAATACAGGCATTCAATGTGTAATAATCATGTATTAGTCTGTTTTCTTTCTTTTTTAGAGAAAGAATAAAAAGGAGTGAAGGAGAGGAAGAAAGAGGAAGAAAAAGAGGGAGAGAGAATGGAAATGTTGCTTTATTCTAAAAATGGGTATTAATAATGGCCAATCAATATTTCACTTAAACCTGAGTACGTGTGATGTGGTATTGACAAGAATGTATATTTTGTATATTTAAAGTGGAGAGCTCTATAAATATTTATTAAGTTTACTTGTTCCGGATCTGAGTTCAAGTCCTGGATATCCTTATTAATTTTCTGTCTCGTTGAGTCTAAATCTCTTTATAGGTCTTATGTATCTGGGTGTTAGGATCGTTAGCTCTTATTGTTGCATTGATCCTTTTACCACTATCTCTTTGTTGCTTTAAAATCTATTTTATCAGATGTGAGAATTGCAACTCCTGCTTTTTATTTATTTATTTATTTTTGCTCTCCATTTGGTTGGTAAATCTTTCTCCATCCCTTTGAGTCTTTGTGTATCCTTGCATGTGAAATGGGTCTGGATGTAGCATACTGTTGGGTTTTGGCTGTATCTTTTGATTGGGGGATTTAGTCGATTTAAATTTAGGGTTACTGCCATTTGATGTTAACTGGCTGTTTTGTCCATTCGTTGATGTAAATTCTTCTTTATGTTGATGCTCTTTACTTTTTGGTATATTTTTAGAAAGGCTAATACTGGTTGTTTCTATGTGTAATGCTTCTTTCAGAAGCTCTTGTAAAGCAGGCCTGGTGGTAATAAAATCTCTGAGTACTTGCTTGTTCATAAAAGATTTTATTTTTCCTTCAGTTGTGAAGCTTAGTTAGGCTGGATATGAAATTCTGGGCTGAAAGTTCTGTTCTTTAAGGATGTTGAATATTGGCCCCCACTCTCTTCTGGCTTGTAGGGTTTCTGCTGAGAGATCTGCTGTAAGTCTGATAGGCTTCCCTTTGTGGGTAACCTGACCTTTCTCTCTGGCTGCCCTTAGTATGTTCTCCTTCATTTCAACCCTGGAGAATCTAATGATTAAGTGCCGTGGGGTTGCTCTTCTTAAGGAATATCTTTGTGGTGTTCTCTGTATTACCTGGGGTTGAATATTGTCCTGCTTTGCTAGGTTGGGAAAGTTTTCCTGAATAATATCCTGAAGAGTATTTTCCAGCTTGGATTCATTCTCTCCGTCGCATTCAGGTACACCTATTAAACGTAAATTAGGTCTTTTCACATAGTCCCATATTTCTTGGAAACTTTGCTCATTCCTTTTTATCCTTTTTTCTCTATTCTTATCTTCTTATTTCATTAAGTTGGTCTTCAACCTCTGATATCCTTTCTTCTGCTTGATCAATTCGAGTGTTTAAACTTCTCAGAGTTCAAACATACTTCTCAGAGTTCCCATATTGTATTCTTCAGTTCCATTAATTCACTTATATTCCTCTCTAAATTGTCTATTCTCATTAGGATTTCATCAAACCTTTTTTCAAAGTTCTTAGTTTCTTTACATTGGGCTACAACATGTTCTTTTAACTCACAGAAGGTTCTTATCCACCTTCTGAAGCCTGATTCTGTTAATGGAATGCACTTGTTCTCCATCAAGTCTTGTTCCCTTGTTGATGAGGAACTGTGATCCTCTGCAGAGGGAGAGGCATTCTGATTTTGAGTATTCTCAGCCTTTTTACGCTGGTTTCTTCCCATCATTGTAAATTTATCCACCTGTCATCTTTGTAATTACCAACTTTCAAATTAGGTCTCTGAATGGACGTCCAAGTTGTTAATTCCCAGGGCCGAAATTTGAGCAACGCACTGCACCGGCTAAAACAGCGGCATTAAGACTGATGGTAGTTTTCTGCCCAGGAATCTCCAGTCTGGCTTCCTTCTTGAGTGCGTAAAAGGCGACTCTGCCTTCCCAGAGCTCCAAACGTTGGTCAAAAGGGGAACCAGTCCCGTTTACTCTGCACCAAGAGCTGCTGCACCGAGGTGCCGGCAAAACCGCTGCACCGGCCACAAAAGTCGCGCTGGTGACCCATGGGGCTCCTCCACTGGGAATCTTCTGGTCCGTAAGTGACAAACATTTGTCTGAGTGTGGCGTCCTCTTGTTCTCTGCGCTTTCACTGGGAGCTGCAATCCTGAGATGTTAGCGATCTTGGATCCGCCTCTATCTAGTCTCTTCATGCTGTTGATAAAGACATACCTGAGTCTGGGAAGAAAAAGAGGTTTACTTGGGCTTACAGTTCCACGTGGCTGGGGAAGCCTCAGAATCATGGTAGGAGGCAAAAGGCACTTCTTACATGATGGCAGGAAGAGAAAATGAGGAAAAAGCAAAAGCAGAAACCCCTGATAAACCCATCAGATCTCAAGAGACTTAGTCACTACTGTGAGAATAGCATGGGAAAGACCATCCCCCATGATTCAATTCCTCCCCCTGGGTTCCTCCCACAACATATGGAAATTCTGGGAGATACAATTGAAGTTGAGATTTGGGTGCTGACACAGCCAAACCATATCATTTCACTCATGGCCTCTCCAAATCTCATGTTCTCACATTTGGAAACCAAACATGTCTTCCCAACAGTTCCCCAAGGTCTTAACTTATTTCAGCATTGACCCAAAAGTCCACAGTCCAAAGTCTCACTTAAGACAAGGCAAGTCCCTTCCACCTATGAGCCTGTAAAATCGAAAGCAAGCTAGTTACTTCCTAGATACAATGGGGGTACAGGTGTTGCATAAATATAGCCATTCCAAAGGGGAGAAATTGGCCAAAACAAAGGGGTTACAGGGCTCATGCAAGTCTGAAATCCAGGGGGCAAATTTTAAAGCTCCGAAATGATATCCTTTGACTCCAGGTCTCATATCCAGGTCACACTGATGCAAGAGGTGGGTTCCCATGGTCTTGGGCAGCTCTGCCCCTGTGGCTTTGCAGGGTACAGCCTCCCTCCCACCACTTTCACAGGCTGGCATTGAGTCTGCAGCTTTTCCAGGTGCACGGTGCTAGCTGTCAGTGGATCTACCATTCTGGGGTCTGGAGGATGGTGGCCTTCTTCTCACAGCTTCACTACATAGGGCACCAGTAGAGACTCTGTGTGGGGGCTCTGACCCCCACATTTCCCTTCCACACTGCCCTAGCAGAGGTCCTTTATGAGCATCCCACCCCTGTGCAAACTTGCCTGGACATCCAGGTGTTTCCATACATCTTCTAAAATCTAGGTGGAGGTTGCCAAATCTCAATTCTTGACTTCTGTGCACCTGCAGGCTCAACACCACTGGAAGCTGCCAAGGCTTAGGGTTTCAACCCTCTGAAGCCACAGCCCAAGCTGTACATTTGCCTTTCAGCCCCGGCTGGAGTGGCCGGCACACAGGGCACCAAGTCCCTATGTTGCACACAGCACAGAACCCTAGGCCTGGCCCATGAAACCACTTTTTCCTCCTGGGCCTCTGGGCCTGTGATGGGAGGGGTTGTGTGAAGATATCTGACATGACCTGCAACATTTTCCCCATGGTCTTGAGGATTAACATTTGGCTCCTTACCGCTTATAAAAACTTCTGCAGCCATCTTGAATTTCTCCTC
Source organism: Callithrix jacchus (assembly GCF_049354715.1). NCBI lineage: Eukaryota > Metazoa > Chordata > Mammalia > Primates > Cebidae > Callithrix > Callithrix jacchus. Next base: position 10,759,379 of record NC_133523.1, on the reverse strand, counting down.
AAAAAATGGGGTTTTCTTTTCCTCTGTGTCAGGCTGCAAATTTTCCAAAGTTTTATGCTGTTTCCCTTTTAAAATGAATGCTTTTAACACCACCCAAGTCAACCAGTCACCTCTTGAATGCTTTTCTGCTTAGAAATTTCTTCCTTCAGGTACCCTAAATCATCTGTCAAAGTGCCACAAATCTCCAGGGCAGGGACAAAATGCCACCAGTCTCTTTGCGAAAACATAACAAGAGTCACCTTTGCTCCAGTTCCCAACAAGTTCCTCATCGCCATCTAAGACCACCTCAGCCTGGATCTTATTGTTCATATCACAATCAGCATTTTTGTCAAAGCCATTCAACAAATCTCTAGGAGGTTCCAAACTTGCCCACATTTTCTGTCTTCTGAGCTTTCAAAACTGTTCCAACCTCTGCTTGTTACTCAGTTCCAAAGTCCCTTCCACATTTTTGGGTAGCTTTTCAGCAACACCCCACTCTGTTGGTACCAACTTACTCTATTAGTCCATTTTCTTTTTTTTTTTTTTGAGATGGAGTTTCGTTCTTGTTACCCAGGCTGGAGTGCAATGGCGCGATCTCGGCTCACCGCAACCTCCACCTCCTGGGTTCAGGCAATTCTCCTGCCTCAGCCCCCTGAGTAGCTGGGATTACAGGCATGCACCACCATGCCCAGCTAATTTTTTGTATCTTTAGTAGAGATGGGGTTTCACCATGTTGACCTGGATGGTCTCGATCTCTTGACCTCGTGATCCAGCTGCCTCGGCCTCCCAAAGTGCTGGGATTACAGGCTTGAGCCACCGTGCCCGGCTATTAGTCCATTTTCACACTGCTGATAAAGATAAACCCGAGACTAGGATGATAAAAAAGTCTAATTGGCTTTATAGTTCCACATGGCTAGGGAGGCCTCAGAATCATGGCAGGAGGTGAAAGGCACTTCTTACATGGTGGCAGCAAGAGAAAATGAGGAGGAAACAAAAGTGGAAACCCGTGATAAACCCATCAGATCTTGTGAAACTTAGTTACTACCATGAGAATAGCATGGAAAAGACCAGTCCACATGATTCAATTACCTCTCCCTGGTTCCCTCCCGTAACATGTGGGAATTCTGAAAGATAAAATTCAAGTTGAGATTTGAGTGGGGACACAGCCAAACCATATCAAATCACATCAGGATAAATCAGGTATCCAACACCTCAAGCATTTATTGTTTCCTTGTGTTACAAACAATCCAATTATACTTTTATTTTATTATTTATTTATTTTGAGATGGAGTTTCACTCTTGTTACCCAGGCTGGAGTGCAATGGCGTGATCTTGGCTCACTGCAACCTCCACCTCCTGGGTTCAAGCAATTCTCCTGCCTCAGCCTCCCAAGTAGCTGGGATTACAGGTGCACACCATCATGCCCAGCTAATTTTTTATATTTTTAGTAGAGACAGGGTTTCATCCTTGTTGAGCAGGATGGTCTCCATCTCTTGACCTCGTGATTCACTCGCCTCGGCCTCCCAAAGTGCTGGGACTACAGGCGTGAGCCACCGCGCCCGGCCCTATACTTTTATTTTTAAATGTACAATAAATTATTGTTGACTGTAGTCACCCTGTGTGCTATCAAATACTAGATCTTATTCATTCTAAGTATAATTTTCTACCCATTAACCACCCCCACTTTCCTGCCTCCTCCACTACCCTTCCTAGCCTCTGGTAACCATTCTTCTACTCTTTATCTCCATGAGTTCAATCAGTTTAACTTTTAGCTCCCACAAATAAGTGAGAGTATGTGAAGTTTGCCTTTCTGTACCTGGCTTATTTCACTTAACATAATGACTTCCAGTTCCACCCATGATGTTGCACAAGACAGGATCTCATTCTTTTTTATGGCTGAATAAATGTACCACATTTTCTTTATCGATTCGTCTTTTGATGAACACTCACTCAGGCTGCTTCAAAATCTTTGCTATTGTGAATAGTGCCTCAATAAACATGCGAGTGCAGATATCTCTTTGATAAACTGATTTCCTTTCTTTTTGGTGTATACCTAGCACTGTGATTCCTGGATCCATTGGGTAGTTCTCATTTTAGATTTTTGAGGAGCCTCCAACTGTTCTCCACGGTGGCTTACTATTTAACATTTCCACTGGCAGTGTACAAGGCAGTTTCACATCCTCACCATCATGTTATTACCTTTCTTTGGGATAAAAGCCATTTTAATTGGGGTGAGATGATATTGTTGTCTTTTCACTTCTCTGATGATGCTGAGCACCTTTTCATATGTCTGATTTTCATTTGTCTTTTTTCTGAGAAATGTCTATTCAGATATTTTGCCCATTTTTAAATTGAATTATTAATGTTTTTCCTATTGAGGTATCTGAGCTTCCTATATATTATCTATCCCTTGTCAAATGGATTGTTTGCAAATATTTTCTCCCATTTTGAGGGTTGTCTCTTCACTTTGTTGACTGTGACTATTTCTCTTGCTATACAGAAATTTTGTTTTTTGCTTGGTGTTTTTTTCCTTTGTTTTTTTTTTTCTGAGACAGGGGTTTGCTCTCTCACGTTGGAGTGCAGTGGCTCAATCTTGACTCATTGCATCCTTGACCTCCTGGGACCAAGTGATTTTTCTACCTCAGCTTCCCAAGTAGCTGGGACTACAGGTGCATATCATCACGCCTGGCTAATTTTTTGTATAGATGGGATTTTGCCATGTTGCCCAGGCTAGACTTGAACTCTTGGGCTCAGCCTCCCTAAGCGCTGGGATTGCATGCATGAGCTACTGTGCGTGGCCTACTCTTCCCTCTCTTATCCTTGAGCAGCAGGAGTCTCTCCCCATAGACACCACAGGTAGAAATGTGCTTGGTCACACCTGAAGCCAGTACAGTTCTAAGTCTCCCCCAAGGCCATTACAAGTACTGTATGGCTACCCCTGCAGATCACTCAGGGCCCAGGGGTTCAGCAGGTGATAAATTCTGCCAGGACTGGGTCCTTTTCTCCAAGGCAGTAGACTCCCTTCTGGCCCAGGGTGTATCTAGTGTCCAGGAGCTAGGGATTGGAATAGAGGACTCAGGAATCTGCCTGGTGCCCTATTATACCGTTGCTGAGCTTGTATCCAAGTTGCAAGATAAAGTCTTTACTCTTATCTTTCCTCTCAAGTAAAAGGAATTAGTCTCTCCCCGAGCTTCTAGCTGTACTGCCTGGGGTCAAGAGAGTAGTGGCGCAAGTACTCCCTTCTCCAACCCAAGTAGTGTTTCAATAGGTCTTATGCACCCCAAGTCCACTGGCTCCAAGCCCACCCAACACCAAGACTTACACAGGAATTGCACTTCTTGGGACTGACCCTGACTACCTTTCAAGTTTATTTAGGACACCAGAATATCTTAGCCCATGGTGGTAGGGTTTGCCAGAACTCAGGTTCTGGTAATTGGGATGGAGAATTAGACTCTGGCTAAGGCGATCTAAATGCTCCCTCCATGGGCACTGGCTGAGTTCTGCCCCATATTGCTTTCTGCTATGACAGGGCAGCACTGATTTCCAATGCAAAGTCCCACAGTCACCATGTTCTCCCTCTCCCAAGCTCACAGATTCTCTCTCTGTGCCATGTGACCTCTGCGAGAGAATGGGAAAGGGGTGGCATACGCAATTCAGGACTGGCTTTCCCACCCTCTTCCATGCCTCTTTACTTAATAGAAGACCAGGTACTGTGATTGCGCAGCTGATTTTTGGTTCTTATTAAGTTCCTTTTTTGTGTGGGTATCTGTTCAATCTGGTGTTCTTTTTGGGGGAAGAATCGCTGGAGGGCTCTATTTGGCCATCTTGCTCTGCCTCCTTCTGTATCACTTTTTTTTTTTTTTTTTGAAATGGAGTCTTGCTCTGTTGCCAGGCTGTAGTGCAATGGTGCAATCTCAGCTCACTGCAACCTCTGCCTCCCAGGTTTAAACAATTCCCCTGCCTCGGCCTCCCAAGTAGCTGGGACTACAGGCACGCACCACCATACTTGGCTAATTTTTTGTATCTTAGTAGAGAAGGGATTCACCATGGCCAGGATGGTCTCGATTTCCTGACCTCGTGATCCACCCACCTTAGCTTCCAAAAGTGCTGAGATTACAGGCATGAGCCACTATCCCCACCCAGCCTTGTATCACTTTTGACCATGATTTTATCTATATGGTGGGTAAAAGATCCAAAAGGCTTATAGAAACTCAAGGAGACAGGCAGTAAGTGAAAAGAAAAAATAAAATAACTTCAGTTCACATTTGAAGTTATTAAGTTCTTTTTGATCAAATTTCATGCTATAGTAAATGAACTGGATGTAATTTTTTGAAACAGGAATAAATTCAAAATTTTTTCTTGAAAGTAAAATGCTTTCAACCTAAGGTCATTTATCCAAAAAATTTTTTCCTTTTTGACCTTACTTTATTAAAAACTGCAAATATAAAACATGTATATCTAAAGGTCAGGTGTAGTGGCTCCTGCCTGTAATCCTAGCACTGTGGGAGGCCAAGATGGGAGGATCACTTGATGCCAGGAGTTCAAGACTAGCCCGGTCAACCCAAGACTTCATCTCTATTTTTTTAAAAATAGGTATCTAAAAAGACAATTTTCACATCTCAAGAATGGAAGCATTTCTCAGGCTGGGAGCACTGGCTCATATCTGTAATCCCAGCACTTTGGGAGGCCAAAGCAGGCGGATCACTTAAGGTCAGGAATTTGAGACCAGCCTAGCCAACATGGTGAAATCTCATCTTTCCTAAAAATTCAAAAATTAGCCAGGTGGCACACACCTGTAATTGCAGCTAATCTGAAGGCTGAGGCACGAGAATTGCTTGACCCAGTAGGTGGAGGTTGTAGTAAGCTGAGATGGCACCACTGCACTCAAGCCTGGGTGACAGCAAGACTCAACAACAACAATAACAACAACACAAATTGAAGCATTTTTTTTTTTTTTGAGGCGGAGTTTCGCTCTTGTTACCCAGGCTGGAGTGCAATGGCACGATCTCAGCTCACCGCAACCTCCGCCTCCTGGGTTCAGGCAATTCTCCTGCCTCAGCCTTCTGAGCAGCTGGGATTACAGGCACGCACCACTGTGCCCAGCTAATTTTTTGTATTTTTAGTAGAGATGGCGTTTCACCGTGTTGACCAGGATGGTCTCGAACTCCTGACCTCGTGATCCACCCGCCTTGGCCTCCCAAAGTGCTGGGATTACAGGCTTGAGCCACCACGCCCGGCTGCATTTCTCTTTTTTTTTTAAGAGATGGGCTCTCACTGTGTTATCCTGGCTGGAGTACAGAGGCTATTTACAGGCGCAATCCTACTATTGATCAGCATGGGAGTTTTGACCTGCTCCATTTCCAACCTGGGCTGGTTCACCCCTCCTTGAACAACCTGGTGGTCCCCCGCTCCTGGGAGGTCAACATACTGATGCCGAACTTAGTGCATACACTCAATCGGCATAGCACACTACAGCCCAGAACTCCTGGGCTCAAACGATCCTCCCACCTCAGCCTCCTGAGTAGCTGAGACTACAGGCATGCGCCACTGTGCTCAGCTGAAGCATTTCTTATAACCAGAATATCATGGTCACATCTAATAATTTTCTAATATTAACTGATAGCATGACACTGGACTCTCATAAATTATATAAACAATGTAAAAAGTATTTTGTACAGACATAGTCTGTCTATATTGCCCAGGATGGTCTTGAAGTCTTGGCCTCAACGGATTCTGCTCCCTTGGCCTTCCATTGCATACAGAAACGCAATGTGGAAATAACTCCATTTATCCATTAAACACAAAAGACAGCATAACCGTAAAAATGTGTGACATTCCCTATCCATAGCTCTGTCTGCAGCCAGAAGGAAGAGTGAGTCCTAGATTACCAAAATAACCTTTTTGCTTGTTGCCCAGAGCAGTGGCGTGATCTCTGCTCACTGAAACCTCCACCTCTCGGGTTCAAGCGATTCTCCTGCCTCAGCCTCCTGAGGTAGCTGGTATTACAGGTATGCTCCACCACACCCAGCTAATTTTTTTATTTTTAGTAGAGACGGGGTTTCTCCATGTCAGTCAGGCTGGTCCTCTTGCCTCAGTCTCCCGAAGTGCTGGGATTACAGGACTGAGCCACTGTGCTTAGCCCCAAAATAACTTAATTCTACATTGCTGAAACTCACAAACTGCAACATTGCTTTTCTAATCAGATGAAGAACGATGTTTGCTGTCAACAGAGCATCAGGACTTAAACAGAAAGCAGCATCACTGCCTTCCAAAAGTGGTGGCCTTCTTGGTTTATGAACTCTTTGAGCCTGTGCTACAGTGTCCTCTCTGCGGTGTTTGTGGAAGCATCAAGATACTTCCACAGTCAAGGCCAATAATCAGGCTCAGCTGTGTCCTGTTCATCTCCCTCACTCTGTGCTTCCAATGTCCCTTGTTCATCTCCCTCACACTGTGCTTCCAATGTCCCTTACCTTCACTCACCATCCCAACAGAGCACCTGCATCCTGTGCAAAATCACATTTGAAGTCATGTTGGCAGTGGTGTTTCTATTCTGTGGCCCATACTATCACTACGGATGTTGTCTTGAAGGGAGAAGGATGAGTCAGTGGTTGGATTCAGTAGCAGCTAACTCTATTACCCTCTCTAATCCAAACGACTACAGAATCTGACAGACAATGACTCCACCCTTCACTCACGTGAATACATTATCTGGGGCTAAATATGTCATCTCCACACAAAGTCCCAGTTTGGTCACTGATTGCTACTCTATCCTTTGATACCTGGGCTTCGGACTGAGAAGCTTCAACAAAGATTTTCTCAACAGGAGCTTGCTGGGCACTTCGATGAAGTGACTGGATGGTTCTATGGAAGTGTACAGACAAAAAGCTGACTTTTGCATGTTGCTTTTTACTCTATAAAAGAGGGCTGTTAATAAATTAGAATAGAAAGCATACAGGCCAGGAACAGTGGCTCACGCATGTAAGTTTGAGATCAACCTGGCCAACATGGTGAAACCCCATCTCTACTAAAAATATGAAAAAAATTAGCTGGGTGTGGTGGTGGGCACCTGTAATCCCAGCTATTCACGAGGCTGAGGCAGAAGAATTGCTTGAACCCAGGAGATGGCAGTTGCAGAGTCGAGACTGCGCCATTCCACTCCAGCCTGGGTGACAAGAGTGAAACTTCATCTCAAAAAACAAAAACAAAAAGAAGCATATTATCTGAGCAAGAAAGGCTTGGTTGGAATATTGATGCGGACTTTGTTCCTTTCTAGGCTTGCATTTAGAAAATCTGCATAAATATATTAGTCTCATTAGACTCATAAAGGAGCTTTTTAAAAGTATTATATAGCTTGCTAAGAAGTAAATTTACATATTGTAACTGAGGTACATAATGGAAAACAATGTACAGTACATCACAGGAAATACTTCAGTGTTCAGAGAATAAGTAAGGCAAAAACAGATCCACAAGTCCAGGAGTCAGCCTCCCCTCACTGCAAGGCTGAGTCTCATGCTGTTAGAGAGAAACATGCCAGACACCTGCAATGGGAGACAATACTCCTAAGTGGCTATGATGAATTAAGACAAAAAAAGGGCATTCTGCAACCATGTCTTTAAAACTGGTGTGAAGGGTGTGGTGGCTCACGCCTGTAATCCCAGCATTTTGGGAAGCTGAAGCGGGCAGATCACAAGGTCAGGAGTGAGGAGTTCAAGACCAGCCTGGCCAATATACTGAAACCCCATCTCTACTAAAAACACAAAAATTAGCTGGGCTTGGTGACAGGTGCCTCTAATCCTAGCTACTTGGAAGGTTAAGGCAGGAGAATCACTTTAACCTGGGAGTTGGAGGTTGCAGTGAGCCGAGGTTGCACCACTGCACTCCAGCCTGGGCAACAGAGTAAGACTCTGTCTCAAAAAATAATAATAAATAAATAAATAAAACGGGTGAAAGATAACAGGTTCCAAATAATAAACATGACCAAAATTCCTCTCTTCTCACTAACATGACTCAGTGGTATTTCTCATAGTCAGGTTTACCTCCCACCATTCATTTTCCCTTCTGAATAAGAACAATTATGATTACCAAGTTTAGAATTAAGTTTACCTCATCAATGCATCAAATACAGAGATCATCTTGCTTCCTTGAATAGAAACCAATCAACCTAAAACAAGCACAAAACCTGTAAGAAATTCTTCAGAGCACCCTCTTACTGATATATCACACAGTCATTTATGGTTTCTAGTCATAATTATTATTACAATTTATTAAACCCTCTTTGATAACAGGTATGGTCTTTGTGGTCTTTAGCTAGAGGGCACACAAAACAGCATGGCTTAACTTTTGGTATTATGAGTAAATGAGACATTACTATCAAGATAAAAGTTGAAACTATATAAGCAAGAGAAGTAAAATTTACATGAGGAGGAAAAAATTCCTAAAGTTGTATGCACCTGGTTAATGCTGACTTCACAGTGTCTTAATAAATAATTTTCCAAAATTATAAACTTGATGTGAGCCAAGACTGAAGACAGTTAATAGTTTCTAAGAAACGTGTACAAAAGTCTTGTTTGAATAAAAAATACGTATTAGTCACATATAATCAAAGAACTGGAAATGAACTGAGGCATTACACTGAGCTGTGAGTAACAGGAAACACTTGAAATTTCCTGATAAAAGTATTTATCCTCACATGAAAGTCCTGGGTGAGGCCAGTCACTGCACAGTGCAGCAGCAGAAGCTCCCCTCTAGTTGGTTTTGACAGTAGCATGGTAGCAGTCAGGCTGAATCAAGAATACGGTCACCACTAGTATGAACAAAGGTGCTTACTACACAAATTAGATGTTATACCAAGCATCTACAGACTAGGGGAGTCAGAGCATCAGAGAATATTCCCAACCAGGACAGTCTGAATTAGTTGCCTAGTACACACATAATAATGTCTGAAGGAAAACTAAAGTAGACATTCATCGTGGGGCTTCTGGAGACCTGTGTGAAACCTATAACTCCGAGAAAACTGAAGTCAAGTAGTTTTGAGGATACTCTTGATTGGCAACCCAAAGAAGCGGGAAAATGGAATGGAAGCAGGTGTCCATACAGCCTGTATTCACATGGCTGTCTCCCTGTATGGTGCTTCAAAACCATGACTAATGCCTTCTTTGCTTACTTTCAAATCTCATGTATGATAGGTTACTGAAGAACTGTGTCATGGAATCACAAATGGAATGGATTCTTGGAAATCTAGTTCCTAAACTACCAACACTGACATAACACAATCCAGAGATCCAACTCTAGAGTTTACTGTCCTGTTGCAAGTCTCTCGTAATTTAAAGCCAATTATCTTACAAGGTCTTTCTCCACTGTGAATCTTTTCATGCAGTCGAAAGAAATAGGAAGGACTGAAGGCTTTCCCAAATTTCTCACTTTTATGGGGGTTCTCTGTGTGACTCTGTTCATGATTATGAAAGAACTGGGACAACAGAAGGGTTAGGGTTAGGGTTCTCATAGGGTTTCTCTCCAGTGTGAATTCTTTCATGTATTCGAAAGTAAGTAGATCGACTGAAGGCTTTCCCACATTGCTTACATTCATAGGGTTTCTCTCCGGTATGAGTTCTTTCATGTATTCGGAAGTAACTGGAACGACTGAAGGCCTTCCCACATTTTGTACATTTATAGGGTTTCTCTCCAGTGTGAATTCTTTCATGTTTTCGAAAAGAACTGGAACAACTGAAGGCTTTCCCACATTGCTTACAATCATATGGTTTCTCTCCAGTGTGGGTCCTTTCATGTATTCGAAATGAACTGGGGAAATCAAAGGCTTTCCCACATACCTTACATTTATAAGGGCCATTGCCAGTGTGCTTTATCATGTGTCTTCGAACACTTGCAAGACAAGTCAAAGCCTTCCCACATTCCTTACACTCAAAAAGTTTCTCTCCAGTGTGAGTCCTTTCATGACTTCGAACAGAACTGGCACACCTAAAGGCTTTACCACACTGTTTACATTCATATGGTTTCTCTCCTGTGTGAGTTCTTTCATGTATTCGAATGTACTTGGAACAACTAAAAGCTTTGCCACATTGCTTACATTCATAGGGTTTATCTCCAGTGTGAGTTCTTTCATGTATTCGAATGTAACTTGAACAACTGAAGGCTTTCCCACATTGCTTGCATTCATAGGGTTTCTCTCCAGTGTGACTTCTTTCATGTATTCGAAATAAACTAGGATAATCAAAGGCTTTCCCACACACCTTACATTTGTAAGGCACACCTCCCCTATGCATTAACATGTGTCTTCGAATGCTTACAAGAGAAATGAAGGTTTCTCCACATTCCTTACAATCATAGGGTTTTCCTCCAGGATGAGTCCTTTCACGTACTGGAAAAGCGCGATGATAACTCAAGGCTCGTCCACACTGGTTTCGTGTATATGACTTCTTTCCATATTCCTGATACTCATTTGGTTCATGTCCAGTGTGATCTCTGATGTGCCTATTAAGCGATGAAGCACCCGTGCCAACTTCTCCACACAAACTGCTTTTACACAGTTTTACTCCAGGAGTTTTCTTGTTCAGAATACCATCTGGAATCTGGCTGAAGGTTTCTTCACCGATTCTCTGTGGAATATGACTTGTGGGAAAAATGAGAAGTACATCATTAACAGTTTGTTTATAAATAATTTTATATTTACTAATACGTATTAGACTTATATATACCTTTTTCTTTCTTTCTTTTTTTTTTTTTTTTTTAAGACAGGGTCCCACCATGTTGGCCAGGCTGGTCTCAAACTCCAAGGCTCAAGGGATCCTCTCATCTCTGCCTCCAAACTGCTGGGATTATAGATGTGAACCACTGCACCAGGCCTGGACTCTTTTTTTTTTTTTTTTTTTTTTGAGACAGTCTCACTCTGTTCCCAGGCTGGCAGGCTGGAGTGCAATGGCATGATCTCAGCTCACTGCAACTTCCACCTCCTTCATTGAAGCAATTATTCTACCTCAGTCTCCTGAGTAGCTGGGATTACAGACATGGCTACCACACCAGGCTAATTTTGTATATCTTTTTTGTTTGTTTGTTTATTTTCTTTAATTTTTATATCTTTAGTAGAGACAGGGTTTCACCATGTTGGCCAGGCTGGTGGCTGCTGGCGTGACCCACCACACCCAGCCTTGGACTCGTATTTTTAACTTTATCAGGGAAACTGTAAGTTTTATGCCCTATCTCAATTGTGTGAATATGAACAGACTAAATGCTCTGCTTTAGGTCACAATCATACCTATTATCAAAAAATGATATTCATGGCCAGGCCTGGTGGCTCACATCTGTAATCCCAGCACTTTGGGAGGCTGAGGCAGGTGGATCACCTGAGGACAGGAGTTCAAGACCAGCCTGGCCAACATGGTGAAACCCCATCTCTACTAAAAATACAAAAATTCAGCTAGGCGTGGTGATGGGCACCTGTAATCCCAGCTATTCGGGAGGCTCAGGCAGAAGAATCACTTGAACCCAGGAGGCAGATGTTGCAGTGAGCTGAGATGACGCCCTTGCATTCCAGCCTGGGCAACAAGAGTGAAATTCCCTCTAAAAAAAAAAAAAAAAAAAGATATTCATATGAGGTTTCTTAATACTGTCTACAAGTGAACTATTTTGCAAACACTGAACATCTATGTTACACTTAACTATGTTTTAGGAGAAGATTTTCTAAAAACCAATCAATTTGAAGCTGGGCTTATATGTTTTGTTTGCTTGTTTTAAAAAAATCCTCCAGCACTTTGGGAGGCCGAGGCAGGTGGATCACAAGGTCAAGAGATTGAGACCATCCTGGTCAACATGGTGAAACCCCGTCTCTACTAAAAATACAAAAACTTAGCTGGGCATGGTGGCACATGCCTGTAATCCCAGCTACTCAGGAGGCAGAGGCAGGAGAATTGCCTGAACCCAGGAGGCGGAGGTTGTGGTGAGCTGAGATCGCGCCATTGCACTCCAGCCTGGGTAACAAGAGCGAAACTCCGTCTCAAAAAAAAAAAATCCTAACAATATGAAATGCTCTCAAGGAACAGGGCTTTCTTCTCTGAGTGAAAATTACCTTGTATTTCTCCTGGGAAGTTTGAATGGGTCTTCAGTGTTCTGGTCTTCCCATTGTTTTCCTAAAATTTAGACCAAAAAAGTCATTATGAATTAGTACAAAATTATGAAAAAAAGTATTAGATTTTATGTTCACAATTCACTGCAGCCATGCTTGGTTTATTCCCCCAAAGTCTCAAGGAGCTAGAAACACTTGTTCTCTAGTTTACTAAGGGAAGGAATATTGTCACCTTACCTATAGAAGCCAGGTTCCTGAAGGTTTCCCGCATCACATCCCTGTAGAGATTCTTCTGGGAAGGATCCAGCAAAGCCCACTCTTCCAGGGTGAAGTTCACAGCTACATCCTCAAAGGCCACTGAGTCCTGAAACATCCCACATGTATGGAGGAGGATGGGTGAGACTGACGGCACTGGGATCCTAGATTCTACTCCCAAGACGTTCTCATGACTCTGTACTGTCCAAACATTTATTCCAAGATTCCCCAGTCATCAAACTTAACTTCTGTCTAAACTCACTTTCTTCCACAAAGCAATTCTGCTGCTAGAACTGAACTAGCAACAGTATAATAGGAATATGACTCTGGTGAGGGAATTATGTGCTGCTGGACCACCCCTAATGCCTCTCTGTATGGTGGGTCTGTAGCACCTGTCATAACAAAGATGTAGTAACTAGCGCACAGCAAAAAGTTAACATCAGCCACCCTGAGACTGCATATCTTTAGAAATGCTTGTTCACAAAGTCTGACCTTTGACAGTATCTGGCTTTTGGACAGGATCCCACCAACCTAACTGATAAAGGAGTCGTAACTTACTAGAACAGACTCCAATAGCAAAATCTCTGTGGGAAGCAGTATAGGGATGGGAAAACCTAAATTGCAACTGATGAATTACTGAAGGCGTAGGGTGGATAAATTTAAAAAGTAAAAATCTGGCTGGATGTGGTGGCTCATGCCTGTAATCCCAACACTTTGGAAGATGGAGGCAGGAGGATCATTTGAGCTCAGGAGTTTAAGACTGGTCTGGACAACATAGCGAGACCTCTTCTCCACTAAATATAATTTTTTAAAATTAGCCATTAAAAAAAAAAAAAGGTAAAAATCCAGGGAGTCCAGTCATATGGGGCCCCTCCAGGAGTATGTGAGCTCTACCTCCAGAAACCTTATCAGTTTTCACAGTGAAGATCATAGGAAAATTGCTTCCTGCTTGTGGCAGGAAGAGGGTGAGTAGTCATTCTGAAATACACTCAGGGAATTGTTCTGAACAGATACCACCTTCAGGCCAGGCGCAGTAGCTCATGCCTATAATCCCAGCACTTTGGGAGGCCAAAGGCCAGAGGATGGCTTGAGGCCAAGATTCAAGACCAGCCTGGGAAACCAAGTGAGACCCCATGTGTCTATCAAAAAAAAAAAAGAAATGAAAAAAAGGGGAAGGGAAGGGAGATAAGAAAGAAAGAGAAAAAAAGAGAGGAAGGAAAGAGGGAAGGAAGGCAGGGAGGGAGGGAGGGAGGAAAGGAAGGAAGGAAAGGGAAAGAGCCAAACCTTCTGGGACAAGGGGAATACCTAATTCTATTCCCCTCTACCCTTCCTGCCTCCACTAAAGAGGCATGAGGATAAGAAAAATGTATGCAAATCACAACCCAGCAACGCGAGCTTCCTAAAATGAGGTCAAATTGCATGTCAATGGAATGTTTACTGTCTCCCCACACCATATTCCACATCAGTGGGACTCCTGGATAATAACAAGGAAGTACAATTGAAAGAATGCCTCACACCATAGTAAAGAAGCCTCTATGGGTACACCAACAAATGGGGTAATATGAAGTGGACAATTTCTAGGCTCACACAATCTACCAAGACTGGGTCATGAAGACAGAGAAAATCTGTGGAAACCTACAACTAGTCAGATTGATGCAGTAATCAAAAAGCCCCAACAAATAAAAGCCCACAAATAGTTTCACTGCTAAAATCTATCAAACATTTAAGGAAAAATTAACACCAATCCTCTTCAAACTATTCTAAAAAAAATGTAGAGGAGGGAACACATCCCAGTTCATTCTATGAGGCCAGATAGACAAAGATAACAAAAAGAAAAAAAAAAGCAGACAGATGTCCTTTATGAATACCAAAGTAAAAATCCTTAGATAAGTAATCAAAGGTATAGTAATCAAAACAGTGTGGTACTGTCACAAAGACACAGATACAGACCCTTGGAATAGAACACAGAGCCCAGAAAGATACACACACATAAATGGCAAAATGATTTTTGCAAGTGTGCCCAGATTCATTATTGGGGAAAAAAAATACTTTTCAAAAAATGGTGTTGGCAGGGATGCAAAGATGAGAACGAAAAGACACTGGGGCCTACTTGAAGTGGGAGGGTTGGAGGAAGGTGAGGGTGAAAAAGAAACCTATCAGGTACTATGCTTTTACTACTTTTAATATGAAGGTGATTAAATCAGTTGAACACTAACCCCTAGTAACGCACAATTTACTTTTCTTTTTCTTTTTGCGCCCCCCGTAATGCACAATTTACCAGTGTAACAAACTTGCCCATGTACCCCCAAAACCTAAAATAAAAGTTGAAAGAAAAAATGGTTCTGGGAAAACTGGATATACACATGTGAAAAAATACAGTTGGGGCCGGGCGAGGTGGCTCACGCCTGTAATCTCAGCACTTTGAGAGACAACCTGACATCAGGAGTTCTAGACCAGCCTGGTCAATATGGTGAAACCCATCTCTACTAAAAATAAAAAAAATTAGCCAGATGTGATGGCATATGCCTATAATCCCAGCTACTTGGGAGGCTAAGGCAGGAGAATCGCTTGAACCCAGGAGGTAGAGGCTGTAGTGAGATGACACCATGTCACTGTACTCCAGCCTGGGTGACAGAGGAAAACTGTCTCAAAAAAAAAAAAGGCAGTTGGACCCTTAACTTACATACAAAAATGAGATCACAATGGACCAAAGACATAAAGGTAACAGCTAAAACTAAACAACTCTCAGAAGAAAATAGTAAAAATTATGCAGGCCATTGTTTTGGACTAAGATCCTATACTAGGCCCCAACAAATGAGACCAAACTAAAGTGGAGTCATTCATGCTGAGTGGCACATGATCAAACTAAAATTTTAAGGAAGCAGGTAGCTCTTCAAATATATCCAGTTTTTCTACAAAAGAGGGGACTCACAGCAACCAGTCGGAAAGGACCTGGTCAATCTCAGCTGGCATAATAAAGACATCCCCTCTGCTTTATCCTTTCAATAAAAGTAACCTGATGTTAACCAATCTGCTTTTTTGTTGTTGCCATTTCCCTTGTTCTTTATAAAAACCATACTTCTGTCGTGTCCAGTAGGAGCTCTTTTTCTATAGAACGGGATGGTACCCCAATTCATGAACTGCAAATAAAAGTCAACTGGATCTTTAACTCTGTTGTAATTTTCATTTTTATTTATTTATTTATTTATTTATTTATTTTAAAGATGGGGTTTCACCATGATAGCCAGGTTGGTCTTGAACTCCTGACCTCAGGTGATCCACCCACCTCAGTCTCCCAAAGTGCTAGGATTACAGGCGTGAGCCACTGTGCCCTGTGTAATTTTCATTTTTAAACAAAAACACAGGGCAAAGTTTCCATTGGGTATGGCATTGATTTCTTGGATAAAACACCAGAACACGGTTCATAAAAGAAAGACAAATTTTATTTCATCAAAATTTAAAACTTGTATGAGCCAGGCAGCTGAGGGAAGAGGATTCCTTGAGCCCAGGAGGTTGAGACTGCAGTGAGCTGGAATCACATCTGGGGGAAAGAGCAAGACCTTGTCTCCAAATAAATAAATAAACAATTCTGTGTGTCAGAAGACACTATCACACTGGGAAAAGGCAACCAGGGAATCGTAAAAAGTATCAGCAAATCATATATTTGGCAAGGTGTCAGCATCAAGAACATATAAAGAACTCCTATGACTCAACAAAAATCAACCATTTCAAAGAACAAGTCTTGGCAAGAATGTCAAGAATTTGGGGCCAGGCACAGTGGCTCACACCTGTAATCCCAGCACTTTGGGAGGCTGAGGCAGATGGATCACTTGAGGTCAGAAGTTCAAGATCAGCCTGATAAACATGGCAAAACCCGTCTCTACTAAAAATATAAAAATTAGTCAGGTGTGGTGGTCTGTAGTCCCAGCTACTCCAGAGGTTGAGAGAGGAGAATTGCTTGAACACAGGAGGTGGATGCTCCGGTGAGCTGAGATTGCACCACTGCACTCTAGAGCAACATAGTGAGACCCAGTCTCAAAAAAGAAAGAAAACATTTCAACAGAGTTCAGTGATCTAATTGGTTCTTAATGAGTCATGAATCAAGAAGCATCTTATCTATTTTTTTTTTTGGCGGGGGCGCGGAATGGAGTCTTGTTCTGTCGCCAGGCTGGAGCACAGTGGCGCAGTCTTGCATCACTGCAAACTCTGCCTTCCAGGATCAAGCAATTCTTCCGCCTCAGCCTCCCAAGTAGCTGGGACTACAGGCGCCTGCCAAACGCCCGGCTAATTTTTTTTTTTGTATTTTTAGTAGAGACGGGGTTTCACCATGTTGGCCAGGATGGTCTCAATCTCTTGACCTCGTGATCCACCCTCCTCGGCCTCCCAAAGTGCTGGGATTACAGGTGCCTGCCACCACAGCCAGCTAAGTTTTGTATTTTTAGAGATGGGGTTTCACCATGTTGGCCAGGCTAGTCTCAATCTCCTGACCACAGATGAGCCATACACCTTGGCCTCTCAAAGTGCTGGGAATACAAGTGTGAGCCACCATGCCTGGCGGATTGAAGCAGAGTTTTAAACAGGCTGGCTAAGTGTTCAAAAACTGCCCCAGCACAAACAAAAAAATAGGTGTTTTTTTTTTCTTCTTAGTTTCATCATTTTTTTTTTTCTCTCCTGGCATTTAGAAAATCTGTGTGAATCTTCTGTGATCTCTGTGTTCTCTTTTGTCTGAACATAAACTAAAGAAATATAGATTTCACTGAACCCCATTTGCTTCTTAAAAAGAAAAAAAGGGGTTTCCGGCGGTGACGATCTACACACGAGAACATGCCTCTAGCAAAGGATCTCCTTCATCCGTCTCCAGAAGAGGAGAAGAGGAAACACAAGAAGAAACGCCTGGTGCAAAGCCCCAATTCCTACTTCATGGATGTGAAATGCCCAGGATGCTATAAAATCACCACGGTCTTCAGCCATGCACAAACGGTAGTTTTGTGTGTTGGTTGCTCCACTGTCCTCTGCCAGCCTACAGGAGGAAAAGCAAGGCTTACAGAAGGATGTTCTTTCAGGAGGAAGCAGCACTAAAAGCACTCTGAATCAAGATGAGTGGGAAACTATCTTAATAAACACATTTTGGATAAAAAAAAAAAAAAAAAAATAGAAAAAAAGGGAGGGCTGGGCGTGGTGGCTCATGACTGTAATCCCAGCACTTTGGGAGGCTAAGGTGGGCAGATCACCTGAGTATCAGGAGTTCAAGGCCAGCCTGGCCAAAATGGTGAGACCACATTTCTAAATAAATAAATAAATAAGGAAAAAAAAAAAAAAAGGAAAAAAGGAGAAAAAAAAAAGAAATAGAGATTTCAGTGACTACATGGCAAGGAAGTCTCTGTAAAAAAAAAAAACAACTTTCAAAATGTCATGAAACAGACAAATATAGCCTTTAACAAATGAAAATAGGAAACAACGGAGAAGAAAATCAGATTTCCTGAGTTACAATTCAGGAAATATATATAATTATTCTATTATAATATTCAAATTTGGTGGGGCATGGTAGCTCACCCATTTTCCCAGCACTTTGGAAGGCAGAGGTGGGCAGATCACCTAAGGTCAGGAATTTGAGACTAACCTGGCCAACATAGTAAAACCCCATCTCTACTAAAAACACAAAAATTAGTCGGGCAAGCCAGGCATGGTGTCTCACACCCGTAATCCCGGCACTTTGGGAGGCCAAGGTGAGCAGATCACAAGTTCAAGACCAGTCTGGCCAACGTGGTAAAACCTCATCTCTATTAAAAAAAAAAATGCTTTCTGCCCGTGGACACCACTGAAGCAGCATCACTAAAGTCTCTCTTCTACCTGCAATCATGTCTAAGTCAGTCCGAAACAGCTGAGGAAGCTCTTCATTGGAGGGTTGAGCTTTGAAACAACTGAGAGCCTGAGGAGCCATTTTGAGCAATGGGGAATGCTCACAGACTGCGTGGTAATGAGATCCAAACACCAAGTGCTCCAGGGGCTTTGGGTTCAACACGTATGCAACTGTGGAGGAGGTGGATACAGCCATAAATGCAAGGCCACACAAAGTGGATGGAAGAGTTGTGGAACCAAAGAGAGCTCTCTCACGAGAAGATTCTCAAAGACCAGGTGCCCACTTAACTGTGAAAAAAATATGCATTGGTGGCATTAAAGAGGACACTGAAGAACATCATCTAAGAGATTATTTTGAAAAGTATGGAAAAACTGAAGTGACTGAAATCATGACTGACTGAGGCAGTGGCAAGAAAAGGGGCTTTGCCTTTGTAACCTTTGATGACCATGACTGTGGATAAGATTGTCATTCAGAAATACCATACTGTGAATGGCCACAATTGTGAAGTTAGGAAAGCCCTGTCAAAGCAAGAAATGGCTAGTGCTTCATCCAGCCAAAGAGGTCGAAGTGGTACTAGAAACTTTGGTGGTGGTCGTGGAGGTGGTTTCGGTGGGAATGACAACTTTGGTCGTGAAGAAACTTCAGTGGTCATGGTGGCTTTGGTGGTAGGCGTGGTGGTGGTGGATATGGTGGCAGTGGGGATGGCTATAATGGATTTGGTAATGATGGAGGCAATTTTGGAGGTGGTGGAAGCTACAATGATTTTGGCAATTACAACAATCAGTCTTCAAATTTTGGAGTCTTCAAATTCTGGCCCCCATGGTGGTGGCGGCCAATACTTTGCCAAACCACGAAAACAAGGTGGCTATAGCGGTTCCAGTAGCAGCAGCAGCTATGGCAGTGGCAGAAGATTTTAATTAGGAAACAAAGCTTAGAAGGAGAGGAGAGCCAGAGAAGTGACAGGGAAGCTACAGATTACAACAGATTTGTGAACTCAGCCAAGCACAGTGGTGGCAGGGCCTAGCTGCTACAAAGAAGACATGATTTAGACAAATACTCATGTGTATGGGCAAAAAACTCGAGGACTGTATTTGTGACTAATTGTATAACAGGTTATTTTAGTTTCTTTTCTGTGGAAAGTGTAAAGCATTCCAACAAAGGGTTTTAATGTAGATTTTCTTTTCTTTTTTTTTGCACCCATGCTGTTGATTGCTAAATGTAATAGTCTGATCATGACGCTGAATAAATGTCTTTAAAAAAAAAATGCCAGGCATGGTGGCAGGCACCTGTAATCCCAGCTACGCAGGAGGCTGAAGCAAGGAGAACTGCTTGAACCCGGGAGGAACAGACTGCAGCGAACTAAAATCGCACCACTGCACTCCAGCCTAGGTGACAGAGCAAGACTCCTTCTCAAAAAAAAAAAAAATTTAAAAATTTCAAATCTCACTTTTCAACAACAAAAAAACACAAAGAAAGAAAAATATAGCTTATCAATGGGAAAAAATAGACATAAACCATCTCTGAGAATCCTGAGTTATTGAGCTCTTTGGACAAAGACTTTAAGCAACTGCCTTTTAACTATGTTCAAAGTGGTAAAGATAAGCATGAAGAAATAAAACTAAGAAAAGAATGCATACAATTATCAATAAAAAATTAGAAATTATTTTTAAAAAGATTACACAGGCCAGGCACAGTGGATCACGCCTGTAATCTCAGCACTTTGGGAGGCCAAGGTGTGTGAATCACAAGGTCAAGAGTTCAAGATCAGCCTGGCCAAAATGGTGAAACCCCATCTCTACTAAAAATACAAAAATTAGCCAAATGTGGTGGCACATCTAATCCCAGCTACTCTGGAGGCTGAGGCAGAAGAATCACTTGAACCCAGGAGGCGGCGGTTGCAGTGAGCCGAGACTGCACCACTGCACTCCAGCCTGGTCAACAGAGTAAGACTCCATATCAAAAAAAAAAAAAAAAAAAAAAAAAAAAAGACTACACAGAAAGTATGGAGATGCAAAGCACAACTTAAAATGAAAATTTCTTGGCCAGGCGCGGTGGCTCACACCTATAAACCCAGCACTTTGGGAGGCCGAGGCGGGTGGATCACGAGGTCAAGAGATCAAGACCATCCTGGTCAATATGGTGAAACCCCATCTCTACTAAAAATACAAAAATTAGCTGGGCATGGTGGTGCACGCCTGTAGTCCCAGCTACTCAGGAGGCTGAGGCAGAAGAATTGCTTGAACCCAATAGGCGGAGGTTGCGGTGAGCCGAGATCGTGCCATTGCACTCCAGTCTGGGTAACAACAGCGAAACTCTGTCTCAAAAACAAAAGAAA
The DNA here is from genome assembly GCF_049354715.1 of Callithrix jacchus. Classification (NCBI taxonomy): domain Eukaryota; kingdom Metazoa; phylum Chordata; class Mammalia; order Primates; family Cebidae; genus Callithrix; species Callithrix jacchus. Next base: position 10,738,874 of record NC_133523.1, on the reverse strand, counting down.
GAAAAAGAAAATTTCTCTACAGGTGTTCAATGGCAAATCTGAGCAAGCAAACTATGAATCAGCTAATGAAAATAAACTTCACCACCCTGAAGAAAGAAAAAATAAATCTGAGAGAATGGGAAAACTTGCTGGAGTTTGGTTGCACAAGAAGGTGAGTATAGTTAACACTAACCTATACACAAAAATGCTAAAGGGTAGATTTTGGGCTGGGCGCGGTGGCTCACGCCTGTAATCCCGGCACTTTGGGAGGCCGAGGCAGGTGGATCACGAGGTCAAGAGCTCGAGACCATCCTGGCAAACATGGTGAAACCCCGTCTCTACTAAAAAATACAAAAAAAATTAGCTGGGCATGGTGGCGCACACCTGTAATCCCAGCTACTTGGGCGGCTGAGGCAGGAGAATTGCTTGAACCCAGGAGGTGGAGATTGCAGTGAGCTAAGATTGCATCACTGCACTCCAGCCTGGCGCCTGGCAACAGAACAAGACTCTGTCTCAAAAAAAAAAAAAAAAAAGGTAGATTTTTTTATAACCACAATTAAGAATAATAAATTGTTGGGCATGGTTTATACCCATAATCCCAGCATTCCAGATAGCTTCAGCCCAGGAGTTCAAGACTGGCCTGGGTAACATGGCAAAACCCCATCTCTACAAAAAATACAAATATTAGCTGGGTGTGGTGGCATGTCCTCTAGTCCCAGATACTCAGGAGGCTGAGGCAAGAGCATGACTTGAACTCAGGAGGTGGAGATTGCAGTGAGCCAAGATAGCACCACAGCACTCCAGCTTCAGCAAGAAAGCAAGACTCTGTCTCAAAAAGAAAAAACAAAAAAGAATAAGTTACTGTAACAAACCAGCAAAAAACACATTGATTAGAAAATGGGCAAAAATGGCTGGACGTGCTGACACACACCTGTAATCCCCTCTACTCAGGAGCCTGAGGAAGAAGGATCTTGAGCCCAAGAGTTCGAATCCAGCCTGAGCATCATAGCTTTCTCCAGAAAAAAGGAAAAATAAAGATAAATAAATAATAAATGGGCCAAGAACTTGAATGGACATTTCTCTAGGATATATAAAAATGGCCAATAAGCACATACAAAGATGTTCAATACCACGAATCATTAGGGATACAGATTTTACAAAATTTAATTTCAAATGGTTACTCACCATCTGAATAGCTTTCATCTCATGTAAAATATACACTGACAAAAACATAAGTCTTAAAATTGTTATGCCATGCTAAACTGTATGTCAATTAAATCTCTTTCCTTTATAAATTATTCAGTCCTGGGTATGTCTTTAATCACAGCGTGAGAACGGATTAATACAGTAAATTGGTACTGGGCAGTGGAGTGCTGCTGTAAAGATACCTGAAAATGTGGAGGCAACTTTGGAACTGGGTAACAGGCAGAGGTTGAAACACTTTGGAGGGCTCAGAATAAGATAGGAAAATATGGGAAACTTTGAAACTTCCTAGAGACTTCTTAAATAGCTCTGATCAAAATGTTGATAGTGATATGGACAGTAAGTCTAGGCTGAGGTGGTTTCAGATGGAGATAAGGAATTTGTTGGGAACTGGAAGCAAAGGTGACTCTTGTTATGTTTTAGCAAAGAGACTGGGGACATTTTTGCCCCTGCCCTAGAGATCTATGGAACTTTGAACGTGTAAGAGATGACTTAGGGTATCTGGTGGAAGAAACTGCTAAGTGGCAAAGCATTCAAAAGGTAACAGAACATATAAGTTTGGAAAATTTGCAGCCTGACAATGGAATAGAAAAGAAAAACCCAGCCAGGCTCAGTGGCTCATGCCTGTAATCCCAGCACTTTAGGAGGCTGAGGCAGGTGGATCACTTGAGATCAGGAATTTGAGACCAGCCTGACCAACATGGAGAAGTCCCGTCTCTACTAAAAATACAAAGTTAGCCAGGCATGGTGGCACATGCCTGTAATCCCAGCACTTTAGGAGGCTGAGGCAGGTGGATCACTTGAGATCAGGAATTTGAGACCAGCCTGACCAACATGGAGAAGTCCCGTCTCTACTAAAAATACAAAGTTAGCCAGGCATGGTGGCACATGCCTGTAATCCCAGCTACTCGAGAGGCTAAGGCAGGAGAACTGCTTGAACCCAGGAGGCAGAGGGTGCAATAAGCCGAGATCACACCATTGCACTCCAGCCTGGGCAACAAGAGCAAAACTCCATCTCAAAAAAAAAAAAAAAAAAAAAGAAAGAAAGAAAAGAAAAACCCATTTTCTGGAGAGAAATTCAAGCCAGTACAGAAACTTGCATAAGTAATAAGCAGTCAAATGTTAACCCCAAGACAATGGAGAAAATGTCTCCAGGATCACAGAACTTCATGGCAGCCTATCCCATCATAGGCCCAGAATCCTAGGAGGAAAAAATGGTTGGCTTCCTGGGCCTGGTCCAGGGCCCCTTGCTGTATGCACCCTAGGGACTTGGTGCACTGTGCCCAGCCACTCTAGCCACAGCTAAAACGTGCCAAGGTACAGTTTGGATCATGGCTTCAGAGGGTGCAACACTCAAACCTTTGCCGTTTTCACGTGGTGTTGGTACTGTGGGTGCACAGAAGACAAGAATTAAGGCTTGGGAACCTCTGCCTAGATTTCAGAGAATGTATGGAAATACATGGATGTCCAGGCAGAAGTGTGCTGCTGGGGCAGGGCCCTAATGGAGACCCTCTGCTAGGACAGTGCAGAAGAGAAATATGGAGCTGGAGCCCCCACACTGAGTTCCCACTGTGGCACTGCCTAGCAGAACTGTGAGGCCACCATCTGGCCCCTGACCCCAGAATGGTCGATCCACTGACAGCTTGCACCATGCACCTGGAAAAGCCACAGATACTCAATGCCAGCCGTGAAAGCAGCCAGGAGGGAGACTATACCCTGCAAAGCCACAGGGGCAGAGCTGCCCAAGGTTGAGGGAGCTTACCTCTTACATCAGCGTGACCTGGATGTAAGACATGGAGTCAAAAGAGATTATTTCAAAGCTGTAAGATTTAATTACTATCCTATTGGATTTCAGGCTTGCATGGGGCCTCTAGTCCCTTTGTTTTGGTCAATCTCTCTCATTTGTAATGGGTGTATTTACCGAATGTCTGCACCCCCACTATATCTAGGAAGTAGGTAACTTGTTTTTGATTTTATAGGCTCATAGGCAGAAGGGACATGCCTTGTCTAAGACTTTGGGGGACTGTTGGGAAGGCATGATGTGTTTTGAAATGTGAGGACATGATATTTGGGAGGGGCTGGGGCAGAATGATATGGTTTGGCTGTGTCCCCACCCAAATCTCATCTTGAATTGTAGTTCCCATAATCCTCACGTGTCATGGGAGGGAGCGAGTAGGAGATAATTTAATCATTGAGGTGGTTACTTCCATGTTGTTCTCATGATAGTGAGCAAGTTCTCATGAGATCTGGTTTTATTTATTTATTTTTGAGGCAGAGTCTCACTCTCGCCCAGGCTAGAGTGCAATGGCACGACCTCGGCTCACTGCAACCTCCTCTTCCCAGGTTCAAGCAATTCTCCTGCTTCAGCCTCCCGAGTAGCTGGGATTACAGGCATGCACCACCATGCCCAGCTATTATTTTTGTATTTTTTTTTTTAGTAGAAATTGGGTTTCACCATGTTGGTCATGCTGGTCTCGAACTCCTGAGCTTGTGATCTACCCACCTCAGCCTCCCAAAGTGCTGGGATTACAGGCGTGAGCCACCACGACTAGTGAGACCTGGTTTTATAACAGCCTTCCCCAACCTTCACCCTGCCGCCATATGAAGAAGGATATGTTTGCTTCCCCTTGCACTGTAATTGTAAGTTTCCTGAGGCCTCCCCAGCCATACTGAACTGTAAGTCAATCAAACTTCTTTCCTCGGTAATTTATAAATTACCAAGTCTTGGGTATGTCTTTATTAGCAGCATGAGAACAGACTAATACAGAGCCCCGGGAAAAACTAGACTGAAAAGGTCTCAAGTACTCCTTCCTTGACCAAACCTGAGTCAAGCTCCTCAGAGTCCTCTTTTTGACTAGGCCTTGGCATTGGCTTGCAGAAGTCAGTTTCAGCAAAAATCCATCTAAGGCAGTTTATAGAGAATCCCCCTACCTTAATATCCAATCAAGCCGGGCGCAGTGGCTCACAGCTGTAATCCCAGCACTTTGAGAGGTTGAGGTGGGCAGATCATGAGGTCAGAGTTCAAGACCAGCCTGACCCATATGGTGAAACCCTATTTCTACAAAAAATTTAAAAAATTTTTTTAAATCCAATCAGGTTATTTTTCCCCCACCTATGAGACCCAACCAAGTTCCATCCTCTCCCTCACCTTGTCCACTGGCTCTAAATCCAATAATATTCCTGCTGCATTTAAGGTTCAGTTCAACCTCCCTCCCCATTACAGCTCTCATGACTCACTGCAATTGTGTTGAATAAACTCTCTTAACATTTTTAATAAGTTTGCAATTCAATCTCTCTTTAACAGGTGACAAGGTTGTAAACTTGAGACCCTGCTTCACATATCTGGAATGCATAGGAGATGACAGGCTCCCTCCCACTGGGGATAAAAGAGCTGTAAATCACACACAGACTAGAAATTCCCTTTCTTTTCCTCATAATTGATTAGCTGAACAGCTTTGTCTTCAGGGATCAGTCAGAACAAAGCACCTGTTAACCAAACTGGTCAAGTTTCTCTCCTTCCCCCAAGTCCCTGAACTTTGATCCACTCTCAGCCTGAGCCTATATATAATCCCTCTGAAGACCCTCCTAAGAACAGGCTGCCTTCAGAATCTAGGTCTGATTTTGCACCCTGCATCCTGATTTCCACCTCCCACCTTCTTTCTCATTGTTTCCTCCTCCCTATGAAAGAAAATCCTTTTCTGCCTAAGCTTTGAGATGCTTCCAGATTTTATACTTGGTGCCTTCTCCCCTTTCAGTTTTCCTTTAGAATAAAGTCATTCCTGTCTTGTGTGGTGGTGCCCCCTCCCCTCTGTAATCCTGGTACTTTGGGAGGTTAAGGTGGGAAGACTGCTTGAGGCCAGGAGTTAGAGACCAGCCTGGGCAACATAACAACATCCTGTCTCTATTAAAAAAAATTTTTTTTTTTAAATATAAGCCAGACATCATGACACGTGCCTGTAGTCCTAGCTACGTGGAAAGCTGAGGTGAGAGAATTCCTTGAGCCCAGGAGATCAAGGCTATGTAGCTATGCTCGCACTACTGCACTCCGACAGAGTGAGACACTGTCACAAACAAACAAACGAACAAATCACTTCTTACTTAAATCCAGATTTGTTTCATTAGAAATGTCTAGAAACACACCCAAGATAATAGCAAGTACATTCTCAGAAGAGCATCACCCCAACCACCTCTGCCTGTGAATCCCCAGTTTTCCATGGCTCTGAGCTTCTCTCAGCATAAAGGGCTCCTCCCAAGGTCAGTTGTGAGCAGCTGGGACACTGCAGGTGAAGCTTCCCAACAAGAACAACTGGGCCTATAATGTCCTCTCTTCGAAGGCTCAAGATTGGCCTTAGTTTGAAGTCACTAGTCTCCTGTCTCTGTTTCCCAGTCCCAATTAAGGTTATACACTTAAATTGCAATGAGAAAATACCCAGGGTTTGAAGAATCCAGCAAAATCACTCAAATTCACTGTTTATGTCAGGGAAGGAAATTGCAAGGCACTTATATTTCATACCTCAACAAAAAAAGTATCCATCTTCTTCAGACAATAAACATGGTTTTGGTTTTGTTTTTTTTTTTGAGACAAGAGTCTTGCTCTGTCACCAGGCTGGAGTGCAGTGGCATGATCTTGGTTCACTGCAACCTCCACCTCCCCAGTTCAAGCAATTCTCCTGCCTCAGCCTCCAGAGTAGCTGGGACTACAGGCGTGCGCCACAATGCCCAGCTAATTTTTACATTTTTTTTCTTTCTTTTTTTTTTTTTTTTTTAAGACGGGGTTTCACCATGTTGGTCAGGCTGGTCTTGAACTCCCGACCTCAGGTGATCCACGTGCCTTGGCCTCCAAAGTGCTTGGATTACAGGTGTGATCCACCATGCCTGGCTAAACATGTTATTTATTCTTTCCATGGCAACAAATCACGTACTAAATTGTATTTGAACACTTAGAGAAGTTGCCAAGCCATATCCTATTAGGACTTCGCATTAAACTCTGTCTGGATAACAGGAAGAGAACACAGTTATCCACTGTCACAAGTGTGTCACCCTGCAAAGCAGAAGTATTGAAGTTTTGGTGAATCTCTGTAATTCACCATTATCTGCTGTATTTACTTGTGGAAATGTATTCATTTTTTGGCAGTCATGATGAAAGAGAATTTTTATTTCTTTTCCTTAGTAGTATTCCCAATGCTAAGCCCTGGAATTCCATTTGAAATCACCCTCCACCAAAAAATAATAATAATAACATATTTGAGAAACTTACTACACTTGCTTTGGGGAAAAAAATGGGTAATAGTTTTTAACAAACATAAGACTAGATAGTTAATTCTGAAATCTACTTCCTTCTTGCCTCTGGAAAACTGTCTTATATTTCAAGCTCTACTGATGAAATACATTTATAATTATTAAAAAAAGAAAAAGAAAAAACTGGCCGGGTACAATGGCTCATCCCTGTAATCCCAGCACTTTGGGAAGCCGAAGTGGGCAGATCACCCAAGGTCAGGACTTTTGAGACCAGCCTGACCAACATGGAGAAACCCTGTCTCTACTAAAAGTACAAAATTAGGTGGGCAAGGTGACGCATGCCTGTAATCCCAGCTACTCGGGAGGCTGAAGCAGGAGAATTGCTTGAACCCAGGAGGCAAAGGCTGCAGTGAGCCAAGATTGCACCATTGCACTCCAGCCTGGGCAACAAGAGCAGAACTCCATCTGAAAAAAAAAGCAAACAAAAAAAACCTGACTACAATAAATGAACAAATCTTTTGCAGGGACAAACCCAGGAAAGGGCTATGCTAACCTGGGACAGAGGTTATGTCTGACTCAAGTTTCAGGTCTTTTTTTTTTTTTTTTTAGACAGAGTCTTCACCCAGGCTGGGGTGCAGTGGCGTGATCTCCGCTCACTACAATCTCCACCTCCCAGGTTCAAGTGATTCTCATGTCTCAGTTTCCCCAGTAGCTGAAATTAGAGGCACCTGCCACCCTGCCCAGCTTATTTTTGTATTTTTAGTAGAGACGGGGTTTCACTACGTTGGCCAGGCTGGTCTTGAACTTGTGGCCTCAAGTGATCCACCTGCCTCAGTCTCCCAAAGTGCTAAGATTACAGGTGTGAGCCACCATGCCTGGTCTAGGTCAGGCCATTCTATAACCTGGATATTCCCCACCCCCTAACCTGCTCACCGAAGGGCTCAGTGACCACCCTTCCAGGAGACATTGCATTGTGCCCCCCTGTCGGCCTGAAGTACATTTTGCTTTTCAGGTTCTTTCGTCACTTCAATGGGATAAGTTTTCCTGTCCTGGGACACTTTTCTCACTTCACTAGTCTAAAAGAATCCAGAGGGCAAGAATTGTTATCTGCCTTTCCCCTCAATACCATCATCTATTTGGCTGGACACCAATGTGTCTCCCAATGGCATCGGAAATAGGGGAAGAAAAGCGGAACGTCCCGGGGTGATCTTTTAGAGGGAGGGGCTATCAAGAGACTCCTCCCACCCCAGGACACCCAGCTGCTCCTCTAAGAGGCCCCACCCCACACTTCAGGCTGTCCAGTGGGAGGAGACTCAGCGGGCTGATATTCACCAGACCCTTCAAGACAGCTGGCTGCTATGAGCATCTTTTGTCAGCCCAAACAGTCCTGAAACCCAGGATTAGGAGAGGAAGACCCATCACAGTTTATCACAGTTTAAAGTTTCCAAAGGGAAACCCCAACCCAAAGACATTGCTTTTTGTTTTTTGTTTTTTAGGGACCAGGTCTCACTATGTTGCCCAGGCTGGTCTCAAACTCCTGGCCTCAGGCGATCCTCCCGCCTTGGCCTCCTAAAGTGCTGGGATTACAGATGTGAGCCATGGCACCAGGCCAACCAAAAGACATTCTGAGAAGATCCCTGTGCCTAGGAGAGAGAAAAGAGGCACAAAGGTATTTTTACAGCAGGGTCTCATACATGTATTCTCTGCCCTCCTCTCTGGTGAAATGTTCAGAAACAGAAAAACAAATATTTTTAAAAGACCAATTCCTCCTGGAAAAAAATGATAAAAATTAATTTTTGTTTGAAATGTGCAACAAAGGACCAAGACTTGATAATGCTGTGACTGGAGTTAGCGTTTGGGAGTATGGTGAAAGAAGAATATGGAATCAAGGGTTATTTGCAAGCCCTAGAGAAGTTAGGCCAGGGGAACAAGGTCAAGGGTTTGGGACCCTGTTCCCCTAGGGACAGTTAAAATAATTAGGAGGCAATTAGAAGGCTGTGGTGGTGGTGTCCTGGTTTCCTACCCCAAAAAACAAAAATTCAACTCAAATGAAATTCTGTTTTTATTTTATATTTTAAAAATTTTTAGTAGTTTTTTGGTCTTAGTCTGAATGTGTTCATTAAAAAAAAATTAACAGAGATGGGGTCTCGCTATGTTGCAAGGCTGGTCTTCAACTCCTGGGCCCAAGCAATCCTCCTCTCTCAGCCTCCCAAAATGCTGGGATTACAGGTGTGAGCCACCATGCCCCAGCCTCAAATGAAATTTCTTGTTTTTTTGAGACAGGAGTCTTGCTCTGTTGCTCAGGCTGGAGTGCAGTGGCGCAATCTCGGCTCACTGCAACCTCCACCTCCCACGTTCGAGAGATTCTTCTGCCTCAACCTCCCAAGTAACCCGGATTACAGGTGCCCGCCACTACACCCAGCTGATTTTGTATTTTTTTTTTTTTTTAGACGGAGTTTTGCTCTTGTTGCCCAGGCTGGAGTGCAATGGCGCGATCTCGGCTCACCGCAACCTCCACCTCCTGGGTTCAAATGATTCTCCTGTCTCAGCCTCCCAAGTAGCTGGGACTACAGGCACGCGCCACCATGCCCGGCTAAAGTTGTTTGTATTTAGTTGAAACGGGCTTTCACCACGTTGGCCAGGCTTGTCTCCAATTCCCGACCTCCTCATCCGCCCGCCTCAGCCTCCCAAAGTGCTGGGATTACAGGCGTGAGCCACCGCGCCCGGCGGGAATTCTTATAAACCACCGATTTATAGGGAAATACAATTTAGGGTTAATAAACCACGACCACCAACCCGCCTGACTACACCAGCAGAACATTTCCACCTTGATAAGAGCAAAAAAGGCGGCTACGTAACTGTCACCAACCAAGTACTGAATTTGCACCTTCCAGCCTTCCGTTCCAGCCCCTCCAAGGGAACTCCCAAGCCACGACCCGGAGCCCCTCCATCGATGAACCTTACATCATAAACTCAAATAAACTCTTCATGCTGAACGGGAGAAAGGCGGGACTGGAGAGGGAGGCGCCCACAGACCGCAGCTCCTGCCACACGAATCCCCCACCTGAGGCGGGACTGCCCTCAGGATCCTCCCGCGGCCCCCGCACAACCTGAGGAGACGCTGGGCTGCGGGGGCGGCGTCGCGCAGGGACGGGACCAGACGCCCGGGGTCCCGGCTTCCGGCCCCGGCCAGCCCCACCCTGCGGCCGAGGGGACCGAGAGCCCAGATGCGCCGGGAGATGCGGGCCCCAGACCCGGGAGTGGCCGCAGGGATGCCTGGGTCCCTCCACGGCCGGTTCCGGCCGGTTCCGGCCGGTTCCGGCCAGCCCCTCCCCCCGGCCTGGGGACATCTGGTCCCTCACACACACCATTCTCGCCTTCCAGGTGTCCCGGCGTCCTCCCTGCGGCTCCCGCTATCTGTACAGGTCACGGAGCGACACAGACTGCGGCGGAGACACCTACGGCCTCTCCGAGAAACGGAGACGCGAGCCCGGGCGGGGGCGGACGTCACAAACAAAGGCTCTGTGAGGAGGCGCAGGCCCTGCCCTCCTCTCCCCGGCGCGTCTGAAAGAACCGTTGGCAGCGCCCGGCGCCTCTGATTGGATAAGCTATTATGCCCCGCCCCCTGGGGCCTGAGTGACGTGGGCAGCCATGGAAACGCGGCTGTGCGGAGCAGTGTTGACTGGCTCTAGCCACTGCCCCCCATCCCAAGGTATATTTGGGGTTTTGTTTGTTTGATTTCGTTTTCTTTTCTTTCTTTCTTGTTTTTTTTTTTTTTTTTTTTTTGAGACAGTTTCTCTCTTGCCGCCCAGGCTGCAGTGTAGTGGCGCGATCCCAGCTCACTGCAATTTCTACCTCCTCCTGGGTTCCATTGATTCTCGTGCCTCAGCCTCCCGAGTAGCTGGTATTACAAGCACCCGCCACCACGTCCGGCATTTTTGTACTTTTTTGTATTTTTGGTAGAGGGGTTTCGCCATGTTACCCAGGCTGCTCTCGAACTCCTGACCGCAAGTGATCTGCCTGCCTCAGCCTCCCAAAGCATCGGGAGTACAAGCGTGAGCCATGGCGACTGGTCTTGTTTTTGTTTTCTTTTTCTTTCTTTTATTTTCTTTCTTTCCTTTCCCTTCTCCCTTCCTCCCGTCCTCCCTTCCTCCCTTCCTCCCTTCCTTCCTTCCTCCCTCCTCCCTTCTTCCCTTCCTCCCTTTCTCCCTTTCTTTCTTTTTTTCCCCAGGGTCTTGCTCTGTCACCCAGGCTGGAGTGCAGTTGCACGATCTCCTCTCACTCCGGCTCAACCTCCCAGGCTCAAGGAATCCTCCTGCCTCAGCCTCCCTAGGCCCCACCACACCCTGCTAATTTTGTTATTGTTGTTGTTGTTGTTCTGCGTGTGTGTGTGCGTGCACGAGCGCAAGCACATGCACAAGCACACACAGAGTCAGTGTGTCACTATGTTGACCAGGCTGGTCTTGAATTCCTGGGCTCAAGTGATCCTCCTGCCTCAGCCTCCCCAAGTGCTGGGATTACAGACGTGAGCCACCATGTCCAGCCAATATTTGCATTTAATGCAGAGCTTCCTTCTAACTTGCCAGAGCAGGCACTGTCATCTTCTGGCACTCGATGAGCTCTTCCTTCCAAGTCCTCTTGGACACAAGGTCACCAGCGTGTGCAGGGAATTCCACACTTACTGTGAAATGGAGCAATCACCTTGCCTCAGAACAGGAGGGAGCCCAGATTAGGCCAGGGAGGACAGGAACAGGAGAGACAGCCTAATGTTCTCCAGGAAGTGGGGATTTGGGACGAGGTATGCCAAGGATTCCTCTAATACCCTCCATTCCCTGAAAAAACATCTACACAGGAAAAAAAGTAAAAGTAACTGAGGTGAGAGGAAGGATGCTCTCTGAGGAAGTGATGTGGGATGACACCCAAAGTAATGTATTAGTATCAAAAAGCAGGTTAGGTCGGGCGCGGTGGCTCACGCCTGTAATCCCAGCACTTTGGGAGGCCGAGTTGGGTGGAACATGAGGTCAGAAGATCAAGACCATCCTGACCAACATGGTGAAATCCCATCTCTACTTTAAAAATAGAAAAAAATTAGTTGGATGTGGTGGCACATGCCTGTAGTCCCAGCTACTCAGGAGGCTGAGGCAGGAGAATCTCTTGAACCCCAGAGGTGGAGGTTGCAGTGAGCTGAGATTGCACCACTGCACTCCAGCCTGGGTGAAAGAACAAAACTCTGTCTCAAAAAAAAAAAAAAAAAAAAAAAGTAAGAGGATTCAGGGAAATTGGCAGAATACAAATCATAAAGAATTTGTGACCCAGCACGGTGGCTCATGCCTGTAATCCCAGTGCTTTAGGAGGTCAAGGCAGGAGGATCACTTAAGCCCAGGAGTTTGAGACCAGCCTGGGCAACATAGTGAGACTTCCCACCATCTCTATTTAAAAAATATGAAAATTAGCCAGGGGCTGAGCCCAGTGCCTCATGCCTGCAGTCCTAGCACTTTGGGAGGCCAAGACAAGAAGATTGTTTGAACCTAGAAATCTGAGACCAGTCTGGGCAACACAGTGAGACCCTCCAATCCCATCTCTACAAAAAAATACAAAAATTAGTCAGGTGTGGTGGCATGCAGCTGTGGTCCCAGCTACTCAGAAGGTTGGGGCAGGAGGATCTCTTGAGCCTTGGAGGTCAAGGTGCAGTGAGGCAGCGAGCCATGATGAAGTCAATACACTTGCACCTGGGAGGCAGAGTGAAACTCTCAAAAAAAAAAAAAAAAAAAAAAGGCCAGGTGCAGTGGTTCGCACCTATAATCCCAGCACTTTGGAAGGCTGAGGCAGGTGGATCACCTAAGTTTAGGAATTTGAGACCAGCCTCACTGACATGGTTAAACACTGTCTCTACTAAAAATACAAAATTGGGCCAGGCGTGGTGGCTCACATCTGCATTCTCAGGACTTTGGGAAGCCAAGGCAGATGGATCACTTGAGGTCAGGAGTTGAATACCAGCCTGGTTAACATGGTGAAACCTTGTCTCTACTAAAAATACAAAAAAATAGCTGGGCATGGTGGCACGTGCCTGTAATCCCAGCTACTGAGGAGGCTGAGGCAGGAGAATCGCTTGAACCTGGGAGGTGGAGGTTACAGTGAGCCAAGATTGCACCACTGCATTCCAGTCCAGGAGACAGAATGAGAGCCTATCTCAAAAAAAAAAATTGGCTGGGCATAGTGACACATGCCTGTAATCCTAGTTACTTGGGAGGCTGAGGCAGAAGAATCACTTGAACCCAGGAGGCAGAGGTTGCAGTGAGCCGAAATCGCACCATTGGACTCCAGCCAAGGTGACAAGAATGAAACTCCAGCAAAAAAGAAAAAAAGGAAGAAAGGAAAGAAGGAAAAAAAGGAAGGAAGGAAGGAAGAAATGAAAGAAAGAAAAAAAAAGAAAATCTGTCTTCTCACCTAGAAAATGATTCTGCTAGCAGGATCTGATGTAGCTATTTTGGAACTGTGGAGTCTATCAAAACCTTGCAACTTCCAAAGAAAAAAATAGGTGATAAATTGTGGTTAATTTCAGTCCATTTCAACTCTTAGTTCAGTAGTAGTACCCATTCCATGCTTCCAGCTTCATGGCAGGCAGCTGAGTCCCAGCAGCAGCTTGCATGCATGTTCTGGGGTCCAGGTTGGGCAAAAAAGGACCTTGTCTTCCAAATATCGAGGATCAGTGCTCTGCTTCCTAATTGCTGCTTCTGATCAGAGAGGTGCAAAGAGGTGGGTGTTCATTATTGCCACATCTTTCCTCACTGTTAGAAGGCTCTTAACCTCTACCTGAAGTGACTTCTGGGGTATATAAAGAGCTGATGCCAGCCGGGAGTGGTGACTCACGCGTGTAATCTCAGCACTGTGGGAGGCTGAGGTGGGCGGATCACCTGAGATCGTGAGTTTGAGATCAGCCTGACCAACATGGAGAAATCCTGTCTCTTTTTTAAAATATTTTTTATTTTTTATTTTATTTTATTATTATTTTTTTGAGATGGAGTTTCGCTCTTGTTACCCAGGCTGGAGTACAATGGCGCGATCTCGGCTCACTGCAACCTCCGCCTCCTGGGTTCAGGCAATTCTCCTGCCTCAGCCTCCTGAGTAGGTGGGATTACAGGCACGCGCCACCATTCCCAGCTGATTTTTTGTATTTTTAGTAGAGATAGGGTTTCCCCATGTTGACCGGGATGGTCTCGATCTCTTGACCTCGTGATCCACCCGCCTCAGCCCCCCAAAGTGCTGGGATTACAGGCGTGAGCCACCGCGCCCGGCCTATTTTTTATTTTTTTAAAGGGTTTTCATTTTTTCCAAAAATTGCACCAATGTCAGGCAAAGCTTTAGTTGATGCGAGTGTGTTGTTTAGGCGTTCGCAGTACTGCCCTCACCATGTGCTCATTGGGCAGTAGCACAACCCCAAGAAAAGGATGGTTGGAAAAATCCTGTCTCTACTAATCCCAGCTACTCGGGAGGCTGAGGCAGGAGAATTGCTTGAACCAGGAAGGCAGAGGTTGCAGCGAGCCAAGATCGCGCCATTCTGCCTCAAATAAATAAACAAATACATACATACATAAATAAAAGAACTACCTAAAGACCCCCTCCTGCTTTCCGCACTACCCACAGAGGGGTCTATATGGCTTTGTTCTCTATTCCCATCGTAACTTAAAGGGAAACTTTCAAATGTCAGGTGCCCTTGATGTGCTGCAAATGGAGGAGGATGTCCTTAAGTTCCTGGCAGCAGGAATTCACTTAGGTGGCACCAACCTTGACTTCCAGGTGGAACAGTATCTACATCACAAATCTGAAGAGGACCTGGGAGAAGCTTCTGCTGGCCGCTCGTGCCACTGTTGCCATTGAAAACCCTGCTGATGTCAGCGTCATATCCTCCAGGAATACTGGCCAGAGGGCCGTGCCGAAGTTTGCTGCTCCACTGAAGCCGCTCTGATTGCTGCCGCTTCACTCCTGGAATCTTCACTAACCAGATCCAGGCAGCCTTCTGGGACCCACGGCTTCTTGTGGTTACTGACCCAAGGGCTGACCACCAGTTTCTCATGGAGGCATCTTATGTTAACCTGCCTACCATTGCTCTGTGTAACACAGATTCTCCTCTGCACTATGTGGACGTTGCCATCCCATGCCACAACAAGGGAGCTCACTCGGGTTTGATGTGGTGGATGCTGGCTTGGGAAGTTCTATGCACGCATGGCACCATTTCCTGTGAACCCCTGTGGGAGGTCATGCCTGATCGCTGCTTCTACAGAGATCCTGAAGAGATTGAAAAAGAAGAGCAGACTGCGGCTGAAAAGGCTGTGACCAAGGAGGAATTTCAGGGCGAATGGACTGCTCCAGCTCCTGAGTTCACTGCTACTCAGCCTGAGGTTGCAGACTGGTCTGACGGTGTGCAGGTGCCCTCTGTGCCCGCTCAGAAGTTCCCTACTGGAACTTCTGGAGCGCTCAGCCTGCCACGGAAGACTGGTCTGCAGTTCCCACTGCTCAGGCTACAGAATGGGTGGGAGCAACCACCGAATGGTCTTAAGGTGTTCTTCCTTGGGCCTCAAGCAACATGGAAACAAGGTTGACAGAAAAAAAAATCAGTTTCTTAAAAAAAAAAAAAAAAAAGACCTCCTTCTCTGAGAATCTCACCAGAGCAGACACTGCAATTTCCTGAAAATCCGGCTGCTCATCACACTATCCTACAAACATTCCAGTCCCGGCGTACCTCACTCATCCCACCCCGGGGAGATTCTCGGAGGCAGTCTCTGGCCGGATCCACTGTAGAATCTGTCTGCGCCCTGCACAGGTCTAGTACAAGGGGGCTGGAAGGAGCATTCACTTGTTCTCCAAAACCGAAACTGGGACTTCTGGACGGTGCTGCAGTTCAGCCTGCGACCACGCAGGGGCAGCAGTGGACAGTTAAAAGCATCTGAAAAAGGCGCTCAGGCCGCGGGAACGGCAGAGCATCCCCAAGGACTTACCTGCCCGAGGCATCGCCTTATTTTCTTCATCCATCCATCCATCTGCCTGCCTGCCTGCCTGTCTGTCTGTCCATCTATCTACCCTCTATCCATAATGGAGTCGAGGTATCACTATATTGCCCAGGCTGGTCTCAAACTCTGAGACCCAAGCAATCCTCCTGCCTTGACCTCCCCAAATGCAGGGATTACAGGCATGAATAACTTTTTTGTTTTGGCTGAGTACAGAGGACTTTATTGCTTTATTGATACGCCCCCTCCCTGTTCTTCAGGGGGTCTGGCATGGAAACTGTCTTGGGGAGATTCTCAGTGTGGTAGGGGCTGAGTGGGGCAGGGACTCCAGAGTGGCTGAGAACCTGTCTCTTCCTCTCATACTCTCACTGGGGCTCCTGGTCTGAGGGTCTTACTCCTTGGAGACGGTGTGGACCACCACCTTGTTACTGAAGCCAAATTCATTGTAAGCCAGAAAATGAACTTGACAAAGTCCCGTCAAGGGTAATGCCAACCCTGGCACGGAAGGTGGAAGAGTGGAAGGAGACGACTTATCCTCAGTGTAGCTCAGGATGCCTTGAGTGGGACCCAGATGCCTGCTTCACCACCTTCTTGATGTCATCATATATGGCAGGTTTCTCCAGATGGCAGGTCGGGTTAGCCACCAACACATTGGCGGTGGGGACTCGGAAGGCTCTGCCAGTGAGCTTCCTGTTCATTCCAGGAATTTGCCCACAGCCTTGGCAGCACCAGTAGATTCAGGGATGATGTTTGTCATGCCAATTTCCCAGAGGGGCTGTGGTCATGAGCCCCCTCCATGATGCCAAAGCTGTCATGGATGACCAGGGTCAGTGGCTCAGCCTGTAATCTCAGCACTCTGGGAGGCCAAGGTGGGAGGATCGCTTGAGCCCAGGAGTTTAAGACCAGCCAGGGCAACAAAGTGAGACCCCCCCATCTCTATTTATTTATTTATGAAATAGGGTCTTGCTCCATCACCCAGGCTGGAGTGCAGTGGCAGGATCCCAGCTCACTGCACTCTCAACCTCCCAGGCTCAGGCAAGCCTCCCACCTCAGCCTCTTGAGTAGAGTAGCTGGGACTGCAGGCACACCCTACCATGCTTGGATTTTTTTTAAAAACTTTTTGTAGAGACAGAGTTTTGCTATGTTGCTCAGGCTGGTCTTGAACTCATAGGCTCAGGTGATCCTCCCACCTCAGCCTCCCAAAGTGTTGGGATTATAGGCCTGAGTCACTGTGCTGGACCTCCATCCTTATTTAAGAAAGAAAGAAAGAAGAAAGAAGGAAGGAAAGAAAGAGAAAGAGAGAGAGAAAGGAAGAAAGAGAGAGAGAAAGAAAACAGAAAGAAAGAAAGGAAAGAAGGAAGGAAGAAAAGAAGGAGGGAAAGGAAAGAGAAAGAAAGAAAAGAGGTCAATGAAGGGGTCACTGAGGTGACAACATCCATTCTGCGAGTTAGCAGCAGCCCTGGTGCCCTGGTGACCAGGCACCCAATATGGCCAAATCCATTTACTCCTGCCTTCACTTTCACCAGTGCCTCAGGGACATGCCTAGCACTGCAGGAGAAGATGTGGCTGTCTCTCAAATGGGAGAAGCAGAGAGACCTCTGCCTTTTTAATCTTAAAAAAAAAAAATTCAGATGGGGCCTCACTATGTCACCCAGACTGGTCTCAAACTCCTGGGCTCGAGTGATCCCCCTGCCTTAGCCTCCCAAAGTGCTGGGATTGCAGATGTGAGCCACCATGCTCAGCCTGTCTTTTAATTATTATTATTTTTTTGAGACCGAGTCTTGCTCTTGTCACCCAGGCTGGAGTGCAATGGCATGATCTTGGCTCACTGCAACCTCCGCCTCCTGGGTTCAGGCAATTCTCCTGCCTCAGCCTCCCGAGTGGCTGGGACTACAGGCGTGTGCCACCATGCCCAGCTAATTTTTGTATTTTTAGTAGAGACGGAGTTTCACCATGTTGCCCAGGGTGGTCTCAATCTCTTGATCTCATGATCTGCCTACCTCAGCCTCACAAAGTGCTGGGACTACAAATGTGAGCCACTGTGCTTGACCCATCTTTTAATTTTTAAAGGGTGGGGGACACCATGACCCATCTTTGCCCACCTAAACCACCTATTCAGCAGCCCATGCCCTGCAGCCCACAGCTGGGGGACATTATGCAAAATCTAAGATCTGTCCCTCTGATTAGAACCCTCTGTGGCTCCCACCTCACCCCAGATAAAAGCCCCCTTTCCTGCAGCCCCCAAGTCCCCGCACAACCTGCTCCACCCATCCCCTTCTCACCTCCTTGCCTTCAACCTTGCAGACTCATCCTTCCAGACTCAGCCCTTGCTCACTCTGCTCTAGCCACAGAAGCCAATTTTTGCTTCCCCAAATCAAACTAACTCATGACAGAGTTTGGAAGTTTGAAGCCTTGGAGTGGGGGACCCGCAAAAAATCCATCTTTGTTGCTCCTTTGTAAATGTGTAGTCAATTTAGACATTTAGAAAGTTTCCCTTAAGCCTTTATTTATTTACAATCACAACTAACATGTTACTTATATACCTGGCAAAGTGAAACATCAAAAGACTAATTCAGGGCCGGCCTCACACCTGTAATCCCAGCACTTTGGGAGGCGAAGGCAGGTCGATCACGAGGTCAGGAGTTCCAGACCAGCCTGGCCAACATAGTGAAACCCCTGTCTCTACTAAAAATACAAAAAAATTAGCCGGGCATGGTGGCACATGCCTGTAATCCCAGCTACTAAGGAAGCTGAGGCAGGAGAATTGCTTGAACCCAGAAGACAGAGGTTCTGATCAGCAGAAGATCGCACCACTGCACTCCAGCCTGGGTGACAGAGTGAGTGAGACTCCATCTAAAAAAAACTAAAATAAAAAGAAACATCACTTTAAGAGGTCATTGGATGCATACGTAGGTCTGTTTATTAGTTTAGTGGATTGAAACACACACTCTACATTTTACAAGTGCGATGCATTTTATTCTAGACTCTTTTTCCTACTACTATTATTATTATACTTAGAGACAGTGTCTTAGCTCTGTTCCCCAGACTGGAGTGCAGTGGTGCAATCGTGGCTCACTGCAGCCTCGACATCCTGAGCAGTCCTCCTGCCTCAGTCTCCCGAGTAGCTGGGGCTACAGGTGCACACTACCACACCCAGTTAATTTTTTTTTTTTAAGAGATGAGGTCTCTACAAAAAGTGTTGGGATGACAGGTGTCAGCCAGTGTGCCAGCTTATTCTTTAATCTTTTAATTTTTCTTTTTTTTTTTTTTTTTTTTTGAGACGGAGTCTCACTCTGTTGCCCAGGCTGGAGTGCAGTGGCACGATCTCAGCTCACTGCAACCTCCACCTCCCAGGTTTAAGCAATTCTCCTGACTCACCCTCCCAAGTAGCTGGGACTGCAGGCACCTGCCACCATGCCTAGCTAATTTTTTGTATCTTTAGTAGAGATGGGGTTTCTCCGTGGTAGCCAGGATGGTCTCGATCTCCTGATCTCGTGATCCACCCGCCTCAGCCTCCCAAAGTGCTCCACCCGCCTCAGCCTCCCAAAGTGCTGGGATTACAGGCATAAGCCACCGTGCCCGGCCTATTCTTTAATCATTTTATTTTTTATTTTTTGAGATCAAGTTTCACTCTTGTTACCCAGGCTGGAGTGCAATGGCACAATCTCAGCTCACCGCAACCTCCACCTCCTGGGTTCAGGCAATTCTCCCGCCTCAGCCTCCTGAGTAGCTGGGATTACAGGCAAGTGCCACCATGCCCAGCTAGTTTTTTTGTATCTTAGTAGAGACGAGGTTTCACCATGTTGACCAGGTTGGTCTCGATCTCTTGACCTCGTGATCCACCCGCCTTTGCCTCCCAAAGTGCTGGGATTACAGGCTTGAGCCACCGCACCCAGCCTATTCTTTAATCATTTTAAATGTTTCCTCCAAGCAAACACTTGAGAAGTTCCTTAACAGTTATTAAAATTCTGTAATCCAGCCATATATAAATAAAAGAAGATAATAAGTTCTATTAAACATTCTGATACTACTTCTTTTTTTTTTTTTGAGACGGAGTTTCGCTCTTGTTACCCAGGCTGGAGTGCAATGGTGTGATATCGGCTCACCACAACCTTCACCTCCCGGGTTCAAGCAGTTCTCCTGCCTCAGCCTCCTGAGTAGCTGCGACTACAGGTGCGCACCACCATGCCCAGCTAATTTTTGTATTTTTAGTAGAGATGGGTTTCACCATGTTGACCAGGATGGTCTCGATCTCTTGACCTTGTGATCTGCCTGCCTCGGCCTCCCAAAGTGCTGGGATTATAAGCATGAGCCACTGTGCCCGGCCTTCTGATACTACTTCTAAACTTAGCCAATAAACTGAGAATGAATGTTAATTTTAAAAATAAATGTTTAAGTAAACAGGCTGGGCGCAGTGGCTCACGCTTATAAATGCCAGCAGTATGGGAGGCTGAGAGGGGAAGACTGCTTGAACCCAAAAGTTTGAGATCAGCCTGGCAATATGACAAATCCCTGTCTCTACAAAAAATACAGAAATTAGCTGGGTGTGATGGTTCCTGCCTGTAGTCTCAGTCCTCAGGAAGCTGAGGGGTGGGAGGATCACATGAGCCCAGAAGGTCGAATCTGCAATGAGCCATGATCGCATCACTGCACTCCAGCCTGGGTAATGGAGCAAGACTGTTTTAACAACAACCCAAAAAAGCTTTCACTGAGCAGACTCTTTAAACAGAAGAAGTGATGGTCCCCAATCCAGGCAAATGGTGGCTCCCACGGGCAATCGCTGCCCCCCAACCTTGTAGCAACAGTAATACTAGGGGACCCTGTGGCCAGGTCTGGTGCTATGAGCAGGGTTCCTCATGTCCCTCGCCCAGGGGTCTCTTACCCTGCCCCTTCAGTTTTCCACTTTTGGGGTTTTTTATTGTTTTAAACTGATGGGACTTTTTGTGTTTTTATACTGACCCTTTAATCAAGCTAGGGCCCTGCTCGTTTCCGACCTGGGCCGGTTCACCCCTCCTTAGGCAATCTGGTGGTCCCCCACTCCCGGGAGGTCACCATATTGATGCCAAACTTAGTTCGGACACATGATCGGCATAGCTCACTACAGCCCAGAAATCCTGGACTCAAGAGATCCTCCAGCCTCCCGAATAGCTGGGACTACAGACACGTGCCACCGTGCCCAGCAATTTTTATCTTTTTAGTAGAGATGAGGTTTCACCTTGTTGGCCAGGCTGGTCTCAAACACCTGACTTCAGATGATCCTCCTGCCTCGCCTCTGAAAGTGCTGGGATTACAGGTGTGAGCCACTGTGTAAAAAATAATTATTAAAAAACAAAACAAAAAAACAGGAGACTGGCCCAGGCCGAGGCAGGCGGATCACCTGTGGTCAAGAGATCGAGACCAGTCTCGCTGAGATTACAAAACTCCGTCTCTACTAAAAATACAAAATTAGCTGGGTGTGGTGGCGCATGCCTGTAATCCCAGCTACTCCGGAGGCTGAAGAAGGAGAATCGCTTGAACCCAGGAAGTCGAAGTAGTGGTGAGGCCTGAGATCGCACCATTGCACTCCAGCCTGGGTAACAACAGCGAAACTCCATCTCAAAAAAAAACAGAACAGGCTGGGCGCGGTGGCTCACGCCTGTAATCCCAGCACTTTGGGAGGCCAAGGTTGGCGGATCACCTGAGGTCGGGAGTTCAAGACCAGCCTGACCAACATGGGGAAACCCCATCTCTACCAAAAATAAAAAAATTAAATAACAGAAACAAACCAAAACAAAACAAACAATAACAACAAAACAGGAGACTGAGGCTAAAGATGTCAGCCTTACAGGATCTTAGCCCTTGGCTGAGCCAGGGCTGAAACCCCACCTGGTGTTGTGGCCCTGGAGCTGTGGGTCGGACCCATGGGTGCCCCCAAAGGGTCCCAGGCAGATGGGGGCTCCTGTTTGGCCTGGAGGGAAAACAAGGATAAAATCGGCTCCCCTGGCCACCCCTTCTGGCCCAGCTGCAGCTGCAGTCCGTGGGCCTGAGCCGACCTCCGGGGTTCATCGTTCCATTTTACAGATGTGGGGCCTACAGCAGGGGGGCGTGGCGGCGTCGGGCGGTGCAGTGTTCCGGGGCGGGGAGGCCCAGGCGCCCGCCCACCCCGCCGGGGCTCACCTGGGCCGGCCCAGAGCCCTCGGGCAGGACGGATCCGCCGCTGCCTGTTTAAAGCTGGGGCCGCCCAGGAGCGCGATCTCCCGCGGATCTGCAGCTGGGCTCGTGCCGCAGCGCCCGCCCCGCCGACGGCAGGTGAGATGCGCGCGGCCCCGTGGGAGGGGTCTCCGCCTGCCCTCGTCACCCACTTCCTTCCCGTTTTTCGCTGCTGCAGGGCTGGGGATGGGGGGAACAGACACCTCGCTGGGTGACCCGGGGAGATCTCTGAGCCAGTGGCCTCGGCGTTGAATGAGAGCTCTTTCCCGGGTCCGCGCTCGCAGGGATTGGAGGGACTCGTCCTGAGCGTCCGCGGGACGTGTCTCGGCGGCGCCCAGCACGGAGGAGGCAGGCAGGGAGGTGAGGAGCAGGTCAGACCGGCCGCAGGTGCAGCGCCTCCTGCCCTCCTCGGCTGCGGTCCCGTGGAGGGCCTGCAGGCAGCTGTGAAACATGAGGGTCAGAGGTCTGCAGTCACGCGGGCTGTCACCAGCTAGCTGCCTCCTGCTTAGTTCCTCCAGCAGGAATGGGAGTCCGGGGTGGGGTGGGGGGTGAGGAGGGTGTGGGCAGGACTTCCTGGAAAAGGGAGGCTCGTTGCTGTTTGTGCCTAGTGTGGGGAGAGGGCAGGGGGAGGACAGTGACATTCGCAGAGTCCCACACTCAGATGTTGTCAAACACACATCCCACTCCAGACACACAACTCACCTTAGAGACGCAACACAGGGACACACACAAAACTCCATCCATAGGGATTCCACCCAGTGCCACGTGAGAACGCAGGTGTCCATCGCAGACGGGCCACACAGGCCTCACAGGCTCAGCATACACGTCTACAGAGACCTGGCCAGGGCCCAGGTAGGCATGCTTAGCTGCATGCAGGAAGCCAGACACACCCAGACACACTCAGGCGAGCCCTGACTCTGAGAAAGGAGGCACAGATGTGTCTTGGGTTATCACAGCCAGAGCCTCTGTCTCTCACACACACACACACACACACTCAAACTCACACTCAGATACACGGACACACAGAGATACACGGGACATATAAAGTCCACAGCACAGACAGGCCCCTGCAGGTTGACCCGGAGGCTGCGTGGCCTGAAGCTGCTTCACACATGTGCCCAGATCCCCCCACCCCCACCCCAGTCCCGTGTCCTGCTCCAGGGAAGTCCAAGGGCTCACATGACCCAAGGGGAGGGCTCCCGGGACAGCCCTCGGAGAAACTGCATCATCCTCACTAATGATCCACTTCCTCTCCAGGGAATAAAGCCTCAGGGACTGGCAGTTCTGCCCCGGAGCCCACCAGCCTCTCGGAGCCTCTGGTCACTGGCCTGTGTCTCTCCCAGGGTGAGTGCTGGGCAGGCTAGGCAGAGGGAGGGTGAAATGGGCCTGCAGGGTAATCTTGGTGCAGCCCGCCCTCTCACAGACCGCCCAGTACCCTAAGCTGGCTTGTGCAGCCTTGAGTCCTGAGAACTAGGGCACCGAGGGGTTCCTGCAGGGGCAGCCTGCAGCAATCTATCTCCCTCTCTCTCAGGGCAGGCTGGGGTCTCAAGGCCTCCCTGCCCTTGTCATAGCCCAGGCCACCTATGTTCGTTTCTCTTCTCCCAGATGGACATGTGGGCAGCGCTGCTCATCCTGGAAGCCTTGTTGCTACCCTCCCTGGCTGACGGAGCCACCCCTGCCCTGCGCTTCATAGCTGTGGGCGACTGGGGAGGGGTCCCCAATGCCCCATTCCACACGGCCCGGGAAATGGCCAACGCCAAGGAGATCGCTAGGACCGTGCAGGTCCTGGGTGCAGACTTCATCCTGTCTCTAGGGGACAATTTCTACTTCACTGGGGTACAAGACGCCAATGACAAGAGGTTCCAGGTCTGTGCCCAATAGAGTGGGGCAGGAGGTGGCAGGGGGCAGTGGGGAGAAGCCACCTTACCTGGTGACCTTCCTTTGGAGAGGGCAGAGGGAAAATGATGGGGCATCTTGGGGCATTGGAGCATCAGTGTCTCCCTTATCCCTGGCTCCTAACTTGGTGGGAGGATCAGGGTAGCCATTGACCCCAGGGAAGGGGCCTGCCCTGTCTGTTCACTACAGGAGACCTTTGAGGACATATTCTCTGACCGCTCCCTTCGAAACGTGGCCTGGTATGTGCTGGCCGGAAACCATGACCACCTCGGCAATGTCTCTGCCCAGATTGCATACTCTAAGATCTCCAAGCGCTGGTAAGCCACCCCCAACCCTGCCTCCCCTAGACCCTGACACAGTGGGGACACGGGGCCCTGTGGCTTGAGCTGACCCTGGGACTTCTGCATCCAAGATGTGCACCCTTGACCTCTATCCCCTCCACAGGAACTTCCCTAGCCCTTTCTACCGCCTGCGTTTCAAGGTCCCACGGACCAATGTGTCTGTGGCCATTTTTATGCTGGACACTGTGATGCTATGTGGCAATTCAGATGACTTCCTCAGCCAGCAGCCTGAGAGGCCCCGAGACCCGGACCTGGCCCGCACCCAGCTGTCCTGGCTCAAGAAACAGCTGGCAGTGGCCAGGGAGGACTATGTGCTGGTGGCAGGCCACTACCCCGTGTGGTCCATAGCTGAGCACGGGCCTACCCGCTGCCTGGTCAAGCAGCTACGGCCACTGTTAGCCACCTACGGGGTCACCGCCTACCTGTGCGGCCACGATCACAACCTGCAGGTGAGGGCCCTGTGGGTGGAGTGGGAGCTGGGTGAGGGGTCCCCATCCCAGCTGATGTCCACATGGCTGGGGTCCTCCTGCTATTTAAGGGCCTTCTGTGGCCTTCAGAATGTGTAGACTGTCCCTCAAATCTTGCTGTCTCACCAGGAAAACACTCCAAAGCCAGAATAATATCTTTGACTTGCCAATTTTTCTTTTTTTCTCTTTTTTCTTTTTTTTTTTTTTTTGAGATGGAGTCACGCTTTGTCACCAGACTGGAGTGCAGTGGCGTGATTTTGGCTCACTGCAACCTCTGACTCCCTGGTTCAAGCAATTCTCCTGCCTCAGCCTCCTGAGTAGCTGGGACTACAGGCACGCGCCACCACACCAAGCTAATTTGTGTATTTTTGATAGAGACAGGGTTTCACCATGTTGGCCAGGAAGGTCTCGATCTCCTGACCTCATGATTCACCAATCTTGGCCTCCCAAAGTGCTCGGATTACAGGCGTGAGCCACCACGGCCAGCCTTTTCTTTTTCTTTTTCTTTCTTCTTTTTTTTTTGGAGACAAGGTCTCACTCTGTTTTTCGCCCAGGCTAGAGTGCAGTGATGCAATTAGAACTCATTGCAGCTTCAATCTCCCGGGCTCAGGTGATCCACCTCAGCCTTAAGTAGCTGAGACTACAGGCATGTGCCACCACGTGCAGCTATTTTCTTTTGAGAGGGAGTCTCGTTCTATCACTCAGGCTGGAGTGCAGTGCAACCTCCACCTTCTGGGTTCAAGCTATTCTTCTGTCTCAGCCTCCTGAATATCTGGGATTACAGGCTTGCGACATCACACCCAGCTAATTTTTGTATTTAGTAGAGATGGGGTTTCACCAGGTTGGCCAGGCTGGTCTTGAACTCCTGACCTCAAGTGATTTCCCGCCTTGGCCTCTTAAAGTGCTGAGATTACAGGTGTGAGCCACCACACCTGACCCTTTTGCACTTTTTGTAGAGACAAGGTCTTACTATGTTGCCCAGGCTGGTCTGAAACTCCTGGGCTCAAGCAATCCACCTGCCTCAACCTCCCAAAGTTCTGGGATTACAGCACTGCACCTGGCCACCAATTTCTTACTAAGTGTTCTACCTGTGAAATAGGATTAATATACTCCTAAAAGTCGGAAAATTGAAGGCAGGAGGGGTTAGGTACCTCAAGGTGACTCTGTGGTTAGGGCCAGATCTAGCCCCAGACTCTAAGCAGATGTGGGTGGAACCCCTGCTCAAAGCTGGGTCTCCACTGACCCCTTGTCCTCCATCCTCAGTACCTTCAAGATGAGAACGGTGTGGGCTATGTGCTGAGTGGGGCTGGGAATTTCATGGACCCCTCGAAGCGGCACCAGCGAAAAGTCCCCAGTGGCTACCTGCGCTTTCACTATGGCACTGAAGACTCACTGGGTGGCTTTGCCTATGTGGAGATCAGCTCCAAAGAGATGACAGTCACTTACATCGAGGCCTCGGGCAAGTCCCTCTTCAAGACCAGCCTGCCAAGGCGAGCCAGGCCCTGAAATCCCATGAGTGCCCAGTTCTGAGGCCTGATCCCCACTGTTGGGTGGGTGGGCCATGCCGGGACCCTGCTTACAGGCAGACTTTTCCTCTAACCTGTGGTTCTGCAGCAGGGCAGGCAGGAGAACCACAGCTGATGAACTGTGGTGCCACGTGACCCTTGTGGCACAGATGCCCACATATGTGAAACAGACATGGATGTGTGTCCCAGCCACAGTGTTACACTCTGTGGCTGGCTCACCTCTGCTGAGTTCCAGGGTGCAGTGGGGGAGGGGGAGAAAACTTCATCCTAAATCAGGCATCTTTCTGTCACTGATGTTCAATAAAAGAATAGTTGCCAAGGCTGACCCAGTGCCACTGGTGTGTTATATGCTCCGGGTGAGAGTGGCTGGGCTCCTCTGAGCTGCAGTTCCTTGCCTCTACCTCCCTCCATAACCAAGTTGCCTCATCCATGGATGTGATTTTAAAACCCAAGCAGTGGCCGGGCGCGGTGGCTCACACCTGTAATCCCAGCACTTTGGGAGGCCGAGGCAGACAGATCACAAGGTCAGGAGATCCAGACCATCCTAGCTAACACAGTGAGACCCCTTCTCTCTAGTAAAAATACAAAAAATTGGCCGGGTGTGGTGGCACGTGCCTATCGTCCCAGCTACCCAGGAGGCTGAGGCAGGAGAATCGCTGGAACCCAGGATGTAGAGATTGCAGTGAGCCAAGATCACACCACTACACTCCAGCCTGGGTGACAGAGCAAGCCTCTGTCTCAAAAAAAAAAAACCCAAGCAGAGGCTGGTCTCGGTGTTTCACATCTGTATCCCAGCACTTTGGGAGGTCAAAGTGGGTGGATCATTTGAGGTCAGAAGTTCGAGACCAGCCTGGCCAACATGGTGAAACCCCCATCTCTACTGAAAATATAAAAAGGTAGCAGGGCATGGTGGCATGTGCATGTAATCCCAGCTACTCAGGAGGTTGAGGCAGAAGAATCACTTGAACCTGGAAGGCAGAGGTTGCAGAGAGCCAAGATCGCCCCACTGCACTCCAGCCTAGGCAATAAGAGTGAAATGCCATCTCAAAGAAAAAGAAAAAATTAGCCAGTTTTGGTGGCGCATGCCTGTGGTCCTAGCTACTCAGAGGCTGAGGCAGGAGAATTGGTTGAACCCAGGAGGTGGACATTACAGTGGGCTGAGATTTTGTGCCACTATACTCCAGCCTGGGCGACAGAGCAAGGCTCTGTCTCAAGCAAATTAAAAAAATAAAAAATAAATAAAATAGGCCAGGCACAGTGGCTCACGCCTGTAATCCCAGCACTTTGTGAGGCCTAGGTGGGCTGATCAGTTGTGGTCAGAAGTTTGAGACCAGCCTGGCCAACATGGTAAAACCCATTTCTACTAAAAATACAAAACTTAACTAGGCCTGGTGACACACACCTGTAATCCCAGCTACTGGGGAGGCTGAGGCAAAAGAATCACTTGAGCCTGGAAGACTGGGTGGATCACCTGAGGTCAGGATTTCAAGACCAACCTGACCAATATGGTGAAACCCCATCTCTACTAAAAATACAAAAATTAGCTGGTCGTGGTGGCATGCGCCTGTAATCCCAGCTACTTGGGAGGCTGAGGCACAATAACTTAAATCAAGGAGGTGGAGGTTGCAGTGAGCCGAGATCATACCACTGCACTCCAGACTGGGCAGCACAGCAAGACTCTGTCTCAAAAAAGACAAATAAAAATAAATAAACAATAAATGTTTCTCTCTTACCAACAAGGCTACAGAGGTGGTCCCTGGACCAATGCTTTTGTTTATCTGCACAAGTATGTGTGTAAGATAACTTCTAGAAGCAGAATTATCTCGGGGCCAGGCCAGGCCAGGTGGCTCACACCTGTAATCCCAGCACTTTGGGAGGCCAAGGTGGGCAGTTCACTTGAGGTCAGAAGTTAGAGAACGGACTGGTCAACATGGTGAAACTCCATCTCTACCAAAAATACAAAAAATTAGCAGGTGGTGGTACATGCCTGTAATCCAAGCTATTCGGGAGGCTGAGGCAGGAGAATCGCTTGAACCCAAGAGGTGGAGGTTGCAGTGAGCCGAGATTGCGCCACTGCACTCCAGCCTGGGCAACAGAGTAAGATTCGGTTAAAAAAAAAAAGAATTGTCACGGGGCCGTTTTCTTTCTTAAATACTGAAAGCCGAGTGCTAGACCTGATGTGACAGCTGCAGGGGAGCCCAGTTCCCCTCTGAGGGAGAGTTAAGTAACACCCACCCCACCCCCAGGCAGTCCTAACCATTAGCGCCAGGCAAGGCACAGGAACCCCTCCTTTGGCCCGAACTTCAGCAGCTACTCTGCAGAGACCCAATCGTTTGGCTCCAGCTGCCTGCCCAGCTGAGTGAAATGAACCTGGACAAAATGTAACAGGACTGGGCATGATGGCTCATGCCTGTAATCCCAGCACTTTGGTAGGCCAGGACAGGCGGATCACTTGAGGACAGGAGTTTGAGACCAGCCTGGCCAACATGGCAAAACCCCATCTCTCCTAAAAAATACAAAACAATTAGTCAGGCATGGTGACGCATGCTTATAAACCCAGTTATTTGGGAAGCTGAGGCAGGAGACTCATTCTAATCTGGGAAGTGGAGGCTGGAGTGAGCTGTGATCATGCCGCTGCACTCCAGTCTCGGAGATTCTATCTCAAAAAAAAAAAAAAAAACGTGTAACTGAGGTTACTTCTGGGGAGAGGCACTTGGTGAAATTGTCACCTTTCATTTGTTTATTTATTTATTTATTTTGAGACAAAGTTTTTTTTTTGTTTTTGTTTTTTGAGACGGAGTTTCGCTCTTGTTACCCAGGCTGGAGGTAACAAGAACCCTCCGCCTCCTGGGTTCAGGCAATTCTCCTGCCTCAGCCTCCTGAGTGGCTCGGATTACAGGCACTCGCCATCATGCCCAGCTAATTGTTTTTGTATTTTTAGTAGAGACGGGGTTTCACCATGTTGACCAGGATGGTCCCGATCTCTTGACCTCGTGATCCACCTGCCTCGGCCTCCCAAAGTGCTGGGATTACAGGCTTGAGCCACCGTGCCCGGCCTATTTTGAGACAAAGTTTTGCTCCTGTTGCCCAGGCTGGAGTGCAGTGGTGCGATCCTGGCTTACTGCAACATCTGCCTCCCAGGTTCAAGCAATTCTCCAGCCTCAGCCTCCTAAGTACTGGGATTACAGGTCACGCGCCACCACGGCCAGCTAATTTTGTATTTTTTAAGTAGAGACAGGTTTTCTCCATATTGGTCAGGCTGATCTTAAACTCCCGATCTCAGATATGCCTGCCTCAGCCTCCGAAAGTGCTGGGATTACAGGTGTGAGCTGCTGTGCCCAGCTCATTTGTTACGTGTGTGTGTGTGTGTCTTGGTATCATTTGCTCCTTTATAGATGTCAATATTGTTGAATTTGTTACAAGGTGTATGTATTACTGTTATAATTTGGGGGTTTTTTTGAAACAAGGTCTCACTCTGTTGCCCAGGTTGGGGTGCAGTGGTACAATCATAGCTCACTGCAGCCTCCATGTCCTGGACTCAAGTGATCCTCCTGCCTCTGCCTCCTGAGTAGCTGGGACCACAGCTTCACACCACCACTCTTGGCTAATTTTGTGTATGTTTGTTTTGTAGAGATGGAGCCTTGCTATGTTGAGGTCTTAAACTCCTGACCTCAAGCAATCCTCCCTCC
This sequence comes from Callithrix jacchus, assembly GCF_049354715.1. Classification (NCBI taxonomy): domain Eukaryota; kingdom Metazoa; phylum Chordata; class Mammalia; order Primates; family Cebidae; genus Callithrix; species Callithrix jacchus. The sequence goes on along the minus strand of NC_133523.1, from coordinate 10,709,341 downwards.
TCCTCAGTCTTCCAAAGTGCAGGATTACAGGCGTGAGCAATCATGTCTGGCCAACTATTTTTTTTCTTCTCTTCCCTCCTGCCTCTGGCCAACTATTATAATTAAGCAGTTATCCTTGCAATATGCAATCCTGGCCAGGTGCAGTGGCTCACGCCTGTAATCCCAGTACTTTGGGAGACCAAGGTGGGCGGATCACTTGAGATCAGCAGTTTGAGACCAGCCTGGCCAACATGGTGAAACCGTGTCTTAACTAAAAATACAAAAATTAGGTGGGCGTGGTGGCACATGCTTGTAATTCCAGCTACTTGGGAGGAATCACTTGAACCCGGGAGGCGGAGGTTGCAGTGAGCCGAGATCGTGCCATTGAGCTCCAGCCTGGGTGACAGAGCAAGACTCCATCTCAAACAAACAACCCAAAATTCCAATCGTTTGTTCCAGCTGCCATTTACCATCACTTCTGATCCTGGCCCATGAGTCAGGGGCCAGAATCATCCTTGCTTCTCAGAGGATGTTAGAGAAGCTCAGACAGGGCTGGGTGTGGGGGCTCACGCCTGTAGTCCCAGCACTTTGGGATATGAGGCAGGCGGATCACAAGGTCAGGAGTTCAAAACCAGCCTGGCCAACATGGTGAAACCCTATCTCTACTAAAAATATAAAAATTAGCTGGGTGTGGTGGTGCATGCCTATAGTCCCAGCTACTCAGGAGGCTGAAGCAGGAGAATCACTTGAACCCAGGAGGCAGAGACTGCAGTGAGCTGAGATGGCACCATTGCACTCCAGCCTGGCAACAGAGTGAGACTCTTATCTTAAAAAAAAAAAAAAAAGCTCTGATGGGCTTTTTTTTTTTTTTTGGCACAATATCTATCTTAGATTGGACAGATTAAATATTATGACCCAGGTCATTCCTAGGTAGTGGCAGTCCCTCAGTTTTAACCACAACAGTCTAGGGAGGTCACAGCCTGTCTCTTCCCACTGACTCAGAGGCACCGGGCAGGCAGGAGTCTGAATCAGAGGTCACCATCACAGCCCAAGGTCCCCGTTCCCAGGGCCCAGAGCCCAGAGCCCAGAAAGAAGAAGTGACACATCCAATGTCACACGAAGACTGTGTGGCAGGGGAGGGGGGATTGTAACTCAGGCTCCCTCCTCTACACCAGCCAGACACTTCTACCCAGCACCAAGGAGCAAAGCTCTGTGCCAAGCAGCTGGGGACCCAAGGACACTGGAAGGAATAAATCAGGGCAGGTGCTCGCCCTTGGGGGCTTCTGTCTTGCTGAGGAGACAACACCAGGCAGCACGCAGCCATCTGAATTTATTTATTTATTTATTTATTTATTCTTTTCTTTCTTTTTTTTTTTTTTTTTGAGATGGAGTTTCACTCTTGTTACCCAGGCTGGAGTGAAATGGCGCAATCTCGGCTCACCGCAACCTCCGCCTCCTGGGTTCAGGCAATTCTCCTGCCTCAGCCTCCTGAGTAGCTGGGATTACTGGCACGCGCCACCATGCCCAGCTAATTTTTTGTATCTTTAGTAGAGACGGGGTTTCACCATGTTGACCAGGATGGTCTCGATCTCTTGACCTCGTGATCCACCTGCCTTGGACTCCCAAAGTGCTGGGATTACAGGCATGAGCCCCGAGATCCCGCTCTAAAATAAAAAAAGCAAAAACAAACAAACAAACAAAAAACCCAACCCAAAACATTGGCTCAGGAAAAGATCGAGAGAGAAAGTAGAAAGCAATACAGCATCGGCTCAGGAAAATCCAAAGAGGGAATCCAAGAACAAACTCAGGAAGGTTGACCTAAGAACATAATACAGGTTCCAGGTGGTGTTATTGGCCTTGTCAGTTTGCACTGGCGTCAGCCCAAACCTGAAACCTACCTTAGACCACAGACAAAAATAAATTATGAAGGAATCAAATATTTCAGTGTAAAAATAAACCCCAGGGGCTAGGCGTGGTGGCTCACACCTGTAATCCCTGCACTTTGGAGGCTAAGGCAGGTGGATCACCTGAGGTCAGGAATTTGAGACCAGCCTGGCCAACATGATGAACACCCGTCTCTACTAAAAATACAAAAAATTAGCTGGGCATGGTGGCGCATGCCTATAATCCCAGCTACTCAGAAAGCTTAGGCAGGAGAATCACTTAAACCTGGGAGGTGGAGGTTGCAATGAGCCAAGATCACACCACTGCACTTCAGCCTGGGCAACAAGAGCAAAACTCTATCTCAATAAAATAAAATAAAGTAAAATAAAATAAAATTAAAATCACAGGGAGGCAGGCTGTGGTGGCTCATGCCTGTAATCCCAGCGCTTTTGGAGGCCCAAGTGGGTGGATTGCTTGAGCCCAGGAGTTTGAGACCAGCCTGAGCAACATAGTGAGACCCCATCTCTACCAAAAAATAATAAATAAATAAATAAACAAACAGTCATGAAGGTGCTTATCTGCAGTCCCAGATACTCAGGGAGCAGGAGGGTGGAGTGGAGAGGGTGGGGCAGGGGCTGAGGCAGGAGAATCGCTAGAGCCTGGGAGGTCAAGGCTGCCGTGAGTCATGATCATGGCATTGTACTTCAGCCTGGGCCACAGAGTGAGACCCTGTCTCAAAATCAATCAATCAATCAAGCAAGCAATCACAGGGAAAGATGAAAATGAGCATCCACACAAAGTCCTGTGGAGGCAAGATTTCTCCTCTACCCTCTTAGATCTCTGGCTGGACCTAAGAATTAAACTGACATGTGATAGATTAATAGGAGACAAGCATAGAAATTTATTTAACATAAGTTCTTTTTTTTTTTTTTTTGATAAGGAGTTTCGCTCGTTACCCAGGCTGGAGTGCAATGGCGCCATCTCAGCTCACCGCAACCTCCGCCTCCTGGGTTCTGGCAATTCTCCTGCCTCAGCCTCCTGAGTAGCTGGGATTACAGGCATGTGCCACCGTGCTCAGCTAATTTTTTTGTATTTTTAGTAGAGACGGGGTTTCACCATGTTGACCAGGATGGTCTTGATCTCTTAACCTCGTGATCCACCCGCCTCGGCCTCCCAAAGTGCAGGGATTACAGGCGTGAGCCACTGCGCCCGGCCTTATTTAACATAAGTTCTATGGGACATGGGAACCCTGAAAAGGAACTGAAGACCCAAAGAGGAAGTTAGAGTGAAGCCTTTATCTACTGAATTAAACAAACAGTAGCAAATTATGGATGAGCATGGTGGCTCACGCCCGTACTCCCAGCACTTTGGGAGGCCTAGGCGGGTGGATCATGATGTCAGGACTTTGAGATCAGCCTGACCAACATGGAGAAATCCCGTCTGTAATAAAAATACAAAAATTAGCTAGGCATGGTGGTATATGCCTGTAATCCCAACTACTGGGGAGGCTGAGGCAGGAGAATCACTTGAATCGAGGAGGCGGAGGTTGCAGTGAGCAGAGATCACACCACTGCACTCCAGCCTGGGCAACAGAGAGAGACTCTGTCTCAAAAAAAAAAAAAAACAACAGTAATAAATTATGGATGGGCGTGGTGGCTCACACTTGTAATCCCAACACTTTGGGAGACCTACATGGGAGGACTGCTTGGGCCCAGGAGTTCAAGAACAGCCTGGACAACACAGGGAGACCCCATCTCTAAAACAACAAAAAATAAAATTATGGCATGCACCTGTAGTCCCAGGTACTCAGGAGGCTGAGACAGGAGGATCACTTGAGCCCAGGAGTTTGAGGCCGCAGTTAGCTATGACTGCGCCACTGCGCTCCAGCCTGAGCAGCAGAGTGAGATCCTGTCTCTACATAAATACATAAATAAATAAAATAAAAATTATAAATAAATACATAAAGTTTTTAAAGGGTAGTAAATTTTGAAAATGTGACAAGACAAAGGGGTTTGGGCTGCAGCATTTAATGGTGGAAAAATAACCAGAAAAATAAGTGTTTGCTTAACAAGGTTGTTTATGAAGGTGGCCAGGTTGGGGGGTTGAGAAAAAAAATTCAAAAAAATAAAATAAATGAATAAAAAATAAAAACAAAAAAGGAGATTTGTTTGTCTATTTTTTCCCTGAGCTTTCACTCCCTGTCTTCTCGTGATAAGAATTTTCCACCCTAGGGCTGGGTATGGTGGCTCATGCCCATAATCCCAGCACTTTGGGAGGCAGAGGCAGGTAGTTCACTTGAGCTCAGGAGTTTGAGACCAGCCTGGGCAACTTGGTGAAACCCTGTCTCTACCAAAAATACAAAAAGTTAGCTGGGTGTGGTAGTGCATACCTGTGATCCCAGCTACTCAGGGACAAGGCGAGAGGATCATTTGAGACTAGGAAGTGGAGGTTGTAGTGAGCCAAGATCACACCACTTCCCTCCAGCCTGGGCAATGGGATAAGACCCTGTCTCAAAAAAAAAAAAAGAATTTTATTTTCTTTCTGGTTTGAGGAGGGCATCTTCCATGTGGGGGTTTATCTCATTTTCCAGAAGAAAAGAGGGAGATCACAGTGGTTTTCGGCACCTGCTATTTTTCAAGTGCCCTTAGCTCAAAACAATCCATATGCCAAAGTGGCATATTTTGGTGGCATCATCTGCCACCCTCAAAATGAGAGACGGTTCGTAGCAGCTGTAATAACTGCTCAACACTGGCAACAATGCGAAAACCAGTCATTAACAGGTGAAAGGATTAACAGAGTGTGAGACAGTCATTTAACAGAATACAACTGAGTAATAAAAAGAAACAAAACTGGGTGTGGTGGCTCATGCCTATAATCCTAGCACTTTGACAAGCCAAGGCAGGTGGATTGCTTGAGCCCAGGAGCTTGAGAACAGCCTGGGCAACAAGGCAAACCTTGTCTTTCTTTTTTCTTTTGAGACAGAGTTTTGCTCTTGTTGCCCAGGCTGGAGTGCAGTGGCACAATCTCAGCTCACTGCAACCTCCGCCTCCCAGGTTCAAGGGATTTTCCTGCTTCAGCCTCTCGAGTAGCTGAGATTACAGGTGTTCACCACCACACCTGGCTAATTTTTGTATTTTTAGTAGAAATGGGGTTTCACTATATTGGCCAGGTTGGTCTTGAACTCCTGACCTCAGGTGATCTACCCGCCTTGGCCTCCCAAAGTGATGGGATTGCAGGCACGAGCCACTGCGCCCAGCCTGGTGAAAATACAAAAATTAGCTGGGCGTGGCGGCGCACAGTTGTAATCGCAGCTACTTGGGAAGCTGACGTGGGAGAATCGCTTGAGCTTGGGAAATTGAGGCTGCAGTGAACCATGATGGTGCCACTGCACTCCAGTCTGGGTAACATAGTGAGACCCCATCTCAAAAGGAAATAAAAAAGAAACCACTGACATGGCCAACAACATGAGTTTCTTTTTTGTTTTCGTGTTTTGTTTTTTTGAGAAGGAGTCTGGCTCTGCCGCCCAGGCTGGAGTGCAGCAGTGCAATCTCGGCTCACTGAAACCTCTGCCTCCGGGGTTCAAGCGATTCTTCTGCTTCAGCCTCCTGAGTAGCTGGGATTACAGTTTGCGAGCCACCATGCCCGCATAATTTTTGTATTTTTAGTAAGGACAGGATTTCCCCATGTTGGCCATGTTGGTCTTGAACTCCTGACCTCAAATGATCCACTCATCTTGGACTCCTAAAGTGCTGGGAACATGAGTGAGTTTCAAACATCACATGCTGGGGAAAGAAGCCTCTCAATAGGCTACGCATTGTATGATTCAGCTTATATGACTTTCTGAAAAAGACAAAGTTATAGGAACCAAAACAAATCTGTTAGGGCCAGGGGCAGGAGTAGGGGACAGAGCATGAAAGGGCAAGAGAAAATTTCTTTTCTTTTTTTAAGATGGAGTCTTGATCTGTCACCCAGGCTGGAGTGCAGTGGCACAATCTCAGCTCACTGCAGCCTCCCTCTCCTGGGTTCAAGTGATTCTCCTGCCTCAGTCTCCGGAGTAGCTGGGACTACAGGCATGTATCACCACATCTCGCTAATTTTTGTATTTGTAGTAGAGACTACAAGGGCTTTCACCGTGTTGCCCAGGCTGGTCTCAAACTCCTGGCCTCGCGTGATTCGCACACCTTGGCCTCCCAAAGTGCTGGGATTGCAAGTATGAGTCACCATGCTCGGCCACTGGTAAGAGGAAATGTCTTAGGGTGATGGAAATAATCGTCTTGATTGTGGTCATGTTTTAATGATATACCTGTATGTCAAAACATGCAATTTCAGCCAGGCATAGTTTAAATATGATCAGTTTGTGTTCAGTGAATTACATTGTAACAAAGCTCAGAAGGAGGGAAGTAAGAGAGGGAAGGGACAAAAGGAGAGAAAAAGAGAAAACTTATATGGCAATCATAAACAAAATGAAAGATATATACACCCTGTGACTCAGAAATGTCTTTTTTTTTTTTTTGAGACAGAGTTTTGCTCTTACTGCCCAGGCTGGAGTGCAATGGTACGATCTCAGCTCACTGCAACTTCTGTCTACCAGGTTCAAGCAATTCTCCTGTCTCAGCCTCCCAAGTAGCTGGGACTACAGGCATGTGCCACCACACCAGGCTAATTTTTATATTTTTAGTAGAGAGGGGGTTTCACCATGTTGATCAGACTGGTCTTGAACTCCTGACCTCAGGTGATCCACCCAACTCGGCCTCCCAAAGTTCTGGGATTACAAGTGTGAACCACCGCACCAAGCCATCATTTATTTTTATTTTATTTTTAGAGACAGGGTTTCACTATGTTGCCCAGGCTAGCCTCAAACTCGTGGGCTCAAGCAATCCTCCCACCTTGGCCTCCCAAAATGCTGGGATTACAGGCGTGAGACACTGTACCCACAAGTATCATTTTTTGAAAACTATGCCTCACTAAAGATCCAGTCCCAGTCCTAAGAATTTTGATCCAGAGACTAACTGCATCATCATAGTGGCAAAACTCAGGAAGGTCCAGGAATTGTCCAGCAGTAGGATAACAGTTGATTTTATACTACGGCAAAGTTGCACTATGAATCGTGTAGCTAATAAAAACGGGAGTTAGGTATACGTGTATAGACGGTTAAGTGGAAACAGCAAGTTGCACGGTAGCTGTATGATTCCATCCTGTGTGGATTCTAGTTCGTGCCAGCACTGAAAAAGGGTCTCACAGGAGGGCAGGTATACTGGTTACACTTGACAGTTCCCAGGGTATCACTGCCCCCTAGGGGACATCCTAGAGATCGCGCTACAGACAGTCCTTGATTTGACGGTTTTAAGATTTTTCAACTTTATTATGATAGTTTTATCGGGATGTAATCCCATCGTAAGTCAAGGAGCATCTGTATTTGAAATACATTTCATTACAAATTATCTTCCTGAACACTCTAATGCAACAGCTCTTATCAAGGTCCCCAGAGACCTTGCCAAATTCAACTGTCAATTCTTTTTCCTCATTTTAACTCAGGGACACATGACACAGCTAACCACCACCCCCCCCATCTTGAAATATGTTCTTCAGGTCGGGCGTGGTGGTAATCCCAGAAATTTGGAAGGCCAAGGCGGATGTATAACTTAGGAGTTCGAGACCAGCCTGGACAACATGATGAAACCCCATCTCTACTAAAAATACAACAATTAGCTAGGCATGGTGGTAAGCACCTGTAATCCATCTTGGTGACAGAGCAAAACCCCGTTTCAGGAAAAATAATAAACAATAAACGTCCTTAGCACGGCCCACGAGGCCCCATGGAATCTGGTCCCAGCCTGTCCATTCAACCTCATCTATTACAATCTGGGCACTAAAAATGTGGTCTGCTGACCAGCAGCGTGGAAGTCACCTGGGAACGAGTTTGAAATGTAGCCTCTCAGGCCTCCCTCTTCATCTGCTGGATCAGAACCTGAATTTTAAAAAGGCCCGCAGATAGATGCTCGTTAGAGTTTAAGTAGAGCGTCTTACAACCTTACAAGCTTCCCCTTCACCCTGATTCGGTCATAAGGACATTTCATATTCCTCACTTTTTGCTCCTGCGAACTGACCAGAAGAACCTGCCTTGCACGCAGCTACAGATAAATACGCTCCGGCTTTTGCGCAGGCGTACTACGACTACCGGCTCGCTCCTATTTGAATACGCGTGCGCTCAGAGCCCCGGCGACAAAGGCGGGGCCTATTTGCTGGGCAGTCCCGGCCGGGGGTGGGCGGGACCTGAAAGGAGGAGAGGGGTTTCCGCTTCCGGCAGAAGTCGGAAGTCACTGTCTCCCGGGTAAACGGAGCTTTTGCAGCGAGGCAAGCTGAGTGCTGGTGCTGATCGTGCAGGTGGGCGTTGGGGCCGGGCAGGACTGGGAGTTCTTCTACTCCGGGAGTTTACGGGGTCCTGGAGGAGGCGTCTGGGACCCCGGGCTTGTGGGGAGGCAGGTCGGGGAGACTGACTCCCCCCGACCCCATCCTTCCAAGAGCGACCTACCGGGGCGCCTGGCTCCTCCCGGCGGCCGTCGGGAGGCGATGCCGAAGACTCGGTGAGTCTGTAGGAATAGCCAACCCCCTACCTCTTGGGTCTCAGCAGATTCGAGGATGACTTCTTTGCCATCCCCTTTTGGCGCGCTTGGACTTAACGTTGTCACCGGACAGGCCGAAGCCTCTGCAATCCTTATGCAAGCCAGACCCCATTCATGGGGTGGGGGGGACTGTAGTCCCTGGGCAAAATGAGATTCTGGGGCTCATACATAGATTTTATTTGGACTTTTTTTTTCTTGAGACAGAGTCTTGCTGTGTCGCCCAGGCTGGAGTACAGTGGCGCGATCATAGCTAACTGCATCCTCGACCTCCTGGGCCCAAGCTTCCCACTTCAGCTTCCCGAGAGTAGCTGGGACTACAGGCTCGTGGCTAATTTTTGTAATTTTGTAGAGATGAGGGGCCTCACTATGTTGCTCAGGCTCGTCTCCCACTCCTGGCTTTAAGTGATCTTCCCACTCTGGCCTCCCAAATTGATGAGATTACAGTCCTCACCTCCCAAAGTGATAGAGTTACAGGCATGAGCCACCACATCCGGCTTTTTGTAGATTCAGATTCCAGGGACTGATTGATTGGGTTATTCAATAATAGTTATTGCCGGGCACGGTGGCTCATGCTTGTAATGCCAGCACTTTGGGAGGCCGAGGTGGGAGGATCGCTTGAATCTGTGAGTTCCAGACCAGCCTGGTCAACACGATGGGTTCCCTGTCTCTCCAAAAAATACAAAACTTAGCTGGGCATGATGCTGCAGCTAATTTGTATTTCAGAGATAGAGGGGTAGGGGGAGGATCACATAAGGGATGTGTGAGAGAGAAAGGGATTGACGATGAATCCAAAGTCTTTGATTTGATTATCCAGAAAGATGGAGTTGCTGTTAGCTGAGATGAGGAAGACTGTGGAAGAGCACGTTGCGGTGTCAGCGGCTTGGTTTTGGACATGTTATGTTTAATATTGGGTGGAAGTTAGACATCAGGGTGGAGCTGTGGCTGAGGCAGACAGATCAGAGTCTGCAAATCAGGGGACAGACTCAAGGCTGGAGAAGCCAGTATCCTCAGTGTAAAGTAGGCATGAAGCCCTAAGACTGGGAGAAATCTTCATGAAGGTGAGTATAGCCAGAGAGGAGAGGATTCAGCGATTCAACTCCTGGATTCTCTCTCTCTTTTTTTTTTTTTTGAGATGGAGGAGTCTCACTCTGTCACCCAGTCTGGAGTGCAGTGGCACAATCTCGGCTCACTGCAACCTCTGCCTCCCGGGTTCAAGGGATTCTCCTGCATCAGCCTCCTGAGTAGCTGGGATTACAGGCGTGCACCACTACACCGGGCTAATTTTTGTATTTTTAGTAGAGATGGGGTTTCATCATGTTGATTAGGCTGGTCCTGGACTCCTGACCTTGTGATCCACCCACCTCAGCCTCCCAAAGTGCTGGGATTGCAGGCATGAGCCACTGCGATGAACCTTTTGTTTTGTTTTGTGTTTGAGATGGAGTCTCACTCTGTTGCCCAGGCTGGAGTGTAGTGGCATGATCTTGGCTCACTGCAACCTCCACCTCCCAGATTAAAGCGATTCTTCTGCCTCAGTCTCTCTAGTAGCTGGGATTACAGGCATGTGCCACCATGCCCAGCTAATTTTTGTTTGTTTGTTTTTTAAAAGACCGTGTGGTCAGGCTGGTCTTGAACTCTCGACCTCATGTGATCCGCCCACCTTGGCCTTCAAAGTGCTTGGATTACAGGTGTGAGCCACCGTGCCCCGCCAAGTTTTGTATTTTCAGTAGAAATGGGGTTTCACCATGTTGACCAGCCTGGTCTCCAGTTCCTGACCTTAAGGGATCCACCTGCCTCTGCCTCCCAAAGTATTGGGATTACAGTCCTGAGCCACTGTGCTGACCTTTTTTTGTTTGTTCTTTTTTAAAGTTGGAATCTCACTGTCACCCAGGCTGGAGTGCAGTGGCATGATCTCAGCTCACTGCAACCTCTGCCCTCTGGGTTCAAGTGATTCTCTTGCTTCAGCCTCCAGAGTAGCTGGGACTACAGGCATTCACCACCACACCCAGCTAATTTTTGTATTTTTAGCAGAACGAGATTTCACCATGTTGGCCAGGCTGGTCTCCAACTCCTAACCTCAAGTGATCTGCTCACCTTGGCCTCCCAAGGTGCTGGTATTACAGATGTGAGCCACCGGACCTGGCCCAAACTCATGTGCTCTCTTCATGAGAGCAAGTTGGCAGAGAGGCAGGAGCATAGGAGATTAACAGGAGCCACCAGTGAGGCAGGGGATAGGGAACATTTGGGGTCCTGAGAGGCACGTGAGAAAGGTGGGAGGAGGGACCCCTGGAATGGGAGGACTGCCATTGGGATGGGCAGTATGGAGCCACCTCAGTTTGGAGGCAAGGGGTGTAGAGAGATGGGAGGGAGTGCAGATGGCTCTACGATAAAACAGCCTGCAGAGAATGGATCATAGCTGGAAGAGGATAAAGAGATTTTTTCCCCCCTTTTTAAATGAGGAGAGAGGTAATAACAAGCATGTGAGTGATCTGGTAGAGCTGGAAAATTTGATGGTGCTCAAAGAAAAGGGGATGGGAGCCAGGGCAGAGTGAACAAATTGTTTTTGCAGAAACATACTTCCATAGTAAAGGAGGCATGCCGAAGCCGGGCGTGGTGGTGCACGCTTGTTGTCCTAGCTACCCAGCAGGCTGAGGCCAGAGGATTGAGGCTTCAGCAAGCTGTGATCACACCACTGCACTCCAGCCTGGAAGTTAGGAGTTGGAGACCAGCTTGGCTTTGTTGATCTTGTCCAACAGAGTGAGACCTCATCTCTTAAATAAAGAGGAAAGGTGAATAGCTGAATGAATTGGTCCTAGGAGCTGTCTTTGGATTGCTTTTCTTTACTCAGTGAATTGGCAGCATCACAGTTAAGAGCTGGGGATGTTACATAGGAAGCAATCACCAGATAATGAATAAAACTCCCGTTTATTGTGGAAGATCCTGGCAGGCTGCTGACCTCCCCTGTCACGGAGAAACGAATGATGCTAGAACCAGCAGTTGTGTATGTGTGGGGTGTGTGTGTTTTGGAGGAGGCGCCACCATAGGAGGCTCAGGGATGGCAAACACAGTGCCTGAACACCGTGCCTAGCAGGGCAGTTGGTTCATTGGTAACCACTGCTGTTTCCCCACCCACCTGCCTCCTGGACTTCTCTTCCTAGATATCCCTCTGCCACCCAACCTCATCATTTTCTCCAAAACCCTGTCCTTCCTATGTGTTAGACATCAGAGAATGTTGTCAGCTTCTCCCGCTACCCATTGTGTCCCCACCACAACCTTGGGAGTCATCCTGGACTCTCCTCTCGTCACACTCGCTCGTTCCGCCCATGTCTCTTCTGTCTCTCTCACCCACTGCCATCTCTACCTCAACAGCCCTGTCCTGGCTGTGCCTAAATCCCTCAAATGCACAGGTGACTTTGTCCTTTCCACTCCTTGTAGCTCCCAGGATCCATCCAAACACCCAGAACCCTCCCACCTGCCCCTCCTCCATCCCCCACCTGCCAGGGGACAGACACCTGCCCCTGAGCTTTCACACAGTTTTCCTGTACTCGGAGGTGCCTGTCCCCACCTCTCTGCCCTGCAGTCTGTCATCTGGATGGAGGTTATCAGATGCCCTGAGTGTCACTTCTCCTGGATGCCACTTGCATTTCCCTTGACAAGAGGAGCAACCAGAATAAAATCACCAGCTCTGGGCGTGGTGGCACGCACCTGTAATCCCGGCTACTCAGGAGGCAGGAGAATCACTTGAACCCGGGAGGCAGAGGTTGCAGTGAGTCAAGATTGTGCCACTGCAGTCCAGCCTGGCAACAGAGTGAGACTCCGTCTCAGCCAGGCGCAGTGGCTCACTCCTGTAATCCAAACACTTAGGGAGGCTGAGGCAGGCAGATCACCTGAGGTCAGGAGTTCGAGACCGGCCTGACCAACATGGAGAAAACCCATCTCTACTAAAAATACAAAATTAGCTGGGCGTGGTGGTACATGCCTGTACTCCCAGCTACTTGGGAGGCTGAGGCAAGAGAATCACTTGAATCCGGGAGGGGAGGTTGTGGTGGCTGAGATTGTGCCATTGCACTCCAGCCTGGGCATCAAGAGCGAAACTGTCTCAAAAAAAATTTTTTTTTAAATCACTAGCTCCTAGGCACTTAGGCTGTGCCCAGTCCTGAACAACTGGCTTGTCTTGGAGTCTCTTGTGCCATCCTTGCCAGGAACAGTGGCTTCCTTGTTTTGGTGCCAGAGTGATGGGCCAGCTCTGTGCTAAGTACTTAACTTACTATTCCTGGTGTCAGCCCCACAAGTCTCCTCTGAGATGGCAGCATTGTTTCGATTTTTTTCTTTCTTTCTTTCTTTCTTTTTTTTCTTTGATACAGGTTTTCACCCTGTTGCCCAAGCTGGAGTGCAATACCTGGATGGTAGCTCACTGAAACCTGGACCTCCTGGGCTCAAGTGATCTTCCCATCTCAGCCTCCCAAGTGGCTGGGGCTACGGTGTACACTACCACACCTGGCTTATTTAAAAATTTTTTTTTTTAAGAGATGGGGCCTCACTGTGTTGCCCAGGCTGGTGTCAAACTCCTGGCATCAAGTGATCCTCTCACCTTGGCTTCCCAAAGTGCTGGCTGGGATTACAGGTGTGAGCCGCCATGCCTGGCCTTGTCTCTATTTTATAGACTAGGAAACTATGGCACAGAGAGTTTAAATAACCTGCCCAGGTCACGCAGTAAGTGAGAGAGATGGGGTTAGAACCTCCTATCACCCCTTCCATCCAGAGTGGGATGGGGGATTGTCCTGTACCAGGACTGCGGGCCTCATCCCTCAAGGGCAGAGGCCCCAGCACCATGGTGGAAGCCCCTCCTTCACATTGGGCCGCTGCTAGACCCTCTTCCCGGCCTGCTTTCTAGAGCATTGAGCTGGGGAACTGTATGGGTTCCCCAAGCCACTGACACCTGCCACTCCCTACAGGCTCATCCACCTGCAGACATGGGTCGCAGAAAGTCAAAACGAAAGCCGCCTCCCAAAAAGAAGATGACAGGCACCCTTGAGACCCAGTTCACCTGCCCCTTCTGCAACCACGAGAAGTCTTGTGACGTGAAAATGTGAGTGGTGAATGGGGCAAGGAATCCTGCCTCATGGGGTGCCCAGGCGTCCCACTCCCTTCTCCCCACCGTCCTCCATTCTGCCTCTCTCCTCCCTTGGTGGAGGCGTCATCACCCACAGGCTCAGGGCACATTGCTAACCAGTCCCTTCTATTCGTCTGTTTCAGGGACCGTGCCCGCAATACCGGAGTCATCTCTTGTACTGTGTGCCTAGAGGAATTCCAGACGCCCATAACGTGTATCCTTGGAAACCTGGGTTTTTTCCAGAGGGTGGGGAGGGGTTGGAGTCCAGACCCTGCTCCTCTGGCCCAACCGTCGGCCCTAGTGCAGGGCCAAGGCCATCCAGAGGAACGGGTGCCACCTCCTGATTTATGTGGGGTGAGAAGGTACAGGGCAGGGGCCCAATGCAACTGATGGCCCTTGACTTAAGCGGCACAGATCTGTCAGAACCTGTGGACGTGTACAGCGATTGGATAGACGCCTGCGAGGCAGCCAATCAGTAGCAACACAGAGGACCCGCCCCCTGGGCAGCCCCACCTGCTGTAGACCCAGCTGCTCGCGGGTCCAGAGACATTCCAGAGGTCCAGGGTGTGGGTCCTGGACTGTGGCAGCCCTCTTTGTGTGTGGGAGTGGGTGTGGCGTGGCTGTGGGTGTGAGTGTGGCTGCACTTGTCACTGTGGGGTGGCCGTGAGTGTGTGTTCATAGGCACACGGTGGTGTCCAGGGGTTCCTGGGCCTGAGGGGCCTGAACTGACCTCACTTGGCTCCAAAAGCCTTTGCTGTGTTCCCTTCTTCAACCCCTGGCCCCCCAGCTTTGGCACCGTGGCTCCCCCCACTGGAAGTGGGGGACTGTTTCCTGATATCCTGGATGGGGAAGCCCAGTAGAGGCTGGAACGGAACCTCTCCAGCCTCCTCACCAGCACTGTGCCCATCTGAACTGGACTTCCCACCCTCCTTCTCCACCTTCTAGTGCCCGTGGCCTGGGATTCAAAGCCACCGTTCCCTAGGTCCCCAGGCTGGGCCCTGACAGGGAGCTGCTTCCCTACCCCCATGATAACCAGGAAGCTGTGTTTCATGTTCAGTTGCTTTTGCAGAGGAGGCAAGGGCTGGGATGGGGACAGCTGTCAATCATAAGCCCTTCAATAAAACAGCCAGTGCACATTCCTTGCTCTCCATGATGTCTTGGGTTTTGTGTCTGCCTCGTTGCCAGAAGATGGACTGGGGACCTGAGGCTCCAGCGTTCGGGAAGTGGCCTGGCTGCCCATGTGATCAGTCCTTCAAACCACCCAGCATTTTTATTTTTTGTTTTCCCTGAGACGGAGTCTTGTTCTGTTGCCAAACTGGAGTGCAGTGGCACAATCTCAGCTCTCTGCAACCTCCGGCTCCCTGGTTCAAGCCGTCAAGCAATTCTCCTGCCTCAGCCTTCCAAGTAGCTGGGATTACAGGCATACACCACCACACCCAGCTAATTTTTGTATGTTTAGTAGAGACCGGGTTTCACCAAGTTGATCAGGATGGTCTCCATCTCCTGACATGATCCACCTGCCCTGGGCTCCCAAAGTTCTGGGATTACAGGTGTGAGCCACCTCGCCCGGCATCACACAGTGTTTTAATGTCAGTAAGCATTCAAGGTGGTGGAGCAGGCAGACACCTGGCCAGGTGTTTACAATGGTCAGAGGAGGCTTCTGGGAGGGGCAGGAGGCGGTGACACTGTAGGGCCACCTGTAGCCAGACGCTGACCTCTGGGCTTGCCTGTGTCACCCCAGTGTCCTGACAGCCATCCTGTGGGGCAGGTGCCAAGCTAACCCCAGGTTCAAAGATGATGAAACTGAGGCTAGAGGTGAAGGAGGTCACTGGCCCAAGACCCTATGGCCAGAAAGTGGCACAGGTGGGACTTGAATCCAGAAAGCCCGGCTCTACCTCCGACAGCCTGACTTCCTTGGGAGCCCAGAGTCCAGGCGGAGGGAACAGCTCACAGGCCATCTAGGAGGTAGTGGGTGGAGGAGGGACACTGGGGAGAGAAACAGTCCACGAAAGGGAACTTTATCCAAGGTTGCTGAGGGTTCTCGGATGGCTGGCATGGGGGCAGGATTCAGCCAGTGGGGAGTGCCTGGGGGCTGCGTGTCTTCTCAGCTGGTTGCACGGGCGACAAGGACCACAGCAGCCTGAGGCAGTGCCAGACCCTCCACTGGCCTTGTGAGCCCAGTGGGTAGATGACCTGTGCTTCAGAGTCCTCATCACTACAGTGCGGGGGATGGAGGCACCTTCCTCCCGGAGCCACGCTGAGGATGGAAGAAGTGCCAGACGTGGTTTGAGCAGCTCTGGGGCCCATCCACGGCACTGACCAATGTGAAAGGCCCGGGGAGACACTGAGCTGGCCCGGAAGCCCTGGCTGCCAGGCTGGGCTGCTGGGTTTGTGCACCCCCGGGCCCTCTCTGCCATGTCTTCACTGGTGATCCGCTAGCCCTGGCAGGAGTGGACACACAGGCAGAGTGGTGGATAGGCACCTAAGTTTAGGGTGGTGGCGCTCTGGGATGTAGCAGAAAGGGGGTTCATTCCTCTGGCACCCTGGGCCTTCTCTGCCGCCCGCCCACCCCAGCCTCACAGGCTAAGTGCTAATATGGTGCTGTTTTCCTGAAGAGGCAGGGCCCTGGGCCAGGCACGGATCCTCCTCAGCATAGCTTCCTCGCGCTGCCCTGGGAGAGCGGGACTCGCGGTAGCCAGGCCAAGAGCGCCTGGAATCCGGTTTACGAGGCCCGAGGGGCTGCGTGCATCTCTGCGCGGGTCTTCTGGTGTCTGTCTCCGCAGGCCCCCACGTTCCAGCCTCAACCCCTGCCCTCCCTGGGGAGAAGACAGCTCTGTGCCCCCTCCTCGCTTCTCTGCCTCCTCTCCTCCGCGGAATCCTGATGACTGGGGACTTCTCTCTCCTCACAGGGAAAACAGGGTCCCCTCTAAAACATGAGGAGGTTGGGGCCCTGGACAAGGCCTTTTAGGGTCCTGGATTGGCAGGCTCAGCCTCAAGAAGTCTGAGAGTGGGCGGGGCCCACAGAATTAACTATGCTCTATGGTAGGTACCCTGTGCCAGTCGGCAAAGGGCCATTGCCCTGGCTCAGAACTGTCCCTCTCCCAGTTCCCTTTCCCCTCCCCACAGTCTGGGGCTAAAGGGTTCACCCTGCCCACAGGGGCCACCAGGACCCCCTACTTGTCATCCTTTCTCTAACGGTACCTGATCTTCACCAGCAATTAAACGCTTAGAACATCACCCACATCTGGGGGTGTAATTTTATGACCACATGGAGCTCACTGTCCAGATTATTTTGATGGGAAAACAGGTCTAGGGAGGGGAATTGATTGCCCGAGGTCACCCAGGCAGCCGCTCTGATTCATATGCCATCCAGCCTGTCCCAGTATAGGGACAGAGTACTTTTTTTTTTTTTTTTTTTGAAATGGAATTTCGCTCTTCTTGCCCAGGCTGGAGTGCAATGGCACAATCTTGGCTCATCACAAACTTGGCCTCCTGGGTTCAAGCGTTTCTCCTGCCTCAGCCTCCTGAGGAGCTGGGACTACAGGCATGTGCCACCATGCCTGGCCAATTTTGTATTATTAGTGGAGACAGAGTTTCTCCACGTTGATCAGGCTGGTCTGGAACTCCTGACCTCAGGTGATATGCCCACCTTGGCCTCCCAAAGTGGTGAGATTACAGGTGTGAGACACCACGCCTGGCCCAGTTCTTGGGTTTTTTGTCACCATCCACAAGCCTCTGGGAGAGAAGTGTGGGTCTCGTGTGTGTGTGTGTGTGTGTGTGTGTGTGTGTGAGAGAGAGAGAGAGAGAGAGAGAGAGACAGAGAGAGAGAGAATGAATTAGCTTTCTGGCTATGCTTTTTTTTTTGAGACAGAATCTTCCTCTGTTTCCCAGGCTGGAGTGCAGTGGCACCACCTTGGCTCACTATATCTTAGACCTCCAGAGCTCAAGTGATTCTCCTACCTCAGCCTCCCCAGTAGCTAGGACTACAGACAGACACCACTATGCCCTGCTAATTTTTTTTTTTTTTTTTTTGAGACCGAGTTTCGCTTTTGTTACCCAGGCTGGAGTGCAATGGCGCAATCTCGGCTCACCACAACCTCCACCTCCTGGGTTCAAGCAATTCTCCTGCCTCAGCCTCCCGAGTAGCTAGGACTACAGGCACGCACCATGCCCAGCTATTTTTTGTATTTTTAGTAGAGACGGGGTTTCACCTTGTTGACCAGGATGGTCTCGATCTATTGACCTCGTGATCCACCCGCCTCGGCCACCCAAAGTGCTGGGATTATAGGCGTGAGCCACCATGCCCAGCCTTGCCCTGCTAATTTTTATGTTTTTAGCAGAAGCGGTTTTGCCATGTTGGCCAGTCTGGTCTCAAACTCCTGACCTCAGGTGATCTGCCTACCTCAGCCTCCCAATGTGCCAGGATTACTGGCATAAGCCACTGTGCCCGGCTGGCTATGCCTTTTTTACATGTTGTGGGGAATATGTACCGCATGTGTGTGCATCTCTGTGTGTGTAAAAGGAGGCGTGTGTGTGTGTGGACTCTGCATGTGAGTGTGATGGGTGCCTGTCCTGTGTCTAGCTGAGTGGCTACAGTGAGGTGTGTGTCTTTGGGTGCATGTATGTATGTGCGTCTTAGGGTGCGTGTGAGTGTGTGTGTCTATGCAGATGTGTGTGGGGGAAATGGAGTATATCCAAAACAGAGCAGTCCTGAGGCCTCAGGAGATTTTACAGCCATTTATTGTGCTCCAGTGAAATAGAAAAAAAAGAAAGTGCTCGCGTTACAAACGCCACTGTCACATCCACGTAGTACGCCAGTTGTTGCAAACCAAACTGTGTGTGTCCGCTGGGTCTCTGGGCGTGCAGTTTGCTCCCACTGTGGGAATGGGGTGGGAGCAGGCTGAGCCTGCGCTCTGGGGGCTTCGCTGGGGGAGCTTCTGGTCTTGGGGGTACCCACTTGTGAGGGAGTGGGGGGACAGCTGGAATAGCTTTGCTCAGTGCGTCCTTTGGGCGCTGTTGGGGACACCCAGCTCTAGGTTGGACCCTGTAGCACTACAGAGTGGAGGGTTCCCTTCCCCCCGATGGGCCCCCCAGTCTGCTCTCCCCAAACTCTAACCCTGTAGAGGTTGAGTTCTGCAGGGCCTGGAGGATGCCATGCAGGGAGTTGGGGGGTTGGCTGGGCCTGGCTGGGTCCGGCCAAGAGCAGCAGCAGCCTCCCTCGGGGGAAGACAGGGAAAGCCTGCGGCCCTAGGCGGAATTGTAGTAGTTGTGTGTGTGGTGGTTGTGGGCAGGCTCCCCCAGCTCAGGGTACTCGGGCGTCAGGCAGTACTTGGGGTCGTAGACCTGGCGAGGCAGCCCATACACTGTCATGCCCCGCTGCGAGGCGCCCTTGTTGCTGCCCATCTGCAGGCTGACATTCAGCGTGTCGCAGTGCTCCATGCCCAGCCCTGGCTCAAAGATCTGCCGCTTGGTCCCTGGTGCGGTCATGCCGGCCTGCGAAGGGTGGTGTGGTCAGGCCATGGGGCAGCCCGGGTCCTGGGCCTTGACAGTGTGCCCCAGGGGGCCCCTCTCACCTGGCTGGCTCCTTTGTTGGTGCCCATCTGCAGGCTGATGGTCGCCTGGTCCAGAGGCTGGTCTGTGCCCAGCTTGGGGTCGTAGAGGTGGCGCCGGGTACCGTAGGCCGTCATGCCCTGCTGGCTGGCAAACTTGTTGGTGCCCATCTACAAAGCCAGAAGGAGAATCACACCAAGAATTACCTCATCATGGGCCATGAGATGTGGCTGATATGAGAGGATGAGACACTGTTTTCATGTTTTATTTTATTTTATTTTATTTATTTAGAGAAGGAGTCTGGCTCTGTTGCCCAGGCTGGAGTACAGTGGTGTGATCTCAGCTCACTGCAACCTCCGACTCCCTGGTTCAAGCAATTCTCCTGCCTCAGCCCCCCAAGTAGCTGGGGCTACAGGCAGTGCCCCCACGCCCAACTAATTTTTGTAGTTTTAGTAGAGATGGGGTTTCACCATGTTGGCCAGGATGGTCTTGAACTCCTGATCTCATGAGCCACACACCTCGGCCTCCCAAAGTGCTGGGATTACAGGTGTTAGCCACCACGCCCAGCCTTATTTTATCTTTACATTTTATTTTGTTTTATTCTATTCTTCTTTAATTTTTTAAAAATTTTATTTGAGTCTCATTCTGTCGCCCAGGCTGGAATGCAGTGGCATGATCTTGGCTCACTGCAACCTCCACCTCCCAAGCTCAAGTGATTCTCCTGCCTCAGCCTCCCAAGTAGCTGGGACTACAGTTGCTCGCTGCCATGCCTGGCTAATTTTTGTCTTTTTGGCGGAGACAGGGTAGCACTATGTTGACCAGGCTGGCCTCAAATTCCTGACTTCAGTTGATCCACCCGCCTCGGCCTCCCAAAGTGCTGGGATTACAGGCATGAGCCACTTTGCCCAGCCAATTTTTATTTTTCAGAGACAGGGTCTCACTCTGTCCCCCAGGCTGGAGTGCAATGATGCAGTCATAGCTCATTATAACCTTGAACTCCTGGGGCTCAAGTGATGCTTTCACTTCAGCCACCACACATTTGGCTAAATTCTTAAATTTTTTTGTAGAGATGGCAGTGGCGGGATCTCTCTGTTTTGCCCAGGCTGGTCTGAAACTCCTGACCTCAGGCAGTCCTCCTGCTTCAGCCTCCATAAGTGCCGGAATTACAGGTGTCAGCCATTGCACCCTGCCTGAGGCACTGTTTCCAGACTGGAAACTGAGGCTCAGACTAGGTCTATCACATGACTGACTTCCAGCATTCCAGTCTCAGCCTGCCACGCATCAGCTGGAAGATCTGGGCAAAAGTGAGCCAGCTTCTCCGGGCCTGTTTTCCCATTCATGGAATGAGCATAGTGATAACAACATCTCTCTGCTAGGGGTGTTGGCAAAGTGAGTGAGTTTGTGAATAGAAGATGTGGATAAGGACAGTACCTGGCCTATAGTATAGTTAAGGCTGAATATCTCGTCCCCAAAAGCCTGCAGACACCCTGCCTTCCTGGCCTCCTTGACCTCTGCGTGGAGAGGATAGGGATGTACCTGCAGCCCGATGATGTTCCGTCCTTCTCTTAGCTTCTCTGGCTCAAATTTCCGCTCCTGCTTCTCTGCATACTTCACCCCCACATTCACTTTGTTTCCTTTCGTCTTGGCCTGGGTGGGGCAGGGAGAGCAGGGACTGACGAGGGGGCCGCCCTGCTGCACGGTCCCCATGGACACTGTTATTTATTTATTTATTTATGAGATGGAGTCTCGCTTTGTCACCCAGGCTAGAGTGCAGGGAGTGGCTCAATCTCGGCTCACTGCAGCCTCTGCCTTCCGGGTTCAAGCGATTCTCCTGCCTCATCCTCCTGAGTAGCTGGGATTACAGACATGTGCCACCATGCCCAGCTCATTTCTGTATTTTTAGTAGAGATGGGGTTTCAGCATGTTGCCAGGCTGGTCTTGAACTCCCGACCTCAAGCAATCTGCCCACCTTGGCCTCCCAAAGTGCTGGGATTACAGGCGTGAGCCACCACGCCTGGGCCACACTGAGCTCGGGGGCACAAGTGGCCATACGTGCATCCCAGCCCGGGCTGCCCACTGCCCCCTGCCCAGCCTGCACCCACACTCACCATGCTGGCCAGGGCCAGGAGGGTGGACTGCACCTGTGTATGGTTGGTGTTCTCAAACAGGTCATTGGCCTCAAAGATGTCATGGGGCTTCACCCCATACTTGGTGATGGCCTTGATGAAGTTGCCAATGTTCTCCAGCTAGAGGGGGGCAGGCGATGGTCACTGGGGGGCTGGTGGAGGTCTGAGGTGTGTGGGCAAGGATGGAAGAGATTGGGGCTGGGCTTACCTGGTGCCAGTTTTGGGTTGATTCATTGATCTTCTTCACAGAGCCTGGCTGAAGCTTATTGATGAATCTGAGAAGAGTGGGGAGGGGCTAAGAAAGGTGTCCCCCTACTCCCTACCCAGCCCAGCCCAGTGAGGGAGGATGGTGTCAGGATGACCACAAGGGGCCACGCCATGCCCCAGTCACTTCTCCCTGCCGTCAGCTCTCAGCTACAGCCCCTCCAAACCACCCAAGCACACATATAAATGGGGCAGGGAGCTAGACTCAGGTCCCAATCAAAAAGCCTCCTCATCCAAGGTGTGTCTGAGTCTCCAGGATTTCCCAAGCCTTGCTGCCTGGCTAATTTTTTTGTATTTTTAGTAGATATTTGGTTTCACCATGTTGGTCAGGCTGGTTTTGAACTCCTGACCTGAAGTGATATGCCTGCCTTGGTCTCCCAAAGTGCTAGGATTAGAGGCTTGAGCCATGGTGCCTGGCCCAGAATGGCCTTTTTTTAAACAATTCATGTTACCCTCCAGTGTCTCAGCATCCTTTTCTCTTGTAGACAGCAGGGAGCCCACAGGGGCCTCTTCTCTGACCCCTTTAATGATCTTGTCCAGTCTTTTATTTTTCTGGTACAGGGTCTGGCTCTGTCACCCGGGCTACAGTGCAGTGGTACAATCACAGCTCACTGCAGCAGCCTCAACTTCCCAGGCTCCCACGATCCTTCCATCTCAGCCTTCCAAGTAGCTGGGATCATAAGTGTGCACCACCACACCTGGCTATCTTTTGTTTTTTTGTAAAGATGGGGTTTCACTGTATTGCCTAAGCTTGTCTGGAACTCCTGGGCTCAAGTGATCCTCTTGCCTCAGCCTCACAAAATACTGGGATTACAGGCATGAGCTGCAGCGCCTGGCCTCATTCAGTCTGTTGACTTTAAGTGCCTCCATATGCCAGCAACTCCCTCATCTCCCTGTAGCCTGGGTTTCTCTCGGTCTCATCCAGCTCCCTCTGTGGGTGTCTGGGTGTCTCAAATCAAATTCACCCTGCTCCAGACTCCTGACACGCAGCTTCCCCCTCCAGACTCCCTCTCCCTCCACCTTCCCTGCTTAGCAATGTCCACTTCTAGGTGCTCAGCCAGAGCCCTTGGACTTGCCCCCAACTCCCACTTTCTCCTTCTTATTTAATTTATTTATTTATTGAGATGGAGTTTTGCTCTTGTTGCCCAGGCTGGAGTGCAGTGGCGCGATCTCGGCTCATCAAAACCTCCGCCTCCCAGGTTCAAGTGATTCTCCTGCCTCAGCCTCCAAAGTAGCTGGGATTACAGGCATGAGCCACCACATCCGGCTAATTTTGTATTTTTTTTTTTTTTTTTGAGACGGAGTTTTGCTCTTGTTACCCAGGCTGGAGTGCAATGGCGCCATCTCGGCTCACCACAACCTCTGCCTCCTGGGTTCAGGCAATTCTCCTGTCTCAGCCTCCCGAGTAGCTGGGACTACAGGCACGCGCCACCATGCCCAGCTAATTTTTTGTATTTTTAGTAGAGACGGGGTTTCACCATGTTGACCAGGATGGTCTCGATCTCTTGACCTCGTGATCCACCCGCCTCAGCCTCCCAAAGTGCTGGGATTACAGGCTTGAGCCACCGCGCCTGGCTAATTTTATATTTTTTTTTAGTAGAGATGAGGTTTCTCCATGTTGGTCAGGCTGGTCTCGAACTCCCAACCTCAGGAGATCCACCCATCTCTGCCTCCCAAAGTGCTGGGATTACAGACATGAGCCACTGCACCTGGCTCCCAATTTCTCCTTCTCTCAGCCTCACATTCAGTCTCTCCACCTGCACTGGGCCTACCCTCTTTTAATAAGTCCAGAAGCCCACCCACTGCTCCCCACCATCTCCTCCTGGGTCTGAGCCACTATAGTCTGTTTCCTGGGCTCTTGTAACGGGGTACCAACTTCTACCTCATCCCCTACAGCAGACTCTTCTTCATCCAGCAGTCAGAATGACCTTTTTTTTTTTTTGAGATGGAGTCTCGATCTGTCACCCAGGCTGGAGTGCAGTGGCGTGATCTCGGCTCACGGCAACCTCCACCTGCTGGGTTCAAGCAGTTCTCCTGCCTCAGCCTCCCAAGTAGCTGGGATTACAGCACCCACCACCATGCCCAGCTAATTTTTTTGTATATTTAGTAGAGATGGGGTTTCATCATGTTGATCAGGCTGGTTTCAAACTCCCAACCTCAAGTGATACACCTGCCTTGGCCTCCCAAAGTGCAGGGATTATAGGCGAGAGCCACCATAACCGGCCCAGAATGGCCTTTCTAAAACAATTCAATTTACCCTCCAGTTCCAAATCCTCCAGTAGCCTCCCATTGCCTTCAGAATGAAATCCTAACCCCTCTGTATGACTAAAAGGCCCTTTGTAAACTGGAAGCAGTGGCTCATGCCTGTAATCCCAGTGCTTTGGGAGGCCGAGACAGGAGGATGGCTTGAGCCCAGGAGTTTGAGGTCAGCCTGGGCAACATGGTGAGACCCGTGTCTCTACAAAAAAAAACAAAACAAAAACTTCACTGGGCATGGTGATGTGCACCTCTAGTCCCAACTACTGAGGAGGCTGGGGCTGAAGAGGCTGGGGTAGGAGGATCAATTGAGCCTAGGAAGTCGAGGCCGTAGTGAGCTATGATTGCACCACTGTACTCGAGCCTGGGCAACAGAGCAAGACGCTGTCTCTAAATAAATAAATATGTGAAATAAAAGGTCCTCCACCATCTGACTCTCAGTTCACTCTGTGACTTCATTTCCACTTCCGCTCAATCATTTGGTGCTCGTCACGCCGGCCTCCTCCTTGTTTCTTGAACACCCCAAGCACGTTCCTACCTCAGGCCTTTGCACTGGCTGCCCTGTCTGCTTTCCTTACTCTTCTCCCAGGTCCCCTGAGCCCTCCCTCACTTCATCCAAGGTTCTGTTCAAATGTCACCTCTTCACAGAGGCCTCTCAGACCACTCTCTCTCTCTCTCTCTTTTTTTTTTTAGATGGAGTTTTACTCTTGTTGCCCAGGCTGGAGTGCAATGACACAATCTCGTCTCACTGCAACCTCCGACTCCCAGGTTCAAGCAATTCTTCTGCCTCAGCCTCCCAAGTAGCTGGGACTACAGATATGTTCTGCCTGGCTAATTTTGTGCTTTTAGTAGAGATGGGGTTTCACCATGTCGGTCAGGCTGGTCTTGAACTCCTGACCTCAGGTGATCCGCCTGCCTGGGCCTCCCAAAGTGCTGGGATTACAGGCGTGAGCCTGGTCTCTAGACCACTCTCTAGGAAACTGCAGCCCCTCCACCCGCCACACACACACCTGGCCCTCCCATCTTCCTTTCCCACATGGGGTTTCCCCAGGACACTTACCACCACAGGCAAGTCTGTGATTATTTGATCAACTATTTGATTGATCTCCTCACCTAGGACTAAAAGTCCTTGAGCTCTGAGTTGAGTCTGTTCTGTCCACTGTACCTAGTCCCTAGACCAGAGCCTGGCACACAGCAGGAACTCATAAATACTTCTTGCATGAATGAATGAGTGAATTACCGAGTGGGTGGGTGACTGTACTACATTTTCTTTTTTTTTTTTGAGACAAGGTTTCACTTTCACGGAGGCTGGAGTGCAGTGGTGCAATCATAGCTCACTGCAGCCTCGACCTCCAGGACTCAAGTGATCCTTCTGCCTCAGCCTCCTGAGTAGCTGGGACCACAGGTGCATGCCCCCATGCCTGGCTAATCACAGCAAAAAATTTTTTGTAGAGATGGGATCTTACTATGTTATCCAGATCTTACTATGTATCTGTCTGTGACACCATTGTGCCCACCTTACCACCTGTCAATTCCTTGTTCCTAGTGGGTGGAAATGGAACAAGGTAAACCCCCCCACCCCTCCTTCTTGGCATCTAGGACTTGATGAGGCTGCACCTTCAAAGTCTTCCTGAGAGCACTCACAGTCATTCTGCCCTGGGTCAGACTCAAATGCAGATAGGCTGGGTTTAGGACCCTGCTGGGTTTAGGGCCCAGCCATGCATTAGGATTGCAGTCGAATTGGGGCTTGGGAGCTGTGAGGGTTTTCACTTCCCTCAGCAATGAGGTTCTGAGGCAAGGAGAAAACCAGAGCCGGCCCAGGCGCAGTGGCTCACGCCTGTAATCCCAGCACTTTGGAAGGCTAAGGTGGGCGGAGCACCTGAGGTCAGGAGCTTGAGACCAGCCAGGCCATCATGGCAAAATCCCGTCTCTACTAAAAATACAAAAGTTAGCAGGGCGAGGTGGTGGGTGCGCCTGCAATCCCAGCTGCTTGGGGAGGCTGAGGCATGAGAATCGCTTGAACCTGGAAGGCAGAGGTTGCAGTGAGCCGAGATCCCATCATTGCACTCCAGCCTGGACAACAGAGCAAGGTCTATCTCAAAAAAAAAAAAGGTCGGGCGAGGTGGCTCAAGCATGTAATCTCAGAACTTTGGGAGGCTGAGGCAGGTGGATCACTTGGGGTCAGGAGTTCGAGACCAGCCTGTCTCTACTAAAAAAAAATAGAAAAACTAGCTGGGCTTGGTGGCACATGCCTATAATCCCAGCTTTTGGGGAGGCTTAGGCAGGAGAATCACTTGAACCTGAGAGGCGGAGGTTGCAGTGAGCTGAAATGGTGCCACTTCACTCCAGCCTGTGCAACAGAACAAGACTCTATCTCAAAAAACGAAACAAAACAAAAACCAGAAAGAAAACCAGGGCCTGCTCTAATTATTGCCATACCTCTCTCCTTTGGTCACCAAGCCAGCCATGAACAGCTGTTGGCTGCTGCTTTTTAGCTGTGACTGCTCTTTCTGGGGACTCTGGTGGCCACAGATGGGCCTACCCTGCATAGCATGGTGGTTAAGATTTCAGACTCATTTCCCTTGAAACAGAGTGGGACTTGGGGCAATGTATTTCGCCTAACTGAGCCTCAGTTTTCTATGCCTGTTAAATGGGCACAATGATGACTGGCCACCCCAAAGGTATCTGACAGAAAGTGTTCAACTCAGTTCCAGAATCATGGTTGTTTTGGGGATTGAGGGGTTGCCCAGACTTGGAGGGGTGCAGGGTCTGGGCTTTCAGAGCCTCACTCACTCGCAGAGAATAATGCCATCTTTGAGGCCGTCCATGAAGTTGTTGCCGATGCGACGGCCCGTCACCCCCTCGATCCACTCTCTCAGCTCCTGCTCCCGCTGATGGTCATACTTCTGGGCCAGCTGGGGTGGCGGGGGACAGGGGGCACAGAGAAAGGGGTGAGGATGCAGTGGGCCAGCCTGGGCTCCCTGGGTCCTATCCGAGCCTCCTAGAGCCTGATCTCCCTGGTCCTTCCCAACTAAGGTAATTTTGCCCCAGATCCATAGTTGGTGGGGGTGCTGGGGAGGGCTGAGAGCCAGGGCCGAGGTGGCACCTGCCCAGGGGGCCATTCCAGGCATTCTGAGGTTTGGCACCAGTGAATGAGATGAGGGACGGGCTGTGGGGAGCTGGATCCTCTAAGCTAGAGAGGTGGCGCCCGGCTCCCCGGTTTTCCATCCAGGCCAAACTTGGGGCTTCTTTTCCTCTAGTCCTGCCCCCTCTGTGCCCCCTGTTGGAAGGGGAGAAGGAGGTCTATGGAGGTGACTCCGGGTGCTGGCTTGTGGAGAGTGCTCGTCATACACCTCTGTCTCTCCATGTCCCCCAGGTCTTCAGCTCCAGGGCTCTGTCTCTGGTTAGGGGTGGGGGCCTTGCACGCCTGTGTCTCTCTCTCCCCCTTATCCCTCCGCCCGACTCCTCTGTCTCCCTGTTCCCAGTTCTGTCTTTCCTTGGCCCATTCTTGAGGTCCCCATCTCTCTGGGTGGCCAGACCCTGTCTGGCCAGGGGTGGGACTCCTGGGTCTTGCATCTCAGCCTCTCTAGGTCTTTTTCTGTCTCCAGGTTTTCTGCCAGAGGTGGGGGTGGGGCTCTGTCTCTCCTCTCGGCCCCTCCATCCCTGTCTAGGGCTTATCTGACTCCCGCTCGCCCTCCCCGCGTCTGTCCCTACGGTGTCTCAGGCTCCCAGTATCTCTGTCTGCCTCTCCCCCTGCTTTTCCCTCTCTCCACTGTGCCCCCTCCCCCACTCCCATTTCTCCAGAACCCTCCGCCCCAGCCGAGTCAGGCTCCCAGCCCCTAGGGGACCGGGCTGCCCCTTCTTCTCCCGGGTGGGTGGGGGGAGGTGGGAGGGGCGGCCCCCTCACCTGGCCCCGGCCCTGCCGCCCCCCACGCCACCAGCCCGGCTTTATAAAGCAAACCGGCCCTTATATAGCGTGTCCCGGGCTCCCCGAGGCCGCCTTATAAGGCGCGGCGGCTCTGCGCGGCTCTGGGGCCGGCGCTGGGGGGAGGAGGGCGGCGCTGGGATCTGTCTCCCGTCCGAGGACCCGCCCCCCACCAGCCCCCTCCTCCAACCCCGAGGATCCCCCGACCCAGGTTCCAACCCAGCCCCCGACTTCCTCACCATGGGACCCTGGGAAAAGCCACCCTGAGCCTCAGTGTTCCCTTCTGTCAAATGGGGCAGGAACTCCTCCTTCGGCAGTGCTGTTGGGACGATGCCGGTGGGCTGGAAACTTCAAGTCCTCCCCCTACCCCGCCGGGAGAAGCTGACCCCATCCTGCTGTGTGGCCTGAGTCCAGGGTCGGAGCGCTGCACCTGCTTCCCTGGGACCGCGGCTGTTTGCCTCTCCCCTCCTACCCTCAGTTTACCCCTCCATAGCATGAAGGGGATGTCGAGGCATCTTCCTAGCTCCACAGTTAGGAGACCCCTGAGCACTGCTGATGCCCACTTCCTGCCCTCTATCGTCCCCCTCTGCCTTCAAGATCTCTTATCCTTTCTGGCCTTCACTTCCCAGGGACCCCAGCTCTCAAGTGCTCCCTAATTTATTTTGAGGCTGGGGGTATCGGAAAATCCACAAGTCTTCCCCCTATGATGTTCCCCCGAAGAACACGAAAGGTTAACAGAAGACTGATCAGGTGGGTATCTTTGCCATGGACTGACCCCGTCTGTTTATGTGTGACTGTGTGCCCCCCATTGCACCCCCAACCATAGCTGGGGTCTCTGGGATGTTCAGGGGGAGAGACAGGCAACCCCTATCCCATATCACTCCCTTTTCCCCCTCTCAGTTTCCAAGTCACACGGGATAGGCAGGAGGGGGTTCAAGGGACCCCAAGCAAGGGGCTCTGGCCTGGCAGGACATGTGGGCCAGGCCAGGGAGGCCCCCCAGCCATACCTTGTTCTTAACCTCAGCTGACAGCCCATAGGCAGGGCCTCGGTTGAAGTGAGCAGAGGACATGCTGGCCGATGGGCTCTGGCGGTGGGCAGTGGCGGCACTGACGCTGAGGACCGCAGCAGCAGCTGAAGCTCCGTCTGCACCCTCTTCCCTCCTCACACGTTTTTGAAGCTCTGGAGGCGGCCCGGGTCTCTTCCAAGGCCGTTCCATTGGCTGTAGGGGCCTGCCAAGGGGCGGGGCACCCCCCCCACCTCGGCTGCCTCCCCCCACTTGTGATGTCAGGCCCTTGGTATTGGGAGCTGGTTGTGTCATTGTTTCCACCTAGGGGGGCAGCCTGCGTTATTCTGAGGGGGCTTGGTCAGACAGAGACCAGCCTTCTTCCACCCACCCCTCCCACTGTCCACTGGGCCTCTGGCTGGGTCTCTGAGTCTCTTTGTCTCTGAGGTTATCTCTTTTTATCTCTATGGAGTCTTGAGGCACAACTGAATCCCATGGTAGTTTACTGAGCATCCTAGGTTTACCTCCAGATACCAACAGTCTATAGCCTTAGGCAAGCCCCTTGTCCTCTCTGGGCCTTTATGGCCACATCTGTAAAATGGGCTTATCATAGTGCCTGCCTCATGGAAAAGTTGTAAAGATCAAAAGAAATATGCCTCTGACATGCCCAGCACAGTGCCGGGCACAGCAGAAGGACTCAGGCCATAGCCTTCTTCTTTTTTTTTTTGAGACAGAATTTCACTCTTGTTGCCTAGGCTGGGTGCAATGGCACAATCTTGGCTCACTGTAACCTCCACCTCCCAGGTTCAAGCAATTCTCCTGCCTTAGCCTCCTGAGTAGCTGGGACTACAGGCAGGTACTACCGTGCCCGGCAGCCTTTTTTTTTTTTTTAAGGCAAGGTTTCACTCTGCCCCTGGACTGGAGTGCAGTGGCGCAATCACAGCTCACCATAGCCTTGACCTCCTAGGCTCAAGTGATCCTCCCACCTCAGCCTTCCCAAGTAGTTAGAATTACAGACTTGTGCCACCAAGCTGGCTAATTTTTTTTTTAGAGATGGGGTCTCGCTATGTTGCCCAGGGTGGTCTCAGATTCCTGGGCTCAAGCAGTCCACCTGCCTTGGCCTCCCACAATGCTGGAATTATGGGCATGAGTCACCACGCCCAGCACATAGCATTCTCTATGCTGAGGGTCCAGCACCCCAGTTCTGTCCTCTTCAGCCCCTCATAAGGACCTGGGGGAACACAGATCCTGGGTCTCACCCCCTGCCATCCACTTCTGTGTCCCAGGCCATGAACTATGTCCCTGTCAAGCAGCCCTACCTAGCTAGATGGCACCCCTGGACCACAGGGGTGGATGCTATGCCCATATCATGCCACATGTGTCAAGGCCATGTTTGTGACACTTGGATGACATGTCTGCAACCTGCCACACACTAATGACATGTTAAGAACATGCAGTTTATTGGTTACATGCTAATGGCATGGCTGCAATAAGCCAGATAACTACAGCCCTATGTCAGGCCATGTTCCAAGCTCAGTACAAATATCCACTCAGTCCTCATGACACCCTCAGAGGTGGACACTGTTATTATTATTATTATTATTTGGAGACAGAGTCCCCAGACTGGAATGCAGTGGCACGGTCTCAGCTCACTGCAACCTCCACCTCCTGGGTTCAAGCAATTCTTCTGCCTCCGCCTCCCAAGTAGCTGGAATTACAGGTGCCTGCCATCACACCTGGCTAATTTTTGTATTTTTTTAGTAGAGACGGGGTTTTGCCATGTTAGCCAGGCTGGTCTCAAACTCCTGACCTCAGGTGATCCACCCGCCTCAGCCTCCCAAAGTGCTGGGATTACAGGCAGGAGCCACCACGCCTGGCCTTATTATTGTTATTACTTTGGAGACAGAGTCTCACTCTATCCCCCAGGCTGAAGTGCAGTGGCACGATCTCAGTTCACTGCAACCTCCACCTCCGAGGTTCAAGCGATTCTCCTGATTCAGCCTCCCGAGTAGCTGGGATTACAGGCACCTGCCACCATGCCTGGCTAATTTTTGTATTTTAAGTAGAGACGGAGTTTTGTCATGTTAGCCAGGCTGTTCTTGAACTCCTGACCTCACATGATTAGCCCACCTCGGCCTCCCAAAGTGCTGGAATTACAGGCATGAGTCACCATGCCCAGCCAACACTGTTATTGTTAATACAAGTACTTTACTTACAGGTGGGGAAACTGAGGCACAGGGGCTTGGAATCACAGCATCACACAGCAGGCCAGGGGCAGAGGACAATTTGAGACCATGCTCCATGAACCTCAACTATGAGCTAAGGTGGGGTTTCACAACCTCCGCACTGTTGATAGTTGAGGCTGGATAATTCTTCATGGTTGGGGGCTGTCCTAGGCATTCATTGCAGGCCTTCAAGCAGCATCCCTGGCCTCTACCTGCCAGATGCCAGTAGCACCCTCTTAGTTGTAACAAACAGAAATGTTGGGGCAAGGCGGCAGGAGCCTGTAGTCCCAGCTACCAAGGAGGCTGAGGTGGGAGGATTGCTTGAGCCCAGGAGTTTCACCAACATAGCAAGACCATAGTCTCTAAAAGAGGAAAATTGGCTGGGCTCGGTGGCTCATGCCTGTAATCCCAGCATTTTGGGAGGCCAAGGCAGGCAGATCATGAGGTCAGGAGATCGAGACCATCCTGGCCATGGTGAAACCCCATCTCTACTAAAATACAAAAATTAGCCAGGTGTGGTAGTGCACACTTGCAGTTCCACTGACTGCCGAGGCAGGAGAATAGCTTGAATCCAGGAGACGGAGGAGGTTGCAGTGAGCCACAGAGCAAGACTTCGTCTTACACACACACACACACACACACACACACACAAAAGTAAGGAGGTTTGTCTGTTTGGAGCCCTGCTCCCTCTGTACAGGGTAGCCGTTTTCTTCTTTCTTTTTTCTTTCTTGCCTATTAAACTTTCTGCTCCTTAAAACAAACAAACAAACAAACAAAAAAAAAAGAGAGAGAGAGAGAAAGAAAGATTTAAAAAAGAAATGTCTACATACATTGCCGAATGTCCCGTGGCTGGGGTTGGGATGGAAGCAGATCACCCCTGTTCGTGAACCCCTGAGCTAAGGCAATGTGCTAGTGGATGGCATGTCGTGATATGTTGAACATACACAAAAATACATAAAATAAGAGGCCAAGGTGGGAGGATCACTTGAGCCTGGAAGTTCGCATCCAGCATGGGCAACATAGCAAGATCTCATCTCTATTAAACAAAAAAAAAAAAAAAGAAAGAAAATGGCAGTGAACTACTAAAAGAAAGAAAGAAACAAAAAAGAAGGAAGGAAGGAAGGACTGAGGGAAGGAAGGAAGGAAGAAAAAATAGGAAGTATGTAAAACGAGCTAATAATTAGCACCTGCTATGTATTAAGCGCTTTGAGTCTGTTAACTCATTCCTCAGGACAGCCCTATGAGGTGGGTCTATACGAGGCACAGAGAGGTGAAGCCGAATGGCCAGGTCATACAGCTCGAGGGTGGCAGGGGCGGGATTCGAAACCACAGATTCCTGGACCCCACCCAAGCTGAGCCGCCCTCGCTCTGCGCATGTGAGGACCTGCGGCCGGCGCCCCCTGGCGGCCCGGGAGGGGCGGGAGAGGGGCCTGGCGAAGTCCAGGAGGTGATGACGTCACGCGATGACTCACTCGGCCCCGCCCCCCGGCCCGCGGCCACCTGGCCATTTATAGAATCTGCACGGGCTCTGAAGTCACGGCCCAGGCACGACGGGGCGGGGTGGGGAGCTCTTGGCGCGTCTCCCAATAGGGCAGCCCCGGGTCCCCCCAAGGGACAGTCCTTTCTGGTACTGCCTTATCCCTCTGATGTATCTCTGTATTTCCGTCTTTGGGTCGCCGAGCCTTTTTCGGTCTCTGCCTTTGTCTCTGTTTCTGTTTCTGTTCTCGGTCTTTGAGTCGCTCTGTTTCTCTTCATGTCGCTGTGGCTGCGTTGTGTATGTCTCTCTTCGGGTCTCTCTGGTAGAGGGGGGTAGGGGCATTAGAGGCGTCTGATCCCGTATGGAGGCCCCAGCCCCAGGAGACACCCCATCACTGACTGCCTGTCATCTCTTCTTCACTCCTTTTCGGCATTTTCCAGGCTCTAGCCACTCTGTGCCTCAGTTTACCATCTAAATGAGAAGTGTGGGATTTTGTAAGAGGCAGGGTTTCCCGAAGTCTAGGACAGTCATGAAAGGAAAGCCATGCCTCTCCTCAACTTTAGGGAAGCCCCTAAAACCTTCCTGATGCTCAGAACCGTTTAAAACTCACACCTAGCTGGGCGTGGTGGCTGATGCCTGTAATTTCAGCACTTTGGGAGGCCGAGATGGGCAGACTGCGTGAGTCCAGGAGTTCAAAACCAGCCTGGGTGAAATGGGGAAGCTCCACCTCTACCCCCCACAAAAAGTTTATTTTAAAAAGTGCACTTTGGGAGGCCAAGGCAGGAGGATCACTTGAGCCCAGAAGTTGGAGATTGCAGTGAGCTATGATCATGCCACTGTATTTGTTTTTTTGGAGACACCCTCCCTCTGTTACCGAGGTTGGAGTGCAGAGGTACAGTCTCGGATCACTGCAACCTCTGCCTCTCCGGTTCAAGCAATCCTCCTGCCTCAGCCTCCCAAAGTGCTGGGATTACAGGCCTGAGCTACCGTGCCCGGCCAGAGTCCCCACTCTTAAGCACAGCACTACAGTGTCTTCATTTAATTGAAACAACATGCTACATGTTTTGGCTTCAGCTTTGTCTATCTCCCTCGTCCTTGGTTGATGGGATTTATACAGTGATTTATTATGACAAGGCCACTGCAATAAATGTTCCTGCACATATGTCATTCTTCACACCTACACTGTACTTCTGAGGAATATTCTAAAATAGAGAATATGCTTGTTCAGAAGGTAAGGGCATTTGTCATTTGGAAAACTATCAACAAATTGCCCACACTCATCAACAATGTTCCCACAGCCTCCCCTGCACTGCATGTTGTCAAGCATTCTTTTCTTTTCTTTTTCACCCAGACTAAAATGCAGTGGCATGGCCGGGTGCAGTGGCTCATGCCTGTAATCCCTCAGAGGCCAAGGCAGGCAAATCACCTGAGGTCAGGAGTGAAACTCCATCTGAAAAAAAAAAAAGGTCTGGGTGCAGCGGCTCACGTCTGTAATCCAACCAGTTTGGAGGCCGAGGTGGGCAGATCAACTGAGACTGGGAGTTCGAGACCAACCTGACCTACATGGAGAAACCCCATCTCTACTGAAAATACAAAATTAGCCGGGCATGGTGGTACATGCCTGTAATCCCAGTTACTTGGGAGGCTGAGGCAGGAGAATCACTTAAACCCAGGAGGTGGAGGTCGTGGTGAGCCAAGATTGTGCCATTGCACTCCAGTCTGAGCAACAAGAGTGAAATGCTGTCTCAAAAAAAGAAAGAAGAAAAAAAGAGTGGGGACTCCAGATCTATATTCTGTGGGTTTGAGACATGTCTTTGTGTGTCCTGGCTGTATGACCTTGGACAGGTGTCTTACGTCACTGTGCCCCAATTTCCTCCTCTGGAAAATGGTTGTATCAATAGTGCCTGCTTCTGAAAAATAAGTAAATGAAAAAAAAAATAGTGCCTGCTTCATAGGTTTGTTTGTTTTTAACTTTTTGAGATGATTTTATTTATTTATTGGCACAGGGTCTCACTCTGTCACCCAGGCTGGAGTGCAGTGGCACAATCACAGGTCATTGTACCCCAGACCTCCCAGGCTCAAGGGATTCTCCTGACTCAGGCTTCTGAGTAGCTGGGACTACAGGCAGATGCCTCCATGTCTAGTTAATTTTGTTGTTGTGTTGTTGTTGTTTTTGTTGAGATGGGGTCTCCCTAGGTTGCCCAGGCTGATCTCAAACTCATGGGCTTAAGTGATCTTCCCACCTCAGCCTTGCAAAATGATGGGATTACAGGCGTGAGCCACCACAGCCAGCCTGAGATAATTTTAGACTTACAGAAAAGTTGCAAAATAGTAGAGAGAGTTCCCATATACACTTCACCCAGCTGCCCCTAATGTTAACATCTTACGTAACCATGGTACATTTATCAAAATTAAGACATTAACTTTGCTGCAATCCTGCTAATAAGCTACAGACTTGCTGCAGATTTCTTCAGTTTTTCCACTTAAGTCCTTCTTCTGTTCCAGAATCCAATCCAAGATCCTTCATTACAATTTATTTATTATTTGTGATTTTTTTTCTTGGAGATGAGGTCTCACTATGTTGCCCAGGCTGGACTCGAACTCCTGGGCTCAAGTAATTCTCCTGCCTCAGCCTCCTAAATAGCTGAGACTACAGGCATGCCTGTGCCTCGCCCTCATTGCATTTAATTGTCACATCTCTTTATATTCCTCTAGTCTATAATAGTCCCTGGGTCTTTCAGGACCTTGACACTTTTGAAGAGTGCTGGTCAGTTATTTTGTAGACGTCTTTCAGATTGGTGTGTCTTGAATAAACTGAGGTGTTTGCATTACTAGTAAGAATACCAGAGAGGTGATGATGTACCCTTCTAAGTGGGTCATACTAAGGGCTTCATGATATCACCATGACTCATTGCTGGAGATATTACTGTTGGTCCCTTGGTTAAGGTGGTGTCTGCCAGGATCTTCCACAAGTGAAGCTGTTATTTTTTGTAGGGTTCCTCTGGGACTGCATGTTAAAGACTCTGTACCAGGGCCTCACATAGAGTAGGGTGCTCTGTGTTAATATATCAGTACATAAAATATGTACTGTATGTACATAAACAAATACTTGTTTTTTGTTTTATTTTGAGACGGAGTCTTGCTCTGTCATCCAGTTGCAATGCAGTGGCAGTCTCGGCTCACTGAAACCTCTGCTGCCCAGGTTCAATTCCCCTGTCTCAGTCTCCCAAGTGGCTGGGATTATAGGCGCCTGACACCACGCCCAGATAATTTTTTTGTATTTTAGTAGAGACGGGGTTTCACCATGTTGGCCAGGATGGTCTCAATCTCCTGTCCTTGTGATCTGCCCGCCTTGGCCTCCCAAAGTGCTGGGATTACAGGCATGAGCCACGGTGGCCGGCCCCAGACCTGTTTTTTTCCCTTTATTTTTTTTTTGAGACAGAGTCTTGCTCTGTCGCCAGGCACTAGGCTGGAGTGTAGTGGTGTCAAGCAGTTCTGCTTTAGCCTCCCGAGTAGCTGGGATTACAGGCACACACCACCACACCTGGCTAATTTTTGTATTTTTAGTAGAGACCTTGTTGCCCAGGCTGGAGTACAGTGGCACGATCTCGGTTCACTGCAACCTCTGCCTCCCGGATTCGAGCAATTCTCCTGCCTCAGCCTCCCAAGTAGCTGGGACTACAGGTGCACACCACCATGCCCAGCTAATTTTTGTATTTTTTTTAGTAGAGATGGGGTTTCATCATGTTGGCCAGGATGGTCTTGACCCCTTGACCTCGTGATCCACCTGCATTGGCCTCCCAAAGTGCTGGGATTACAGGCGTGAGCCACCGCACCCGGCCATACTCGTTTTTAAAAAGACTACCGGCCTGGTGTGGTAGCTCATGCTTGTAATCCCAGCACTTTAGAAGGCCAAGACAGGGGATCAGTGGACCCCAAGAGTTTGAGACAAACCTTGGTAACATAGTGAGACCCCATTTCTATTTTAAAATAATAATAATAGCTGGGCACGGTGGCTCATGCCTATAATCTCAACACTTTGGGAGGTCAAGTCAGATGGCTCATGAGGTTAAGAGTTTGAGACCAGCCTGGCCAACATGGTGAAACCCCATCTCTACTAAGAACATAAAAATTAGCTGGTTATGGTGGTGTGTGCCTGTAATCTCAGCTACTTGGAGGCTGAGGCAGCAGAATCTCTTGAACCCGGGAGACAGAGGTTGCAGTGAGCTGAGATTATGCCACTGCACTCCAGCCTGGGCAACAAAGCAAGACTCTGTCTCAGAAAAAAAAAATAATAATAATGATTGGGCATGGTGGCGAATGCCTGTAATCCCAGCCCTTTGGGAGGCTAAAGCAGGAGGATCACTCGAGCCCAAGAGTTTGAGACCAGCTTGGGCAACACGATGAAACTCCGTCTCTACTAAAAATACAAAAATTAGCCAGGTGTGGTGGTGCGTGCCTGTAATCCCAGCTACCCCGGAGGCTAAAGCAGAACTGCTTGAACGCAGGAGGCGGAAGTTGCAGTGAGCCGAGATTGCACGACTGCACTCTAACCTGGGTGACAGAGTCAGACTCCATCTCCAAAAATAATAATAATAAAAAGACTAGTTCTAAAAAATAAATTAAAAAAAAGGAACAAGAGCTATGACCACCTCAAGAGAAGGACACCAGGAATTCTGAAGGCCACAGAGGTCAGCAACTCCATCATCTTACCCACTCCCCAGCTAAGCAGAGCTGCCTGCCTGTTTGTAGCTTCAGGAGTCTGGCAGAGGGCAGTAGGGCGCCCAGTCGCTCCCCACGTGCCTGTCAATTTGCCAGGGAGAAGTGCTCCAGCCAAGCAGCTGATTGGCTACATGTCTTCTGAGATCGCCCAATCACAGGAGTTCTGATGAGGCGGATGTGCTGCGACTGCGCAGAGTCCTTGAGGCATCTTAAGGGTAGGTTCTTGCATCCTAGCCCCCTTGCCACCTCGCTTTGCCACAGAGGCTGAGGGACTGCAGAAATGGGATTATGAGGGCAGATAACCTTCCTTCCCTGGGGCCACTGCTATTGCCAATACCCTTATGTATGTGCTTATCCACCTTAGTTATTAACAGCTGAAAGCTGTCTCTTTCTGGGCGAGACAAGGAGCTCCCACTACTCAATCTCATCTCGTTTTATCACATTTCTTCCTCAGTGACTCCACTCTAACCACACAGAGTCTTTGCTGTTCCTAGTGCCAAAACCGTTTCCCAGATATCCAGATGACTCACTCACTTCCTCCAGGCCTTTACTCAAAGGCCATCTCATTGAGGCCATCCTATTTATTTATGTATTTATTTATTGAGACAGAGTCTCACCCTGTTGCCCAGGCTGGAGTGCAGTGGCACAATCTCGGCTCACTGCACCTCCACTTCCTGGGTTCAAGCAATTCTTGTGCCTCAGCGTCCAGAGTAGCTGGGATCACAGGAGCACACCACCACACCCTGCTAATTATTGTTATTTATTTATTTATTTATTTTTTGAGATGGAATTTCACTTTGTCTCTGAGGTTGGAGTGCAGTGGTGTGATCTTGGCTCACTGCAACCCCCATCTCCTAGGTTCAAGCGATTCTCCTGCTTCAGCCTCCCAAATAGCTGAGATTACAGGCACCCACCACCATACGCTGCTAACTTTGTATTTTTAGTAGAGATGGGGTTTCACCACGTTAGTCAGGTTGGTCTTGAACTCCTGACCTCATGTGACTCGCCTGCCTTGGCCGCCCAAAGTGCTGGGATTATAGGCGTGAACCAACGTGCTTGGCCCTATTTATTATTACTATTTTTAGAAACAGGGTCTCACTCTGCTGCTCACGCTGGAGAGCAGGGGTGCAATCCTGGCTTGCTGTATCCTCAACCTCCAGGGCTCAAGCGATCCTCCCGCTTCAGCCTCCCGAATAGCTGGGACTACAAGCAGGCACCATCATGCCCAGTTAATTTTTAAATTTTTTGCAGATAAGGGGTCTAGCTATATTGCCTAGGCTGGTCTCGAACTCCTGGCCTCCCGAAGTGTTGGGATTACAGGTATGAGCCACCTTGCCGCCCCCTTTAACCTTTAATAGTTCATTTTCTCATTTCAGCCGCGCGGCTGGATTCATAGACATCCCAAGTCCAGCCTCCCGGGCCATTTCAAGGTTCCCAGGCCTGGAGTGCGTCTTACCTCCTTAGAGGTGGGGCCTGGCCCAAGGTCCTTCGCCTTCCTATTGGCGCTTCTAGCGTTGTGGGCGGGATCTATTATACCGCCTTTCTTGATTTGCTGCCTCCCTTGCGGCCCCTGACCCGGACGCTCTCTGGGCCAACATGGCGGCGCCCAGCAAGAAGACAGATCCGGCCTGGAGTCAGCGGCTGACCGCCTGAGTAGGTAGGTCCCGAGCAGGTAGGCGAACCCGAATTGCTGGGCTCCAGGCGGGCCCCTCAGGACCCGGCAGCGCGAGAGAGCAGTCCCGGAGGGACCCAGCTGCAGAGCCAGGGCACCGTGACCTTTCGTAGTGGGGGTGGGGACGCGCTGGGAAAGGCCACCCGCCACACGCCCCCAGTCTCCCGTTTTGCAGATGAAACAGCTGACTCAGATTAAAGTTCTCGCCTCAGATCACGCGTCAAGTCGGCAGCCTGGCAGGAATTGGAATCCATGTCTCCCTATTTCCCCCAGGAGATCCAGAATCCTGGCAGCCGGCTTCAGAGCTGCTGTACCTACACCCTACCTCGGGGTTCAGATTTACAGGTGTTTTGTTGAACTTGAGCTGTTTCCGTTCGATTGATATTTGTTAGGCACCTACCATATACCAGGCACTGTCCTGGGTGCTGGACAGACAGCAATGAGGAAGATAGATAAAAATCTCTCATCTCTTAGGGGAACCAGACTTTGAACAAATTAGAAATAAAAGAAACAGGTGATTTTAGATACTGATCGTTGCTAAAAATACATTAATCGAGTCAGGAAGATCGCTTGAGCCCAGGAGTTCCAGACCAGCCTTGGCAACGTAGCAAGACTCTGTTCTCTACAAAAAATCAAAAAATTACCCGGGCATAGTGGTGCTTGCCTGTAGTTCTAGCTACTCGGGAAGCTTAGGTGGGAGGACTGCTTGAGCCTAGGAGGTCGAGGCTGTAGTGAGCCGTGATTGTGCCACTGCACTCCATCCTGGGCGACAGAGCGGGACTCTGTCTCAGGAAAAAAAAAAAAAAAAAAAAAGAATGCATTAATGAGGGTCAAAGAAGATCTTTCACTGAAATGACTGCAGACAGCTGTGGACAGATGTGGAGGAAAAAAGCTCTAGACAGAGAGAAAAGCAAGTGCAAAGGTTCTGAGATGGGATAAACTTAGTTTCTTTCAGAGACAGGGTAGCTGAAGCTGCCAGTGGTAGGAGTTGAGTTTGGAGGGGTACACCCTGTCTTATTTATTTATTTTTATTTTTTAGAGACAGGATATCATTTCCTCGCCAAGCCTGGAGTACAGTGATGCAATCATACTTCACTGCAGCCTTGAACTCCACAGCTCAAGTGATTCTCCTGCCTCAGGAGACTATATAGCTGGGACTACAGGTGCACACTACCAGGTCCGGCTAAGTTTTTAAAACAATTTTTGTAAAGATCATGTTCTGCTATGTTGCCCAGGCTGGTCTTGGACTCCTGGGCCCAAGTGATCCTCTCCACTTGGCCTTCCAAAGCACTAGGATTATGGGCATTAGCCACTGTTCCTGGCCTATTTATTTTTGAGATGGAGTCTTACTCTGTTGCCCGGGGCTGGAGTGCACTGGTGCGATCTTGGCACACTGTAACCTCCACCTCCTGGGTTCAAGTGATTCTCCTGCCTCAGCTTCCTGAGTAGCTGGGATTACAGGTGCCTGCCATCACACCTGGCTAATTTTTCGTATTTTTAGTAGAGATGGGGTTTCACCATGTTGGCCAGGCTGCTCTTGAACTCCTGACCTTGTGATCCACCCGTCTCGACCTCCCAAAGTGCTGGGATTACAGGTGTGAGCCACTGTGCCTGGCCCCTATTTATTTTTAGAGATAGGATTTCAGTATGTTGCCCAGGCTAGAGTGCAATGGCTAATCACAAGTGCAATCATGGTTCACTGCAACCTCGAACTACTGACCTTAAAGGATCCTCCAGTCTCAGTCTCTTCAGTACCTGGGATGACAGGCATTCGCCACCATGCCTGGATAGTTTTTTTTTTTTTTTTTTTTTTTTAGACAAAGTCTCTCTCTGTTGCCTTTGCTGGAGTGCATTGATACAGTATCGGCTCACTGCAACTTCTGCTTCCCGGGTTCAAGGGATTCTTGTGCCTCAGCCTTCTGAGTAGCTGGGATTACAGGCGTGTGCCATTATCATGCCTGGCTAATTTTTGTATTTTTAGTAGAGACGGGGTTTCATCATGTTGGACAGGCTGGTCTTGAACTCCTGACCCCGTGATTCACCTGCCTTGGACTCCCAAAGTGCTGGGATTACAGGCATGAGCCAATGTGCCCAGTTCCTGATTTTAAATGTGAAATCACTAATTTTAGTTTAAGAGCTCCCTCTGGCTGGGTGCCGTGGCTCATGCCTGTAATTCTAGCACTTTGGGAGGCCAAGATGGGTGGACTGTTAGAGCTCAGGAGTTTGAGACTACCCTGGGCAACATGGTGAAACCCCATTTCTACTAAAATACAAAAAATTAGCTGGCTGTGGTGGTACACACCTATAGTCCCAGCTAGTGAGGAGGCTGAGGTATGAGAATCACTTGAACGAGAGAGGTAGAGGTTGCAATGAGCTGAGATCATGCCGCTTCACTCCAGCCTGGGCAACAGAGCGAGACTCTTTCTCCAAAAAAAAAAAGCTTCCTCTGGCCATAGTGGGGAGAACTGACTGGAGGCAGGAAGGGCAGAAGTGGGAGGCTTGGTAGGTCTCCAAGTCATATATTGAGGCAGTGGGTTCAGATAGAAAGAGGTGCATTTGGGATGGATTTGGAAGTGGTCACCCAGACTAGCTGATGGGTTGAATGGGAGAGTGAGGGACATAGTGGACTCAGAAACGACTCATAGGCTTATGGCTTGAATGGCTAGTAGTAGTGAATGGCTAGCAGTGGTGGTGCAATTGGCTAGGAGGGAGAAGATCAAGTTGAAGCAAGGATATCAGTTTGGAGCAAATTATGTTTGAGATGGGTGGGTATATGCCAAAGTGGCAGTTAGGTGTAGAGGCTGGGCCCCAGTGATTGAGATTAACATTGGGGAGCCATCTGCACACAGATCACCACTTCTCAAACTTTAATGCTCATAGGAGATAGCAGGGACTTTTGTTAAAATACAGATTCGGGCCGGGAGCAGTGGCTTATGCCTGTAATCCCAGCACTTTGGGAGGCTCCTGACTCACCCTCCTGAGTAGCCGGGATTACAGGCGCCTGCCACCATACCCAGCTAATTTTTGTATTTTTAGTAGAGATGGGGTTTTACAACGTTGGCCAGGCTGGTTTCGAACTCCTGACCTCAGGTGTTCCACCCGTCTTGGCCTCCCAAAGTGCTGGGATTATAGGTGTGAGCCACCATACCCAGCCAGCATGGGCATTTTTTAAAGCTCCCTAGATGATTCTAACATGAACAAAGTTTAAGAATCACTAGAGCATATAAAAAGTGAGCTGGGTATGGTGGCGCACACCTGTAGTCCCAGTTACTTGGGAGGCTGAGGCAAGAGACTCGCTTGAACCCAGGAGATGGAGGTTGCAGTGAGCCAAGATCATGCCACTGCACTCCAGCCTGGGTGACTGAATGAGACCATGTCTCAAAACAAAACATCCTTCTGCCTCAGTCTCCCAGTTAGCTAGGACTGCAGTTGTGCTCAAGGGGTCTTTACAAAGTGGTTGGGGCAGCAGCCAAGTTGGAGAATCGGGAAGGAGCCATAGTGTATAGACACCTCTTGGAAGAAGCTTTACTATAAAGGGCACCAAGGTCCAATGTGGTGGCTCATTCCTGTAATCCCAGCACTTTGAGAGGCTGAGGTGGGAATATCGTTTGAGGCCAAGAGTTCAAGACCAGCGTAGGCAACATGGTGAAACCCAGTTTCTACAAAAAATTGAACAACTTAGCTGGGCACGGTCGCGTATACAGGTAGTCTCAGCTACTTGGGAGGCTGAGACAGTGGATGTGAGCACGAGTTTGAGGCTGCAGTGAGCCATGATCATAACACCGTGCTCCAGCCTGGATGACAGAGTGATTGAGACCCTGTCTCAAATAAATAAATCAGTCAGTGGTTCAAAGATGTGAAGCAAAAGCTGGAGGGAGACTTTGAGTCAAGATGGGAGATGCACAGCCTGGCCAACATGGTAGAACCTTGTCTCTACTGAAAATATAAAAAAATTAACCAGGTGTGATGATGCGTGCCTGTACTCCGAGCTACTCGGGAGGCTAAGGCATGAAAATCGCTTGAACCCAGGAGGCCGAGGTTGCAGTAAGCCGAGATTGCGTCACTGCACTCAAGCCTGGGTGACAGAGTGAGGCCTTGTCTCAAAAAAAAAAAAAAAAAAAAAGATGGGGCTGGGCACAGTGGCTCATGCCTGTAATCCCAGCACTTTGGGAGGTCAAGGAGGGTGGATCACCTGAGGTCAGGAGTTCCAGCCCAGTCTGACCAGCATAGTGAATCCCAGTCTCTACTGAAAATACAAAAACTAGCCAGACATGGCTTGTGCCTGTAATCTCAGCTACTCAGGCGGTTGAGGCAGGAGAATTGCTTGAACCTGGGAGGTGGAGGCTGCAGTGAGCTGAGATTGCACCACTGCACTTCAGCCTGGGTGACAGAGCCGAGACTCTGTCTCAGTAAATAAATAAACAGGATGGCCTCAATGAGGTGGCCTTTGAGTAAAGGCCTGGAGGAAGTGAGTGAGCCATCTGGATATCTGGAGAACACTTTTGGCACTGGGAACAGCAAAGACTGTGGTTAGAGTGGAGTGCTGAGGAGGAAATGTGATAAAGATGCCAGTGGAGGTTTAAATGGTGATAAAAATGATTCAACCCTTTTGAAGCTTATTCTTTGAGACCAGCATTACCCTGATACCAAAACCAAACAGCCACTACAAAAAAAACTACAGACTAATATTTATTTTTATTTGTTTGTTTTTAATTATTTTATTATATATTTTTTTTGATGGAGTTTTGCTCTGTTGCCCAGGCTGGAGTGCAGTAGTGCGATCTCGGCTCAGTGTAACCTCTACATCCTGGGTTCAAACCATTCCCCTGCCTCCTAAGTAGCAGGGATGACAGGCCCATACTAGCACGCCTGGCTGATTTTTGCATTGTTAGAACAGCATTTCACCATGTTGGTCAGGCTGATCTCAAACTCCTGACCTCAAGTGATCCACCTGCCTCAGCCTCCCAAAGTGCTGGGATTACAGGCGTGTAATTTTAATTTGTTGATTGATTTTTCACACATCTTGCCTCTTTACTAGCCAACCAATATGTCTTATGAATATAGACATAAAATTCCTCAATAAAATACTAGCAGACAAAATCCAACAACATGGAAAAATAGTTATACACCATGACCTAGCGGAATTTATACCAGAAACGCAAGGTTAGTTTAACATCTGAAAAATCAATTAATGTACGATATTAGAGTTAGAATAAAAGGACAAAAACCACTGTTCTCTCAGTAGAAGCAGAAAAAGCATTGACAAAATCCGATATACTCTCTTTTTTTTTTTTTAAGACA
The DNA here is from genome assembly GCF_049354715.1 of Callithrix jacchus. Lineage (NCBI taxonomy): Eukaryota > Metazoa > Chordata > Mammalia > Primates > Cebidae > Callithrix > Callithrix jacchus. The sequence continues at coordinate 10,665,223 of NC_133523.1, read as the reverse complement.
GTCTCATTCTGTTGCCCAGGCTGAGGTGCAGTGGCGTGATCTTAGCTCACTGCAACCCCCATCTCCCGGGTTCAGGTTATTCTCCTTGCTCAGCCTCCCAAGTAGCTGGGACTACAGGCATGTACCAACACACCTGGCTAATTTTTGTATTTTTAGTAGAGATGGGGTTTCGCCATGTTGGTCAGGCTAGTCTCGAGCTCCTGATCTCAAGTTATATGCCTGCCTCAGCCTCCCAGAGTGTTAGGAAATCCAATATACTTTCTGCTGAGAATACTCATCAAACCAGAAATAAGAGGGAACTTCCTCAGCCTAATAAAGGGCATTATCAAAAACCCACAGCTGACATATAGTGTCAGCTTACTTAATGTTAAAATAACATATAATGTCAGCTTACTAATGTGAAAATACTGGATGCTTTTTCCTCTTAAGATGAGGAACGAGGCCGGGCGTGGTGGGTCACACCTGTAATCCCAGCACTTTGGGAGACCAAAGCAGAAGGATTGCTTGAGGCCAGGAGTTCAGTGCCATCCTGGGCAACACAGGGAGACACTGTGTCTACAAAACATTTTAAAATTAGCCAGGCATGGTGGCATGCACCTGTAGTCTCAGCTACTTGGGAAGGTAAGTTGGGAGGATCGCTTGAGCCCAGGAGGTCAAGGCTCCAGTGAGCCATGGTCACGCCGCTGTAGTTGATACAGGGTAACCATGTCTTTAAAAAATGTATAAATAGAAAGCAATAAAATACAAGTAAAAGGCATCCAGATTGAAAAGGAAGAGGTAAAACTTGCAGATGACATGATCTTTATACAGAAAATCACAAGTTACCTAATAAAAAAAGAACTGGCCGGGCGCGGTGGCTCATGCCTATAATCCCAGCACTTTGGGAGGCTGAGATGGGCAGATCATGAGGTCAGGAGATCGAGACCATCCTGGCCAACATGGTGAAACCCCATCTCTATTAAATACAAAAAAAATTAGGTGCCCAGCATGGTGGTGGGCACCGGTAACCCCAGCTACTCAGGGAGGCTGAGGCAGGAAAATCGCTTCCACCCAGGAGGCAGAGGTTGCAGTGAGCCGAGATTGTGCCATTGCACTCCAGCTGGGCAAGACAGCAAGGCTCCATCTAAAAAAACAAAAAACTATTAGAACTAATAAACAAGTTCAGCAAAGTTGTAGGATACATGATTGACATATAAAAATATATTTCTATACACTAGCCATAAATAATGCAAAAATGGCCGGGTGTGGTGGCTCACACCTATAATCCCAGCACTTTAGGAGGCCGAGGCGGGTGGATCACGAGGTCAGGAGATCGAGACCATCCTGGTCAACATGGTGAAACCCTGTGTCTACTAAAAATACAAAAATTAGCTGGGCATGGTGGTGCGTGCCTGTAGTCCCAGCTACTTGGGAGGCTGAGGCAGGAGAATTGCTTGAACCCAGACGGCGGTGAGCCGAGATCGTGCCATTGCACTCCAGTCTGGGTAACAACAGCAAAACTCCGTCTCAAAAAATAAAATAAAATAATGCAAAAATGAAATTAAGAAAAACAGTTCCAGACAGAGCATGGTGACCCATGCCTGTAATCCAGCACTTTAAGAGGCTGAGGTGGGAGAATTGCTCGACCCAGAAGTTTAAAACCAGCCTGGACAACATAGTGATACTTTACAAAAAATTTAAAAATCAGGTGGGCATGGTAGCATGTGCCTGTAGTCTCAGCTACTTGGGAGGCTGAGGTAGTAGGATCACTTGAGCCCAGTACTTTTGGGCAGCAATGAGCTGTGATTGTCACTCCAGACTGGGTGACAGAGTGAGACCCCATCTCTAAAAAAGAAAAAAACAAATTAATTTTAAAAAAGAAGTAAAAGATCTGTATTAATTTGGTGCAAAAGTAATTTCAGTTTTTGCCATCAAAAGTAAAGGCAGAATACACTGAAAACTACAGAACATTGAGATAAATTAAAGAAGAACTAGGCTGGGTGCGGTGGCTCATGCGTATAATCCCATCACTTTGGGAGGCCAAGGTGGTGGAACACCTGAAGTCAGGAGTTCAAGACCAACCTGACCAACATGGTGAAACCTCATCTCTACTAAAAAAATTACAAAAACAAAAAAAAATTAGCTGGGCATGGTGGTGGGTGCCTGTAATCTTAGCTACTTGGGAGGCCAAGGCAGGAGAATTGCTTGAACTTGGGAGGCAGAGGTTGCAGTGAGTTGAGACTGCGCCACTGCACTCTACCCTGGGTGACAGAAATTCCCCTAAAAATAAAAAAGAACTAAATAAGTAGACATCCCATGTTCATGGATCAGAAGACAATATTGTTAAGATAGCAATACCCAAACTGATCTACAGATTCAACACCATCCCTGTGTGGATTTCAGCTGGCTTTTTTTGCAGAAATTAATAGCTGATTCTAAAATTCATATGAAATTGTGAGGAACTGAGATTAGCCAAAGCAATTTTGAGAAAGAAGAACAAAGTTGGAAGACTCATACCTCCTGATTTCAAAACTTACTGCAAAGCTATAGTTATCCAAACAATGTGGTAGGCTGGGCGCAGTAGGTCATGCCTGTAATCTCAGCACTTTGGGAGGTTTAGGTGGACAGATCCCTTGACTCCAGGAGTTCAAGACCAGCCTGGCCAACATGGCAAAATCCCTTATCTGCTAAAAATATAAAAACAAGGCGGGCATGTAATCCCAGCTACTTGGGAGGCTGAGGCAGGAGAATCGCTTGAACCTGGGTGACGGAAATTGCAGTGAGCCGAGGTCACGCCACTGCACTTCAGTCTGGGCAACTCTCCATCTCAGAAACAAACCAGTGTGATAGTGGCATTAGTGTCGACATGTAGATCAATAGAATAGAATTGTAAACCTAGAAATAAGCCTTTATATTTATGTTCAATTGATTTTTAGCAAGGGAGCGAAGACAATAAAATAGGGAAAGAATAGTCTTTAACAGATTCAACTGGATATCCACATTATACGAGCCCCTTCCACACACCATACACAATAACTAATTCAAAGTGGATCAAACACCTGAACGTAAGAGGTGAAACTGTAAAACTCTTAGAAGAGCCTGGGTGTGGTGGCTTACACCTGCAATCCCAGCATTTGGGAGGCTGAGGCAGGTGATCATCTGAGGTCGGGAGTTCAAGACCAGCCTGGGCAACATGGAGAAACCCCATCTCTACTAAAGATACAAAAACAAATTAATTAACTGGGCATGGTGGTGGGCACCTCTGCTCCCAACTACTCAAGAGGCTGTGACAGGAGAATCGCCTGAACCCGGGAGGCAGAGGTTGCACTGAGCCAAGATCACACCATTGCACTCCAGCCTTGCAACAAGAGTGAAACTCTGTATCAAAAAAAAAAAAAAAAGGAAATAGATGCAAATCTCTTGGCCTTGGGCTAGGCAATGTTTTCTTTTTTTTTTTAGATATAATACCACAGCACAGCTATTAAAAGAAAAAGGATAAATTGAACTTCATCAAAATTTAAAATTTTATGCTGCAAATGATAACATCAAGAAAGTGAACAGACAGCTCTCAGAATGAGAGAAAAAATTTGCAAATCATAAGGGTATAATATCCATCCAGAATATATAAAGGCCGTGGTGATGGCTCACATGTGTAATCCCAGCACTTTGGGAGGTCAAGATGGGAAGAGTGCTTGAGGCCAGGAGCTTGAGACCAGTCTGGGCAACATAGCAAGACCCCATCTCAACAAAAAATACAAAAATTAGCTGGGTATGGTGGCTCATGCCTGTAGTTCCAGCTGCTTGGGAGGCTGAGGTGGGAGGATCATTTGTATCCAGGAGGTTGAGGCTTCAGTGAGCCGAGATTACACCACTGTACTCCAGCCTAGGCAACAGAGCAAGACCATTTTTCAAAAAAAAAAAAAAAAAAAAAAGGCAATATATAAAGAACTCTTACAACTTGGCTGGGTGTGGTGGCTTATGCCTGTACTCCCAACACTTTGGGATACCGAAGCAGGCAGATTACCTGAGGCCAGGAGTTCAAGACCAACATGGTGAAACTGCATCTCCACAAAAATACAAAAAAAATTAGCTGGCATGGCCTTTGGGAAGCCAAGGTGGAAGGATTACTTGAACCCAGAAGTTTCAGACCAGCTTGGGCAACATAGTAAGCCTCCCATCTCTACAAAAAATAAAAAAATTAACCAAGCATGGTGGTGTACGCCTATGGTTCCAGCTGTTTGGGAGGATAAGGCAGGAGGATCGCTTGAGCCCAAGCTCAAGGCTGTAGTGAGCTTTAATCACACCACTGGATTCTGGCCTGGGTGACAGAGCAAAATCTTGTCTCAATAAATAAATAAATAAATAAATAAAAGGCCAGGCACTGTGGCTCATCTATAATTCCAGCACTTTGGGAGGTTGAGATGGGCAGATCACAAAGTCAAGAGATTGAGACCAGCCTGGCCAACATGGTGAAACTCCGTGTCTACTAAAAATACAAAAATTAGCTGGGTGTGGTGGAGTGCACCTGTAATCCCAGCTACTCAGGAGGCTGAGGCAGGAGAATTGCTTGAACCCAGGAGGTGGAGGTTGTAGTGAACTGAGATCGCACCACTGCACTCCAGCCTGGCAACAGAGTGAGACACTGTCTTGAAGAAAAAAAAATTTTTTTAATTAGTCAGATGTGGTGGCACATACCTGTAGTCCCAGCTACTTAGGAGGCTGCAGTGGGAGGACTGCTTGAGTAGGGAGGTCCAGGCTACAGTGAGTCACAATCATACCACTGTACTCCAGCCTGGGCAACAGATTGAGATTCTGTCTCAAAACTACTAACAGCCTACTGTTGACCAGAAGCGTTAGTGATGACATATATAGTCAATTAGCATATTTTTAATGTTATATATATTATACAATAGTTTTACAACAAGCTGGAGGAAAGAAAATGTTATTAAGAAAATCATCAGCTGGGCGCGGTGGCTCACGCCTATAATCCCAGCACTTTGGGAGGCCGAGGCAGGTGGATCACGAGGTCAAGAGATTGAGACCATCCTGGTCAACAAGGTGAAACCCCGTATCTACTAAAAATACAAAGATTAGCTGGGCATGGTGGTGCGTGCCTGTAGTCCCAGATACTCGGGAGGCTGAGGCAGGAGAATTGTTTGAACCCAGAAGGCGGAGGTTGCGGTGAGCCAAGATCGTGCCATTGCACTCCAGCCTGGGTAACAAGAGTGAAACTTGGTCTCAAAAAAAAAAAAAAGAAAAAAGAAAATCATCAGGAAAAGAAAATACATTTAATTTACTATTCATTAGGTAGCAGTGGATCATCTTAAAGGTCTTCATACTCATCATCTTCACATTGAGCATGCTGAAGAGGAGCAGGAGGAAGAGGAGGGGTTGGTCTTGCTGTCTTAGGGGTGGCAGAGGCAGAGAGGTGGAAGAGGCAGAAGGAGAATCAGGAGAGGCAGGCACACTCAGATGTAACTTTCTTTTTTCCTAGCCCCTCTGTTTTTAAAGTTTAACTTTAATTAGTTTTTTTGAGACATAGTCTCACTCGGTCACCCAGGCTGGAGTGCAGTGGTGCGATCTCAGCTCACTGTAACATCCACCTCCCAGGCTTAAGTGATTCTCCCGCCTCAGCCTCCTAAGTAGCTGGGATTACAGGCATGCACAACCACATCCGGCTAATTTTTGTATTTTTAGTAGAGACGTGGTTTTGCCACATTGGCCAGGCTGGTCTTGAACTTCTGACCTCAAGTGATTCCCCGCCTGGCCTCCCAAAGTGTTGGCATTGCAGGCGTGAGCCACCACACACCTGGCCTTATTTTTATTTTTCAGACAGAGCCTTGCTTTGTCGCCCAGGTTGGAGTGCAGTGGCACAATCTCAGCTCACTGCAGCCTCTGCCTCCTGAGTTCAAGCGATTCTCCTGCCTCAGCCTCCTGAATAGCTGGGGACTGCAGGAGCATGCCACCATGCCCAGCTAATTTGTGTGTGTGTGTGTGTGTATATATATATATACACACACACACATATATGTATATTTTTAAGTAGAGACGGTGTCTTTCCCATGTTGGCCAGGCTGCTCTTGAACTCCTGGCCTCAAGTGATCTGCCTACCTTGGCCTCCCAAAGTGCTGGGATTACATACATGAGCCACCACACGCAGCTCTAACTTGTACTGAAAAAAAAATCCACGTATAAATGGACTTATGCTTTTCAAACCTGTGTTGATGAAGGGTCAACTGTACATTGCCGATGAGAACGTAAAATGGTGCAGTCATCCCCAAAAACAGTCTGGCAGTTCTTAAAATTGTGAAACAGATAGTTACCATATGTCTCAGCAGTTCCACTCCTAAGTATATACTCAAGAGAAGTACAAACATATGTTCACATAAAACTTCTACATGAATCTTGGTCGCAATAGTAGTTATAACAGTCAAAAACATTTGGCAAACAATCCCAAATGTCCATCAATTGATGAATGCATAAATAAAATATGGGTATAGCCATAAGCAACCTGGTTATATTCCATTCCAAAAAGAATGGAATTGGCGTGGCAAGGTGGCTCACGTCTGTAATCCCAGCACTTTGGGAGGCTGAGGCAGGTGGATCACCCAAGGTCGAGAGTTCGAGACTAGCCTGACCAACATGGAGAAACCCCATCTCTGCTAAAAGTACAAAATTAGCTGAGCATGGTGGCCCATGCTTGTAATCCCAGCTACTCGGGAGGCTGAGGCAGGAGAATCACTTGAACCCAGGAGGCAGAGGTTGCATTGAGCTGAGATGGTGCCATTGCACTCCAGCCTGAGCAACAAGAAAAAAACTCCACCTCAAATAATAATAATAAATAAATAAATAAAATAAAGGCAATGAAGTTCTGGTAAAATGCTACAACATGGTTGAGCAAGGTGGCTCACACCTATAATCCCAACACTTTTGGAGGTCGAGGCAGGCAGATTGCTTGAGTTCAGGAGTTTGAGACCAGCTAGGGCAATGTGGCAAAACCCCGTCTCTAAAAATCATAAATTAGTTGGGTGCAGTGGCACATGTCTGTATCCCAGCTACTCAGTAGGCTGAGGCAGGAGAATCATGAGCCTGGGAGGCACAGGTTGCAGTGAGCTGAGATTGTGCCATTGCACTCCAGCCTGGGAGACAAAGCAAGACCCTGTCTCAAAAAAAAAAAAATCTATGGATGAACTGTGAAAACATGTCAATGGGTTGGGTGCGGTGGCTCACGCCTGTAATCCCAGAACTTTGGGAGGTGGAGGCAGGCAGATCACTTGAGGTCAGGAGTTCGAGACCAGCCTGGCCAACATGATGAAACCCTGTTTCTACTAAAAAAATACAAAAAAGTAGCCAGGCGTGTTGGCTCATGCCTGTAGTCCCAGCTACTTGGGAGGCTGAGGCAGCAGAACTGCTTGAACCCAGGAGGCAGAGGTTGCAGTGAGCTGAGATGGCAGCACTGTACTCCAGCCTGGGTGACAGAGACTCCATCTCAAAAAAAAAAAGCTTGTCAAGTGAAGGAAGCCAGTTACAAAGGAGCACTTGTGATTCCATGTATAGGCGGGCAGATCTGTGGAGACAGTAGATGAGTGGTTTCCTGGGGTTGGGAGTCAAGGGAAATTGAATGACTGCTAATGGGTACAGGGCTTCTTATTGGAGTGACATAAATTTGCAAAACTAGATTGTAATGGCTAGGAGTGGTGGCTGAGGCCCTTGACCCCAGCACTTTGAGAGATAAGAGGTGGGAGGTTCACTTGAGGCCAGAAGTTCAAGACCAGCCTGGGCAACACAGCGAGACCCTGGGTCTCTGCAAACTATTTTCAAATTAGCTGGGCATGGTGGCATGCGCCTATAGTCCCACCTTCTCGAGGCGGTGGGGCTGGAGAATCACTTGAGCCCAGGAGTTGGAGGCTGCAGTGAGCTATGATCACGCCCCTGGGGCAGGGAGATTGGGGGTGCTGTTCCAGGAACAAAGCCTTTGAGTCATCTGAGTCTGTCTTGTCGGTAGGGTAAACACTGGGGCTGGTGAGTTAGCCACATAATTTGGAATGTGCCCTCTACCCTATGGGGGCCCTCGCCTCTGTCAGCAGGTAAGGTACCAGGCTAATGCTGGATTTTCTCTTTGGGGCAGGTGATTGACAAGCAGAGGCATGAGCTGGGTCCAGGCCACCCTACTGGCCCCAGGCCTCTGTAGGGCCTGGGGAGGCATCTGCGGGGTCGCCCTCACAGGAATCTCCATCTCTCAGGTAAGCACCAGCCAGGCAGTCTTTAGGGCAGAGGGAGGTAAGCTTGAGATTTACTCTCAGCCCCTTCAGAATCCACTCTGTGAAGCCAATTCTGGTGAGTCTAGGCTGGTTTATCTGTGCTGAAGTCCCATTGAAAGTCTCTAATTTATGTATATATGTTTGTTTGTTTGTTTTTTGAGACAGTGTCTCACTCTTTTGCCGAGGCTGGGGTGCGGTGGTGTGATCACAGCTCACAATAGTCTTGACCTCCCAGGTTCAAGCAATCTTCCCGCCTCATCCTCCCAAGTAGCCAGGACTACAGGCACATACTACCACGCCTAGCTAAGCTTTACATATTTTTTTAGAGAAGGGGTTTTGCCATGTTGGCCAGGCTGGTCTCAAACTCCTGGGTTCAAGTTATCCACCTGCCTCAGCCTCCCAAAGTCCTGGAATTACAGGCATAAGCCACAGCCCCTAGCCAAAAGCCCCTAATTTATTGATTTATTTTTGAGACAGGGTCTTGCTCTGCCACCTAGGCTGGAGCACAGTGGTGGAATCAGGGCTCACTGTAGCCTCAAACTCCTCGGCTCAAGTGAGCCTCTCACCTCAGTCCCCTGAGTAGCTAGGACCATAGATTTGAGCCACTATACCTGGCTTTTTTTGTTTTTAGATGGAGTTTTGCTCTTATCACTCAGGCTGGAGTGGAGTGGTGTGGTCTTGGCTCACTGCAACCTCTACCTCCCGGGTTAAAGTGATTCTTCTGCCTCAGCCTTCTAAGTAGCTGGGATTACAGATAGCTGCCACCACGGCCAGCTAATTTTTATAATTTTAGTAGAGACAGAGGTTCACCATGTTGGCCAGGCTGGTCTGGAACTCCTGACCTCAGGTGATCCGCCTGCCTTGGCCTCCCAAACTGCTGGGATTTTAGGTGTATGTGTAAAACAAATAGCAACTGTGCCCGGCTGTTAATTCTTTTTAGGCATGTGGACTTGCCATGTTACCCAGGCTGGTCTTGAACCTCTGGGCTTTGGATCCTTCCACTTTGGCCTCCCGAAGTGCTAGGGTTACAGGCTCGAGCCACTGTGCCTGGACCCTAATTTATTTTAAGAGATGCTAGTGCCCACGTAGGTGAGGGGGTTGACTTTGAAAATAAGGACATATGAGCTCACTGGATTTGTGTGGTGACTGTGGGTAGCTCCTGAATCTACTTGTAAAGATGGAGCAGAAAACTGAATTTCTTTCCCATACCCATAGTGACCAGATGGGGAAAGCAGATTGACAGCCATAGATAGCAATAACGATGATGGTGGGAATATTAATAGTTCTTGTATTGAGCCCACCCCATGCTGTGCATTTCATTTACATTACCTCCTTTGCAGAGTTTCCCCCTCATTAGGCATTTTAGAGCTTCCTTTCTGATTTTTACCTAAAGTGGTATAATACTACACCACCTATAGTATTAGTTGACTGAAATTTCAGGGTTTTTTTCTTTTTTGAGTTGGAGTCTTCCTCTGTCACCTAGGCTGGAGTGCAGTGGTGCGATTTCCGCTCATTGCAACCTCTGCCTTCCAGGTTCAAATGATTCTCCTACCTCAGTCTCCTGGGTAGCTGGGATTACGCACACATCACCACACCCAGCTAATTTTTGTGTTTTTTGTTTTTTTTTTTGAGACTGAGTGCAATGGCGCAATCTCGGCTCACTGCAACCTCCGCCTCCGGGGTTCAAGCAATTCTCCTGCCTTAGTCTCCCAAGTAGCTGGGTCTACAGGCGTGCACCACCATGCCCAGATAATTTTTGTATTTTTAGTAGAGACGGGGTTTCACCTTGTTGACCAGGATGGTCTCGATCTCTTGACCTCATGATCCACCCAAAGTGTTGGGATTATAGGCGTGAGCCACCTCGCCCGGCCTAATTTTTGTGTTTTTTTTTTAGTAGAGTTGGGGTTTCACCATGTTGGCCAGGCTGGTGTCAAACTCCTGACCTCAAGTGATCCACCTACCTCAGCCTCCCAAAGTTCTGGGATTACAGGTATGAGCTAACACACCCAGCCTGATATTTTACTTTAAATGAATGCCCTTTTTTTTTTTTTTTTTTTTTTTAAACATTGCCTTATCGAAGAAGGACATGGATGGCTGTTGGGGACAGCAAAGCAGGGGTACTGAGGTCACTGACTCCATTCTCAGTTCTGATGCTTTGCAGCTGTGGGACACCGTGCATCTCGCTTCATCTTCCTGGGTCTTGGTTTTCTTATCTGTAAAATGAGCGCAGTAAGAGTACACAAGACATAGGGCTTCATATTTATTAATTTAAAATTTTTATTTTTTTTGAGATGAAGTTTCACTCTTGTTGCGCAGGCTGGAGTGCAGTGGTGCGATCTCGGCTCATCGCAACCTCTGCCACCCGGTTCAAGCAATTCTCCTGCCTCAGCCTCTAGAGTAGCTGGGATTACAAGCATGCGCCACCATGCCTGGCTAATGTTTTGTATTTTTAGTAGAGACGGGGTTTCACCATATTGACCAGGCTGGTCTTAAACTCCCGACCTCAGGTGATCCACCCACCTCGTCGTCCTAAAGTGCTGGGATTACAGGCAGGAGCCACCGCACCCATCCAAGGCCTCGCATTTATAAAGTACTCAACAGTGTCTACATTGGAAGAATATTCAGTAAATATTGCCTCTTATTTTTGAGACAAGGTCTTGCTCCATCACCCAGGCTGGAGTGCAGTGGCATGATCTCAGCTCATTTAACCTCGACCTCCTGGTCTCAGGTGATCTGCCTCCTTCAGCCTCCTGAATAGCTGGGACTACATGCACACACCACCATGCCTGGCTAATTTTTGTATTTTTTTTTTTTTTGAGATGGAGTCTTGCTCTGTTGCCAGGCTTGAGTGCAGTGGCACAATCTCGGCTCACTGCAACCTCCACCTCAGCCTCCTGAGTAGCTGGGACCACAGGCACATGCCACCACACCCGGGTAATTTTTGTATTTTTAGTAGAGACGGGGTTTCACCATGTTGGCCAGGATGGTCTGGATCTCTTGACCTCGTGATGTGCCCGCCTCAGCCTCCCAAAGTGCTGGGATTACAGGCGTGAGCAATTTTTGTATTTTTTTTTTTTGTAGAGATGAGGTTTCAGCAGGTTGCCCAGGCTGTTCTCCAACTCCTAACCTCAGGTGATCCACCCACCTCAGCCTCCCAAAGTGCTGGGATTATAGGCATGAGCAATTTTTGTATTTTTTTTTTTTTTTTGTAGAGATGAGGTTTCAGCAGGTTGCCCAGGCTGGTCTCTAACTCTTAACCTCAGGTGATCCACCCGCCTCAGCCTCCCAAAGTGCTGGGATTAGAGGCGTGAGCCACCGCACTTGGCCTAATATTGGCTCTTACTTGTTAGCTATACACACACACACACACACACACACACACACACATTTATTTTTTAGAGACAAGGTTTCACTCTGTCGTTTAGGCTGGAGTACAGCAACACAATCATAGTTCACTGCAGCCTGGAAATCCTGGGCTCAAGCAATCCTCTGGCTTCAGCCTCCTGAGTAGCTGGGACTACAGGCATACGTCACCACGCTCAGCTTATTTTTTAATTTTTTCATAGAGAAATGGAGTCTCAGCCGGGCTCAGTGGCTCACACCTGTAATCCCAGCATTTTGGGAGGCTGAGGCGGGCAGATCACGAGGTCAGGAGTTTGAGGCCAGCCTGGCCAATATGGTGAAATCTTGTCTCTACCAAAAATAGAAAACTTAGCTGGGCATGGTGGTGCACAGCCAGCTACTTGGAGGCTGAGGCAGGAGAATCACTTGAACCCCAGGAGATGGAGGTTGCAATGAGCCAAGATCGTGCCACTGCACTCCAGCCTGGCAACAGAGTGAGGGTCCGTCTCATAAATAAATAGAGAGAGAGAGAGAGAGAGAGAGAGAGAGAGAGAGAGAGAGAGTCCCACTATGTTACCCAGACTGCAGTGCAGTGGTGCAATCAAAGCACACTACAGCCTTGAACTCCTGGCTTCAGGCAGTCCAACCACCTCTGCCTCCAAAGTAGCTGGGACTATCAGGCACTCACCACCTTGCCTGGATAATTAGCTATATATTTTTAAAGATGCCTTATATGTAACCCTTCTAATTTAAACATTCAATTTTAATTAAAATAAGAAATTCGTTACTGTATCATCTAGAACCAGGATTTGGCAAACTTTTTCATAAAGGGTCACATAGTAAATATTTTCAACTTTGCAGGCCACATGGGCTCCCTCACAACTATTCAATTACTTTGAGCTACACTGTAACATAAAAGTAGCCCCAGGTAGCCTCAGTGGCTCAAGCCTATAACCCCAACACTGGGAGGCTGAGGCAGAAGGATCTCTTGAGCCCAGAAGTTTGAGACCAGCCTGGGCAACATAGTGTAACCCCGTCTCTACAAAAAGATACAAAAATTAGCCTGGCTTTTAGTGATGCATGCCTGTAGTCCCAGCTACCCTGGACGCTGAGGTGGGAGAATCACTGGAGCCCAGGAGTTCTGGGCTGTTGTGCACTGTGCTGATGGAGCATCCTGCACTACGTTTTGTGTGAATATTGTGACCTCCTGGGACTTGGGGGACCACCAGGTTGCCTAAGGAAGGGTGTACTGACCCAGGTTGGAAACAGAGCAGGTCAAAACTCCTGTGCTGATCAGTTGGCTCATGCCTGTGATTAACCACTACACTTTAGCCTGGGCAACACAGCTAGACTTCATCTCTTAAAGAAAAAAGGGTGTCCTAGCACTTTGGGAGGCTGCAGTGAGTGGATCACCTGAGGTCAGGAATTTGAGACCATCCTGGCCAACTTGGTGAAACCCCATCCCTACTAAAAATACAAAAATAGGCTGGGTACGGTGGCTTATATCTGTAATCCCAGCACTTTGGCAGGTTGAGGTGGGTGGATCATGAGATCAGGAGTTTGAGACCAGCCTAGCCAAGATGGTGAAATCCCATCTTTACTAAAATATAAAAATTAGTGGGGCATGGCGGAGCACATCTGTAGTCCCTGTTTGGGAGGCTGAGGCATGAGAATCGCTTGAACATAGGAGGCAGAGGTTGCATTGAGCTGAGGTCATGGCACTGCACTCTAGCATGAGTGACAAAGTGAGACTCTGCCTCAAAAAAAGAAAAAAAGAAATCCCAACACTTTGGGAGGTGGAGACAAGATGATCACTTAAAGCCAGGTGTTTAAGACCAGCCTGGGCAAAATAGTACAACTCCACCTCTGCTGAAAATTTAAAAATTAGCCAGGTGCCATGATGTACACCTGTAATGCCAGCTACTGGACAGGCTGACAGGGAGAATTCTTAAGCCCAGGACTTCAAAGCTGCAGTAAGCCAGAGTAGCACCCTACACTCCAGCCTAGGCCACAGAGCCAGCCCTGTCTGAAAAAAAAAAAAAAAAAAAAGGCTGGGCACAGTGGCTCACTCCTGTAATCCTAGCACTTTGGGAGGTGAAGGCAGGCGGATCACCTGAGGTCAGGAGTTCCAGACCAACCTAGCCAACATGGTGAAACCCCATCGCTACTAAAAATATAAAAATTAGTTGGGCGCAGTGACGGGAGCCCGTAATCCCAGCTACTCTGGAGGCCAAGGCAGGACAATTGCATGAACCCAGGAAAAGGAGGTTGTAGTGAGCCGAGATTGCCCCATTGCACTCCAGCCTGGAGGACAGCAACGCTTTGTCTCAAAAAAAAAAAAAAAGGGCATGTGTGTGTCATCACTATGAATATTACCAAGTTGCCTCCATGGCAGTTTTTAGCAGCTGCCCCATGGCTGACAGCGCCTGTTTTCTCCCTGCCATGCCAGCACTGTGTTTTATTGCACTTTGTAGTGGCCTCGAATCTTGGGTTTGTAACCACAGTTTCCTACCTCCAAGGTCCTCAGGGAGGCCACTGGCACCTCTCCAAGGAAAAAGCCAGCCTGGCAGCCCCCCTACCCCAGACACTGGGAGGTGTCAGATTCCAGCAGTTCTCCTCCCTCCCCAGGTCGCCCGCCAGCTCCCTCGGGGCCTCCACTGCAGCGCAGCCACCCACAGCTCTGAAACGGCGCTGGTTCCCACCCCAACGGAACCCCAGCAGAGACGCACCAAGGCCGTGGTGCCCTATGAAAACATGTTTGGGCAGGCGCCCAATGGGAAACGGGACAAGGCGAGCTTCCTGCAGGCGGTGCAGAAGTTTGGGGAGCACAGCGTGCGTAAGCGGGGCCACGTTGACTTTATCTACCTGGCCCTGCGCAAGATGCGTGAGTATGGCGTTGAGCGGGACCTGGCCGTGTACAACCAGCTGCTCGACATCTTCCCCAAGGAGGTCTTCCGGCCTCGCAACTTCATCCAGCACATCTTCATCCACTATCCTCGGCAGCAGCAGTGTGGGGTGGCCGTCCTGGAGCAGATGGAGAACCACGGTGAGGACAGGAGGCCCTTGTGGGGTGGGGAGTGGGCTGCCCTGAGAGCTGGCAGCACCTCTCCTGGGTCTCAGCCCCTCCTTCCTCCACAGCTCCCGTCCCCCTCCCAGTCTCTCTTTCCCTTCCCCTTTCCTTTCTCTTCTCTTTCTCTTGCCCCTTTCCCTTCCCCTCCCCTTCCCTTCCTCTCTTTCTCTTTTTCTTTTCTTTCTTCCTTTTTTTTTTTGAGATGGAGTCTCCCTCTGTCACCAGGCTGGAGTGCAGTGGTGCATTCTTGGCTCACTGCAAACTCCGACTCCCTGGTTCAAGTAATTCTCCTGTCAGCCTCCAGAGTAGCTGGGACTACAGGCACACGCCACCACACCTACCTAATTTTTTTGTATTTTTAGTGGAGATGGCGTTTCACCATGTTGGCTGGGATGGTCTCCATCTCCTGACCTCGTGATCCGCCCGCCTCGGCCACCTAAAGTGCTGGGATTACAGGCATGAGTCACCTCTTCTTTTTTTTTTTTTTGAGACAGAGTCTTGCTTTGTCACCCAGGTTGGAGTGCAGTAGTGCGATCTCAGCTCCCTACAACCTCTACCTCCTGAGTTCAAGCGATTCTCCTGCCCCAGCCTCCTGAGTAGCTGGGACTATAGGTGCGTGCCACCGTGCCTGGCTAATTTTTTTGTATTTTTAATAGAGATGGGGTTTCACTGTGTTAGCCAGGATGATCCCAATGTCCTGACCTTGTGATTTGCCCACCTTGGCCTCCCAATTAGGATTACAGGCATGAGCCACACCACCTGGCTCTCTTTCTTTCTTTTAGAAATAGGGTCTCGCTATATTGCCCAGGCTGGTCTCAAACTCCAGGGCTCAAATGATCCTCTCCCCTTGGCCTCCCAATATGCTGGGATTATAGGCTTGCGCCTGACTTTTTCTAATTCGGATTCTTTTCTCCCTGTCTGTAATTCCCTGACTACGGTGTTCCCTTCTCTCCTCTTCCCTTTCCTCCTTCCTCCTCCCTCTCTGAGGCTCTGCTTGCATCTGCCCAGCACAGGGGTGATGCCCAACAAGGAGACAGAGTTCCTGTTGATTCAGATATTTGGACGCAAAAGCCACCCCATGCTCAAGTTCCTGCGCCTGAAGCGGTGGTTCCCTCGATTCATGAACATCAACCCCTTCCCTGTGCCCCGGGACCTGTCGCAGGACCCTGTGGACCTGGCCACATTCGCCCTGCGGCGCATAGAGCCTGACCTCAGCGCCAGGGTCACCGTTTACCAGGTATCTGCCCTTGACCTCAGCTGCCACCCCAGGCCAGGCTCCCACCATTCCTCCCCTGGGCTCCCCTTCTCTCACTCAAGTGATTGTGGTGAATCAAGTTCTTTTTTTTTGAGACAGAGTGTTGCTCTGTTGCCCAGGCTGGAGTTCAATGGCACAATCTCAGCTCACTGCAGCCTCTGCCTCTCGGGCTCAAGCATCTTTCAATTCAGCTTCCTGAGTAGCTGGAACACCAGTCACATACCACCACACCTGGCTAATTTCAAAAACTGTTTTTTTAGAGAGACTAGGTCTCACTATATTGCCCAGGCTGGCCTTGAACTCCTGGGCTCAAGCGATCTTCCTGCCTTGGCCTCCAAAGTGCTGGGGTCACAGGCATGAGGCACTGTGCCTGCAGCGAATTAAGTTCTGATTCTCTAGCTGAATCCTCTGGCAGGTTCCCATGGTCCTTACTACTAGCACAGCTTGAGCTGTTTCAGTCCATTCAGGCTGCTCTAACGAAATCTTAGCGTGGGTCATTTATGAACAACAGAAATTTACTGCTCACAGTTTTAGAGGCTGGGAAGTTCAAGATCAAGGTGCCACCAGATGGAGGTCTGGTGAGGGTCTGCCCTCTGCTTCAAAAATGACACCTTTTTGCTGTGTGCTCACATAGTATAAGGGGCAAAGAAGCCCCTTTGACTTCTCTTTTTTTTTGAGTTTCGCTCATTACCCAGGCTGGAGTGCAATGGCACGATCTCGGCTCACCGCAACCTCTGCCTCCTGGGTTCAAGCGATTTTCCTGCCTCAGCCTCCCTAGTACCTGGGACTACAGGTACCTGCCACCACACCTAATTTTTTGTATTTTTAGTAGAGACAGGAGGGTTTCACTGTGTTAGCCAGGATGGTCTCAATCTCCTGACCTCATGATCTGCTCACCTTGGCCTCCTTAAGTACTGGGATTACAAGCATGAGCCACCATGCCCGGCCTGGCATCTTCCTTCTTTTTTGTTCCTGGAGTGTTCTGTGTCAATTCCCACCACAGGCCTATGTACCCCTTGTTCCTTCTGCCAGGAACACTGTTCCCCATGAACTTCATGTTATTCCGGTCTCAGTTCCGCTGTTCCTAATCAGGATGCCCTTCCTGACCTCCCTGGCCAAGACACCAACCCTTCACCATGCTGGGCTTTGTTTCTCATTCACCATGACTCAGTCTCCCTCCTATCTCCCAAGGCTGGGCACAGGGTTTGGTGCAAGGATGACACTTGGCAGTGGTTTGTTGAATGACTGAGTGGAATAACACCCCCATCTCAGTGTCCGAGGGGGCCCCTGCTCATGCCAGGTCACACAGGGGATCCAAAGAGAGCCCCTCACAGCACTTGTCATCCGGTCCTGGAGGCCAGCCCCGGATAACAGTTTCCTTAAGGGCCAGTGGTTCTGAGATGGAGAAGCCCAAAGCTCTGTGGGAACCGAGTGGGCTGGCAGGGCTTCCTGGAGGAGGTGAGGAGAGCAGAGGACTCTGGGCAGAGGGAGCAGTGTGTACCAGGGAATCAGGTGCAGGGAGTGGGGGCACCTGATTAAAGAACGTGATCTTGAATCTTGGTTGGTGGGGAGAGCCACCTGAGGGGTGGGGGGCATTTAAAAAGATGGGTAGGAGGCCAGGCACGGTGGCTCACACCTGTAATCCCACCACTTTGGGAGGCCCAGGCAGGCGATCATGAGGTCAGGAGTTCAAGACCATCCTGGCCAACATGGTGAAACCCTGTCTCTACTAAAATACAAAAAAAAAAAAAAATTAGCCAAGTGTGGTGGCACATGTCTGTAGTCCCAGCTACTCAGGAGGCTGACCCAGGGGAATTGCTTGAACTGTCGGAGGCAGAGGTTGCAGTGAGTCAAGATTGTGCCACAGAGCAAGACTCCATCTCAAAAGAAAAAAAAAAAAGAGGGATAGGGTTAGAATCATGTTTCTGGAAAAATCTGCAACTGCAAATGTGTCCCCCCCTGGCGGCCATGTACATGATGGTGGATAGGTTGTGGGTCCAGGTGAGAGACACCTTGAGAGCAGCAGTAGAATGTCGGGGGGAAGGGTTGTTTTTAGTTCATTTCTTCATTTTACAAAGCAATGCACTAAAAGGCCAAACTGCACATAAAAGCACATAGTGACGAATCCTCTGCTTCTACCCTGGCCCCCTCTCACCCCCGTCTCCTTCCCCAGAGGTAACTATTTCCTTGTCTCTTTCTAGAGACGTTCTATACATTTGCAAGACGATATATGTCTTTTGTTTTTTTTTTTCATCTATATCGTTTGTATTTAAGTATTCTTCTCCCCTATCTCATTGAGGAAAATAAAGCCAGGCATGGTGACTCATGCCTGTAATTTTGGGAGGCTAAGGCAGATGGATTGCTTGAGCCCAGGAATTTGATACCAGCCTGGGCAACATGGCAAAACCTCATCTCTACCAACAAAATATGAAAATTAGCTGGGAGTGGTGATGCATGCCTGTAGCCCCAGCTACTCAGGAGGCTGAGGCAGGAGGATGACTTGAACTCAGGAAGTCAAGGCTGCAGTGAGCCATGATCACACCACTGCACACCAGACTGGGCGACAGAGCAAAAACCTGTCTGTTTAAAAAAAAAAAAATGTTTCTGGCCATGCATGGTGGCTCACACACCTGTAATCCCAGGACTTTGGGAGGCCAAGGTGGGCAGATCACAAGGTCAGGAGTTTGAGACCAGCCTGGCCAGGATGGCGAAACCCTGTCTCTACTAAAAATGCAAAAAAAAAAAAAAAAAAAAAATCCAGGCATGGTGGTGTATACCTGTAATTCCAGCTAATCAGGAGGCGAAGGCAGGAGAATCGCTTGAAGCCAGGAGGTAGAAGTTGCTGTGAGCTGAGATCGCACGGAGCTGAGATCGTGCCATTGCACTGCAGCCTAGGCAACAAGAGTGAAACTTCATCTCAAAAAAAAAAATTGTCTAGTGTTTCTGAATTATGTTCAGGGTATAACATTTTAAAAGATACCGAAAGGTATTCCTTCCCACCCTGTCCCCCACAGAGGTGAAAGCTATCATTTGCTTCTAATGTCTCCTTCCTGGGATATTCTGTATATGTGAAGTTATTTTTCTTTCGTTAATTCACAAGCATTGAGCACTTATTACCTGCCAGGCACTGTTCTACATGTTTTATAACTACCCAAAGTTAGGTTCATGCCCATAATCCTAGTGCTTTGGGAGGCCCAGGCAAGCGGATCACCTGAGGCCAGGAGTTGGAGACCAGCCAGGCTAACACGGCAAAACCCTGTCTCTACTGAAAATATAAAAAATTAGCCAGGCGTGGTGGCAGGTGCCTGTAATCCCAGCTACGCAGGAGGCTGAGGCAGGAGAATCACTTGAACCCAAGAAGCAGAGGCTAAAATGAGCCAAGATCGCACCACTGCACTCTAGCCTGAGCAACAAGAGTAAAACTCCATATGAAAAATGAAATTATAATAAATAAATAAATAAAATAAAATTAGCCAGGCACAGTGGTGTGCATGTGTAGACCCAGCTACTTCAGAGACTGAGGTGGGAGGATCACTTGAGCCCAGGAGTTCAAGGCTATATGAGCTATGATCATGCCACTGTATTCCAGCATGGACAACAGAGAGGGAGACCCCATCTTTAAAAAAGAAAAAAACAAAAAATTAGAATTAAGTGCTGTTATCCCTATTGTGCAGCTGGAGAAACTGAGGCACAAAGGTACAGTGACTTGGCCGAGGTCACACAGTTTGTGACAGAGTTAGGATTTTGACACAGGTGGGCTGGCTCCAGGGTGCTACCCTCAGGGTGAGCATCCTAAAGATTGGGGGCTATTGCCAAATGGGAGAGAGGGAGGAGGGGATGGGATGGAGGGCCACACACCAGGTCTAGGAGAGGTGTCCTCAATTTGCTGATATCTCCCTTTCTGTTTCTCTGTCCCCAATTCCTCTGCAGGGGGTTGGGGGTTACAAGATTACATCCCTTCTCTTCCTTGCAGACTGCTTCTTCCAAAGACTCAACAGATGTAGCAGATCCCACCCAGCCCCACATCATAGGTAAGTCCTGAGAGCATGGGGTTGGCCAGGCCTCTAACCTGCCCCAGGCCCTGCCAGGTTCCTGCTGGGCCCAAATTGGGCTCCCTGGGCCTTTGGGGAGACTCCCACACAGGGCACAGAGCATGTATGTCTCCACACCAGGAATCCAGAGTCCCGATCAGCAGGCTGCCCTGGCTCGCCACAACCCAACCCGGCCTATCTTTGTCGAGGGTCCCTTCTCCCTGTGGCTCCGAAACAAGTGTGTGTACTACCACATCCTCAGAGCTGACTTGCTGCCCTTGGAGGAGAGGGTGAGGGCTTAAAGCAGAGCATGTGTCAGAGCTGGGGAATGGGCTGGCACCACCCTGAGGGCGAGTGGGAGAGGCTGGGGAAGGGAGACTGCGAGAGCCCCAACCTCTGACCCTGCCTGCACTACCCTCCTTGGAGCAGGAAGTGGAAGAGATGCCAGAGGAGTGGAACCTCTACTACCCGATGTCGCTGGACCTAGATTATGCGAGGCATGGCTGGGATGACTATGAGTTTGACATCGATGAAGGTAAAAACTGAACCCCATGCCGTGGCTCACACATGTGCCTGTAATCCCAGCCCTCCAACAGACTGAGGTGGGAGGGTCACTTGCCCAGGAGTTGAGGTTGCAGTGAACTATGATCCAGCCACTGCACACCAGCCTGGGTGACAGACCCTAACTCTTAAAAAAAAAAAAAAAAGGCAAAAACCTGGACAGGCAGGACTTCCAGGATGAGGGGCGGCCTCTGGGGTCAATGGGTAGGCCCAAGTTGAGACACAGTCCACTTACCCCCGGTCCTCCTGCCACACACACTCATTTGTCCCAGGGGCTCCAGACCTGAGGCCACCCACCCTGTCGGCCTTTGGTCATTCCCTCCTTCCACACCTCTGTGCTGACTACTGGGAGTCACCAGGACAAGCCTAGTCGCTCGGGTCAGTGAAGGAACAGGCAAATTACACTTTGGGGAGCTGAGGAGATGAGCATGCCTTGAGTAGGAGGTCAGGAGGGCTTCCTGGCAGAATCTGGAAGTCCCAGAAGGCATCGCCCAGGTGAAGTGTGGAGTGGGCAGCCTAGGCAGCAGGGCTAGCTTGTGCAAAGGTCTGGAGGTACAAGAAGGTAGGAGGAGGCTGGGTGCAGTGGCTCAGGCCTTTAATCCCATCACTTTGGGAGGCTGTGGCAGGTGGATCATTTGAGGTCAGGAATTGGAGACCAGTCCGGCCAACATGGTGAAACCCCGTCTTTATTAAAAATAAACCTAGCTGGGTATCGTGATGTGCGCCTGTAATCGAAGCTTCTCAGGAGGCTGAGGCAGGAGAATCACTTGAACCTGGGAGGCAGACGTTGCAGTGAGCTGAGATTTCGCCACTGCACTCCAGCCCGGGCGACAGAGCGAGACTCCATCACAGAAAAAGAAAGTGGAAGGGAGTGTAAAATACCTAAAAAGGTGTAGGCATGGGTTACCCGCTGCAGCCCCAACTGGGCAAACCCTGAGGTTTGCATCTCTTCCAACAGTGGAGGAAGGCCCTGTCTTCGCCATGTGCATAGCGGGTGCCCACGACCAGGCAACGCTGGCCAGGTGGATCCAGTACCTGCAGGAGACCAACCCAGCCCTGGCTCAGATCCCCGTGGTCTTCCGCCTGGCTGGGCCCGCCGGGGAGCTCCAGACATCTGCAGGGCTAGAGGAGCCACCCCCGCCCGAGGACCACGAGGAAGAAGACAACAACCTGCAGCGACAGCGGGAGGGCCAGAGCTGAGTCTGAGCTTCCAGGAAGGCACAGTCTGTGGCCTGAGGAGATGGTGGACTGGAATGAAGGCATGAGATGCCCTTTGAGTGTGGAGCAAATAAATGTTTTGCTGCATGGGGCTCCCTTCCCACCTCTTTGGCAGTGTGGCATCCCCTCCCCAGGATCTCAGGCTGCCAGCGATGGGCAAGCGAGACCCCTGCAGAGTCTGCAGGCTCTTCTGGTTCTCTCCCACCAAACGAAGCTAGAAAGTTTAACCGAAGAGGGGCGGGGCTGGTCGTGCGCATGCGCAGTTTCCGTTATTGGTCTCCTTTTGGCGCCCCGGGGCAGCGAGAGACCGTGAGAAATTTCCCGGCAGCGCAGAATATGCGCGCCACTTCCGGTCGGGCTCCTAACAACGGGGGAGGCTGGTAACCAGGGTGGGGGGGATGGCGGAGCGGGCGGCCGAGCCCGAGGTGGAGGCTGAGGCGGGCGCGGGTGAGGAGGCAGCCACCGAGGAGGGCGCAGCGGGCCGCAAGGCGCGGGGCCGGCCGCGACTCACGGAGTCGGACCGGGCCCGGCGACGGCTCGAGTCCCGGAAGAAGTACGACGTGCGGCGCGTGTACCTGGGCGAGGCGCACGGGCCCTGGGTGGACCTGCGGCGCCGCAGCGGCTGGAGCGACGCCAAGCTCGCTGCCTACCTCATCTCTCTGGAACGCGGCCAGCGGAGCGGCCGCCACGGGTGAGGGGGCCCGGCCCAAAGGAGGGAGGGAGCGAGGGAGGAGACGCCCCCAGCCCCAGCCGGTTGTGCCCCCGCCCCCTCCGTCTCAAGGCCCCGCCCTCAGCACCTGCGAGCCCCGCCCAGGAGCCGGGCCGCCGGGCTGCCGGGCCGCAGGCCTAGGTCTTTGACTGCCCGGCAGGGACGCGCCTGGCTCGCGGCCCCGCCTCCCATCGTTCCGGCTGCCCAATCCTAGGATACACCCAGCCCCTTGACCCGCCTTTTTGAGCGCTTGGTCCCTCCCCTTAGAACTCTAGCGGCCCAATCCTGGGACTGGCCCTACCTCCAGGCCTTGTAACTACCCAGTCCCTGGCGCGGCAGCCCCGCCCCCTCAGCAGTCTCATCCTCCCCCGCTCAATTCCCCACCTGGCCTGGGACTGTGGACACCTTGGGTCACTCAGCCCTGAACTTCATGAAGTTCTGGTGCCCCATCTGGGATTCCATATGGCCCCATTCCCACAACCAAACTAGGTTTCAGCACACCTGGAGGACCCTTTGCAACCTGGGCCGCACTCCCCTAAACCTCCTAGTTCTGTGAAGCAACTCAGTCCAGGGAGACTCGGATGAAGAGGAGCTCCCGAGTTAGCTGGGCAGGTGGAGGGCAGAGAGGCCTGTCTTTTGTAGAGAAAATTCTCAATCTTGAGAAGGAGCAGTGTGGATGGAGTTTTTCCCTTCCTGCCTTTTACGTTGATGTCATGATTGAGTTAAAATAGGCAAAGAGCTTAGGACAGTGCCCGGCAGGTAGTGAATTTCCTGAGTATTAATTTTTAGGAGAGTGATGTTTATTCCCTATCAAAAGCAGTGCTGCAAGGAAATCTTTGTTCTGCCCTGGTTTTCAGGTGCACATGTTCACATGTTTCTCTGGGGAGAGATTCTGAGAGTCAAGAATCAAACAGATCCTGCTGAATTGTACCCACCTTTCCTAGGACAGCAAGCTGGTTTATATGCTCAAGAGCAGGACTGGAAATGCTGGGAACGCAAAGATAGCTGCCCCATGGAGCAGACATTCTGGTGGACACAGTGGATGGCTTGTTCAAAGGCCTGGATTTTTTTTTTTTTCTTTTTGAGATAGAGTCTCACACTCTTGCCCAGACTGGAGTGCAGTGTCATGATCACGGCTCACTGCAGCCTCAACCCCGTGGGCTCAGATGATCCGCTTACCTCCACCTCCTGAGTATTTGGGACCACAGGTGCACGTTACCCCACCTGGCTGATTTTTGTACTTTTTTTTTTAGAGACAGAGGTTTCCCTATGTTGCCCAGGCTGGTCTCAAACTCTTAGGCTCAAGTGATTCTCTGGCCTCAGCCTCCCACAGTGCTGGGGTTACAGGTATAAGCCACTGTGCCCAGCCTTGTCTGTTTGTTCTTGAGACAGGGTCTCACTTTGTTACCCAGACTGGAGTACAGTGGCATGTTGATAGCTCACAGCAGCCTCAACCTCCCAGACTCAAGGGATCCTCCTGCCTCAGTCTCCCTAGTAGCTTGGACCACAGGTGCATCACCTCACTCAGCTAATTTTTTTTATTTTTTGTAGAGACAGAGTCTCACCATGTTGCTCAGGCTGGTATCGAAATCCTTGGCTCAAGGAGCCTCCCTCCTCGGCCTCCCAAAGTGCTGGGATTATAGTTGTAAACCACCGTACCTGGCAAAAGGCTTATTTACTGCAGACCAGAAACAGAAGTAAATTAAATAGTCCATGAGAGAGAGATAGGGGCTCTGGAAAAAACAAAAGTGAAATGAGGAGTGTGAGTTGGAAGTTAAAACAGGGAGACTTAGGTGGTCACATTCAGAACACAGCATTTCAGTAAACACCTGAAGGAACCTACGAGGTACCCTGCGGGTCTCTGTGGAAGAGTTAAGGCAGAGGGAATAGCAGATGCACAGGCCCTGAGGCAGGACCTGCCTGTTGTGTGCCAGGGACACTGAAGAGGATTGTATGGCTGGACTGCAATGAGTGAGGAGGAGAAGGGAAGACAAGGACAGATTGGTGACAGGAAGGTCATGCAGGGCCATGGAGAGGATTCCGGTTTTTCCTCCCAGTGAGGTGGGAGCTTTTTCTTAAGTGTAAGATTTTATACAGAGAAAGAAGTGGCATGGTCTGCCTTTATCCCACCCCCACCCCTTTTTTTGAGATGGAGTCTCGATTTGTCGCCCAGACTGTAGTACAGTGGCACAATCTTAGCTCACTGCAACCTCTACCTCCCGGGTTCAACTGATTCTCCTGCTTCAGCCTCCCAAGTAGCTGGGATTACAGATATGTGCCACCACACCTGGCTGATTTTTGTATTTTTAGTAGAGACAAGGTTTCACCATGTTGGCCAGGCTGGTCTCGAACTCCTGACCTCAAGTGATCTGCCTGCTTTGTCTTCCCAAAGTGCTGGGATTATAGGTGTGAGCCACCATGCCCACCCTTTTATTTCCTTTTTTATTTATTTTTGAGATGCAGTCTTGCTATGTTGCCCAGGTTGGTCTTGAACTCCTGGGCCCAAGTGATTCTCCCACTTCAGCCTCCAGAGTAACTGGGACTACAAGTCACATACCACTGTACCCAGCCTGGGGTGTGTGTGTGTGTGTGTGTGTGTGTGTGTGTGTGACAGAGTCTCACTCTGTCACCCAGGCTGGAGTGCAGTGTTGCGATCTCAGCTAACTACAACCTCCGCCTCCTGGGTTCAAGTGATTCTCTTGCCTCAGCCTCCCGAGTAGCTGGGATTACAGGCGGCCGCCACCATGTCCAGTTAATTTTTTGTATTTGTAGTGGAGTTCGTGTTTCACTATATTGGCCAGGCTGGTCTTGAACTCTTGAGCTCAGGCAATCCATCCGCCTTGGCCTCCCAAAGTGCTGGGATTACAGGCATGAGCCACCATGCTCGGCCTAGCCTGGTTTATATTTTAGAAGAAACTCTCTCTAGGATGTGTGCAGCTGGAATGATGGATGGTTACACTTGTAAAACAAGGTTAGCCAAGAGTCGACAATTAGTAAAGCTGGTTATGAGTCCAAAGAGGTTCAGTCTACTCTTGACAACAATAAAAAATGAAAAGAGGGCTGGGTGCAGTGGCTCACGCCTGTAATCCTAGCACTTTGGGAGGCCAAGGCAGGTATATCACGAGGTCAGGAGATCGAGACCATCCTGGCTAACACAGTGAAACCTCATTTCTACTGAAAATACAAAAAATTAGCCAGGCATGGTGGCGTGCACCTGTAGTCCCAGCTACTCGGGAGGCTAAGGCAGGAGAATAGCTTGAACCCGGGTGGTGGAGGTTGCAATGAGCCGTGATTGTACCACTGCACTCCAGCCTGGGTGACAGAGCAAGACTCTGTCTCAAAAAAAAAAAAAAATTACTTATGGGATACTTTTAGACAGAAAACAGTCCTGTGTGGCATTCACTCTCCTTGGTAAGGGAGGTGAGAGAAGCAGCAGCCCCAGGGCCAGTGGCAGCGCCCAGGAGGCCAAAGGAAGCATCTATCGGGTCCAGTGCTGTTGGGTCAAGTAAAACGGCAGTCACTGGCGACTGTGATGGGACATTGTGTGGCGTGATGGAGAAGAGCTCTGACTGGAGGATTTCCAGTGAGACGGAGGAGAGGACATGGAGACAGCGAGTGTAGACAACTGTGGCAAAGCGGGGAAATGAGGAAGGAGGCTGGGCGCAGTGGCTCACGCCTGTAATCCCAGCTCTTTGGGAGGCCAAGGCAGGAGGTTTGCTTGAGCCCATGAACTTGAGACCAACCTGGACAACGTGGTGAAACCCAATCTCTACCAAAAAATGCCATAGTTAGCTGGGGGTGATGGCGCATTCCTGTGGTCCCATCTGCTCGGGAAGCTGAGGCAGGAGGATCCATTGAGCCCTGGAGGTTGTGGCTTCAGTGAGCTGTGATGATGCCACTGCACTCAGGCTGGGGCAACATTGTGAGACCCTGTCTCAGAAAAAGAAAAAAAGACATGGGGAAGGGGCTGTTGGGGAAGGTGGGTATCAAAATGATTTTAATCCAAGTTGAAAGAAATAATGGCAGATTTAGATGCTGGTGGGAATGACTGAGTGAAGATTGAAAGCAAATGACAGGGAACTGCAAAGCCAAGGCCTGAGGAGCCCCGGTAACTGTGGCCTCTGCTGCAAGTCACAGAAGTGGCCGAACTTGGAGAAGCAGACAGGACAGGGAAGGCAGGTTGAGGGAGAAAGCCGTGCCTTGGAGTTGGAGAGTGGCGCTCACCATATTACACATGACCTTCTTTGGTCTTGTGCTGACTCTGTGTGGAAGGCACTGCTACTGTTTCCACTTCACACACAGGAAAACTGAGGCTCAGAGGGGATAAGACCTGCTTGAGGTCACACAGGCAGTTGATACCAGAGCTGAGGCCAGGCAGGTGGCCTGTAATCCCAGCACTCTGGGAGGCTAAGGCGGGTGAATCATGAGGTCAGGAGTTCGAGACCAGCCTGACCAACATGGCGAAACCCTGTCTCTACTAAAAATACAAAAATTAGCCGGGGGTGGTGGCACATGCCATAATCACAGCTACTCTGGAGGCTGAGGCAGGAAAAGTGCTTGAACCCAGGAGGTGATTGCAGTGAGCCATGATCGTGCCATTGCACTCCAGCCTGGGTGACAGAGTGAGACTCTCTCAAAAAACAAAACGAGTTTAGTCTTGAACTTGGGTCTGGCTGATACCCAAGACTGTTCCCACTGCAGTGTGACACTTCCAGCCTCCAGCTGTGAGTGGGTGGAGGTGGCTGTGGACATTAGGACTTGGGTTTGGGGCTGGCACAGTGGCTCATGCTTGTAATCCTAGGACTTTGGGAGGCCGAAGTGAGAAGATCCTTGGAGATCAGGAGTTTGAGACCAGCCTGTCCAACATGGCAAAACCTGTCTCTACTAAAAGTACAAAAATTAGCTGGGCATGGTGGCAGACACCTGTAATTCCAGCTACTCAGGAGTCTGAGGCAGGGGAATCACCTGAACCTGGGAGGCAGAGGTTGCAGTGAGGTGAGATGGCATGACCGTGTTCCAGCCTGGGCAAACAGTCAGACTTCAGTTTTGGGTTGGGTGAGGGTCTCCACAGCCAATGAGTCCCCTTGCAGGGGAGGGTAGAGCCATAGGAAGAGAGAGAGTCACATGGGATGGGACGTGGAGGAACAGAGCCCGCAGTAGGAGCAGAGCCTGGGCTAGGAAGGATGGAGGAGCCGCAAGGTGCAGTCCTGGGGACCAGATGGGTATCTGGCTGAGAATTGTTAACAGGGCTAGGCAGGAGTCAGGTTGGGGTGGGCAGTTTTGCTGATAAGAGACACTAGACTGGTTGTCAGGATGTCTGTGGCAAGAGCAGGTCTGGGCCACAGCAGGGAGGCCAGTGTGCCAGGGGGTCCGGGCTCCACAGTGATACTGATAATCATAATGATCATTGTATCATTTGCTTGTTGATGACTAAGTGACAGGGTTGCAGCAGGACCAAGATTGTGTTTTGTTTGTTTTTATTTGTTTCTCTGTTTTTGAGACAGGGTTTCACTCTGTTGCCCAGGCTGGAGTGCGGTGGCGTGATCACAGCTCATTGCAGCCTTGACCTTCCCAGGCTCAGGTGATCCTCCTACCTCAGCCATCTGAGGGACTATGGGTGCATGCTACTCTGCCTGGCTAATTTCTGTTTTTTTTTTTTTTTTTTAGAGTCAGAGTTTCACCATGTTTTCCAGGCTGGTCTCCAACTTCTGGCCTGAAGCAATCCACCCCTCTTAGACTCTTAAAGTGCTGGGATTACAGGCATGAGCCATCAAGCCTGGCCTTTAAAAAAAAAAAAAAAAAATATATATATATATATATACACACACACACACACACACACACACACACAGAGAGAGAGAGAAAGAGAGAGAGAGGTGGGTCTTGCTATGTTGCCCAGGCTGCTCTTGAACCCCTGGCTTCAAGCAGTCCTCCTGCCTCAGCCTCCCAAAATGCTAGGATTACAGGTGTGAGACACCACACCCAGACAGTACCCACTGACTTGCTGGCTGTGGGCCAAGACCACTCTCCGCCTCTCAAGGAGCTGGGACTACAGGCTTGAGCCACTGTGCCCTATAAGATATGCTCCCTTTTGATTAACTCACAGGCACCTAACCAAGACTTAGCATCCAGTCCTACTCACAGGCCTGCCTGGCTCAGGGGAAGAGGATCACACAGGCCTGTGTCCCCGGTGAACAGGGGCCGTCTTGGAATTCTGCTTCCACACCAACCTTTCATACCTACTTTGTTATTTCTCCACTCCCTGACCTAGGACCCCGGGCAGGTGGCCTCACCCCTCCAAGACTGTTTTTCCTGCTCCTTAAGGTGGCGATAATACTAGATCCCCCTCCCAGGGCTGGTGGCAGTCGGGGAGAGAGCATAAGCAAGGGACCTGGTGACACAGTGCTGGAGCTGGGGACAGGTACATTACAAGTTCAGATTTCTGGCTTGGTGCGCTGACCCATACCTGTAATCTCAACGCTTTGGGAGGCCAAAGTGGGTGGATCACCTAAGGTCAGAAGTTCAAGACAAGCATGGCCAATGTGGTGAAACTCTGTCTCTACTTAAAAAACAAACAAACAAACAAAAAATTAGCTCAGCATGGTGGCACACGCCTGTAATCCCAGCTACTCTGGTGCACACCTGTAATCCCGGTTACTCTGGAGGCATGAGAATCGCTTGAGCTGAGGTCACACCACCACACTCCAACCTGAGTGATAGAGCAAGACTCCTT
Organism: Callithrix jacchus; assembly: GCF_049354715.1. Classification (NCBI taxonomy): domain Eukaryota; kingdom Metazoa; phylum Chordata; class Mammalia; order Primates; family Cebidae; genus Callithrix; species Callithrix jacchus. Next base: position 10,636,064 of record NC_133523.1, on the reverse strand, counting down.
CAAAAAAAAAAAAACAGGAAAGGTAGCTCACACCTGTAATCCCAGCTACTCAGGAGGCTGAGGCAGGATAATCATGTGAATCTGGGAGGTGGAGGCTGCAGTGAGCCAAAATCATACCACTGCACTCCAGCCTGGGTGACAGAATGAGCCTCCATCTCAATTTAAAAAAAAAAAAAAAAGCTCTGGGCACAGTATCTCACACCTGTAATCCCAGCACTTTGGGAGGCTGAGGCAGGCGGGTCACCTGAGGTTGGGAGTTGGAGACCAGCCTGACCAACATAGCAAAACCCTGTCTCTACTAAAAATACAAAAAATTAGCTGGGCGTGGTGGTGCACGCCTGTAGTCCCAGCTACTCAGGAGGCTGAGGCAGGAGAATTGTCTGAACCCAGAAGGCGGAGGTTGCAGTGAGCCGAGATCACGCCGTTGCACTCCAGCCTGGGTAACAAGAGTGAAACTCCGTCCCAAAAAAAAAAAGTTCAGATTTTGTTTCAGTGCACCATGAGCAGTGGCTGTAGCCATTGTTGTTACTTATAGGTCAGACAGGACCAGCGCTGGCCCTGTGTTCACCCTCACTGCCTCTCTCTGTTGCAGGAAGCCTTGGGAGCAGGTCCCCAAAAAGCCAAAGCGGAAGAAAAGTAAGTGGAAGCTCAGCCTGAAGGAGGTGGGGAGAGGTGGGAGTGGCGGGAATATGGAGATCGAGGCCCAGAAAGGCCTGGGGGCTGCCACTGGCAGCACAGTTAGAATCGGCAGAGCCAGACCTCAAAGCCAGGCTTGTGTGTCTCAGGTGCAGTGTGCTTGGCCTCCTCAGTCTCCTGCTCCCGGCGTGGGAGTCTGTCAGGGGCGAGCGGAGCAGAGGGAACAGCTTGTGCAGAGCCCAAAGGGCAGAGGGAGCAAGGCACTGGTGGTTAGAGGAGAGGTCTGGAGGTCATCCCTCCTGTCCTGCTGGCTACCAGTCAGTGGGAGTCCGAACAGCTAGGGTCTGCATAGCTCTGAGCCCTGGAGCTGGGGGTCCCAGGCCATTTCCAGCAAGGTGAAGGTCCCCTGGTGGCAGTGAGCCCCTCCCCTTCTTAGGATTCTTCAGAGGTAGGGGTGACCTATGACCTTGACCCTGAATCCTCAAGGGATTGCACTCCTCAAGGGATGAGCTTCCTTAAGGGTTGAGGAGCGAAATAAGGAGGGAAAGCACTGGGCTGGAGAGGTGGCTGTGGGCGATGACTCTATTGCCCTCGTGGTTGGAGACCCTGGGTGCATTCCCTAGACCCAGACCCCTCTTCTGGGCCCCCTCTTCATCTCCTAGCCCAGAGGGTGGGGTTGGGGGGCATGCTGTCATCCCACTTGGCTAAGGGACCAGGACCATCACACAAGTCACAGATCCATTGCCCAGCACTCACTGTGTGCCCAGCCTTGTTCTGTGCCCTGCTAATGTCTTCACTCCCCTCCTACCTGGCAGCCCTCAGGGATGGGAATCCCTTATTTCTCCCAGCTCAGAGGAGGCACATGGGGCTCTGAGAAGCCACCCAGCTGGGAAGGGGCAGAGCCAGGATTCAAACCCAGGCCGTCTGGCTCCACCATGCTCACCCCTTACACAGTGTTCTCTCAACCAGCCAATGTTCCTGGAGTACCTACTGTGTGCCAGGCCCTGGCCGGGGGAACTGGGGGTACAGAAGGAGCAAAAAAGCAGTGTTCCTGCTCTTGAGGAATTGACATTCTGGTGGGAGAGACAGTCAAGGCACATGTAAACAAATGGCCACGGATGGCATCTAGGTACTACCTGGAGAAAACAGACAGCAAGTTGTGGTCAACTACAGTGACTGGGCAGGGGGTGGCCTCTCAGAGGTGGGTGCATTTGGGGGAGATCTGAGTGATGTGGGGAGGGAGCAAGACAGTTATCTGGAGGAAGCAGGCACAGCCTATGCAAAGGCCTGAAGCAAGGCCACACCTAGCCCTCTCCAGGAATAGTGAGGAGGCTGTGTGGCTGGAGTAGAGTGACCAAGCTGGTGAGGGCAGTGAGGTGACAAGTCACAGTGGAACTTGTGGGCTGAAAGGAGGACTTTGGCTTTTACCCTGAGGGTGGTGGTCTTGCTGTGTCACCTAGGCTGGAGTGCGGTGGTGCAGTCTCGGCTCACTGCATCCTCCACCTCCCGGGCTCAAGCGACACTCCTATCTCAGCCTCCCAAGTAGCTGTGACGACAGGCGCTCATCACCATGCCTGGCTAATTTTTTTTTTTTTTTGAGACAGAGTCTTGCTCTGTCACCCAGGCTGGAGTGCAATGGTGTGATCTCGGCTCACTGCAACCTCCACCTCCCGGGTTCAAGTAATTCTCCTGCCTCAGCCTCCTGAATACCTGGGATTACAGGTGCAAGGCACCATGCCTGGCTAATTTTTCTATTTTTAGTAGAGACAGGGTTTCACCATGTTGATCAGGCTGGTCTCGAACTCCTGACCTTATGATCTGCACACTTTGCCCTCCAGCCAAATTTTTGTATTTTTAGTGAAGACAGGTTTTTGCCATCTTAGCCAGTCTGGTTTCAAACTCCTGGCCTTAAGTGATCTGCCGGCCTCTGCCTCCCAAAGTGCTGGCATTGCAGGCGTAAGGCATTGTGCCATGCTCTTGTTGGGGATTCTGCGCAGAAAGGGACGAAGCTTGACTCGGGTGTTGACAGGCGCCCCCTTGTGGCTATAGGGGGTGGTTAGGGCGGGAGCCAGAGAGTCCTGGGCCTGAGGACTGCACTGGTCTAGGTGTTTGATGAAGATTAGAACAATAACGAGCAGCTAACAATTATGCACCTACTGTGTGCCAGCCTCCACTGTTTATATGACGACTAATTGAACAGTCCTTTTAGGGGTGCCTCTCCTCTCTGAGCCTCAGTTTGCCTCTCTAAACTGGGTACAGGCCTGGATGGCACTCAGGAGGGCCTTCCAACCCACGGGACCCATAAGGCCCAGGTGGTTCAGGCAGCCGTGTCACCATGGGCTGAGCCCTGTCCCGTACACTCACCCCTTGGCTGTGTCCACAGGGCGGCGACGCAACGTGAACTGCCTGAAGAACGTCGTGATCTGGTACGAGGACCACAAGCACCGCTGCCCGTACGAGCCGCACCTGGCGGAGCTAGACCCCACCTTCGGCCTGTACACCACGGCCGTGTGGCAGTGCGAAGCTGGCCACCGCTACTTCCAGGACCTGCACTCGCCCCTGAAGCCCCTCAGTGACTCAGACCCTGACAGTGACAAAGGTGAGTCTGTGGGGCGAGGGCACACGGGGCCGCCCATGTCTGGACGCTTCTTACCAGCCCTAGGCCAGCATTGCAAACAGAATAGCAGCCACAGTGGCTCTGGCTCTGGCTCTGGCTCTAGCACTGGGACAGAGCGGGGACATGGTGTGCCAGGCTGATCCCTTCATGGCCTTGACCTCTTTGAGTCCTTACAGAGCCCAAGTGGGGAGGCAGTCCCTCCTTACGAAGCAGTTTGCCCATCTGTGCCCAAGGCCAGTCCCCGGCAGGGCTGGCTGAGGGCCCAGGAGCCCTGGCTTGGCAGCTGGGGCGGGGGCAGGCCTGCTGGGGCAGGGCTCGGCCCCCATAGCGACATGGCCGCCTGAACCATCCCGGCCTTATGGCTCTGTAGGCTGAGATGCCCTCTTGAGTCCTGGCTAAGCTGGCCGCTACCTCCTTTTTGATTTTCTGGCTCCCAGACCATTCTCTCACTTTCTGCCTTCCCAGGCTTCACTCTTGCCGTCCCCACTTCATTCTGTTTCCCTCCTGGTCCCCATTTCTCCTCTCTTGAGCTGCCTCTGTCTCCTCCTTCCTTGATCTTTCATTTTCTCTGTCTCATCTTCCCTCTGTCTTGTTTCCTTTCATTCCCCTTTCTCCTCCTCCCTCCCACCCTCGAGGTCCCTGCCTCTCTCCTTCCTATCCCATGGGGCAGCCAGGAGGGACTTAGGGAGGGAGGCCCAGTTGGCCCTGGTGGGTGGTGAGGGGGCTGCCTGTGGCCTCAGGGGTTTTGCATTGGCTAGAAAAGGAGTGTGGGGACTGCTGCCAGGCGCCCTGTCACGGCTGAGGGTGGGGCAGTTACTGGGGCTGAGCCTGCGCTGGCTGGCATCTCGGAACAGGTGGCATCCCAGCTGGCCAAGGGGAAGCTGAAGGCGAGAGGTGTTCTGTGGGTGGGTGCCGCCACCAACAGCCATCCCGCCAAGGGTCGGCCAGGCTTCCAGCATGCCGTGGCCCCTTGGCTGCCCTGTCCTGTGATCTGTGACCTGCCTTCCACCCTCCTCTGCCTTTTACTGCCCCCCTCACTGTGTGCCACTCCTGAATCTTCCCCATGGCCTTGTCATCAGCCCCACGTGTCAGTCGAGGAACCCTAGGCCCCAGGAGCGATCTAACTGGTCCATTTGGTGATGGGTCAGGCTGGGGTGTGGGCTGCACCCAGAGCAGCTTCCTTATACCCCAACTCAACTTTTTCTTTTTTATTTAATGTAATTAAATTTATTTCTTTATTTTTGAGACAGTGTGTTGCACTGGTTGTGCAGGCTGGAGTGTAATAACACGATCTAGGCTCATTGCAACCTCTGTTTTCCAGATTCAAACAATTCTCCTGCCTCAGCCTTCCAAGTAGCTGGGATTACAGGTGTGCACCACCACACCTGGCTTCTTTTTGTAGTTTTAGTAGAGATGTTTGTAGTTTTAGTAGATATGTCGGCCAAGCTGGTCTTGAACTCCTGACCTCTGGTGATCCAGCCGCCTCGGCCTCCCAAAGTGCTGGGATTACAGGCATGAGCCAGTGCTCCCAGCCTCAACTTTTTATTTTTTATTTTTTTGAGACAGAGTCTCTCTCTGTCACCCAAGCTCGAGTGCAGTGGTGTGATCTTGGCTCACTGTAACCTCCGCCTTCCCAGTTCAAGCGATTCTCTCATCTCAGCTTCCCCAATAGCTGGGATTACAGGCATGAACCACCATGCCTGACTAATTTTTGTATTTTTAGTAAAGACAGGTTTTCACCACGTTGGCCAGGCTGGTCTTGAACTCTTGGTGTCAAGTGATCCTCCTGCCTTGGCCTCCCAAAGTGCTGAGATTATAGTCATGAGGCACTGCACATGGCTAACTTTATTTTATTTTATTTATTTTTGGGACAGAGTCTCGCTCTCTTCCCAGGCTAAAGTGTTGTGATCTCGGCTCACTGCAACCTCCACCTCCTGGGTTTAAGTGATTCTCCTGCCTCAGTCTCCCAGAGATCTGGGACTACAGGTGTGCACCACCATGCTCAGCTAATTTTTATATTTTTAGTAGAGACAGGGTTTCACCATGTTGGCCAGGATAGTCTCGATCTTTTGACCTCATGATCTACCCACCTTGGCCGCCCAAAGTGCTGGGATTATAGGCGTGAGCCACCGCGCCCGGCCTTTATTTTTATTTATTTACTTTTTTAGAGACAGGGTCTCCCTCTGTTGCCCAGGCTGGAGTGCAGTGGTGCAGTCATAGCTCACTGCAGCCTCCAACTCCTGGGCTCAAGTGATCTTCCCACCCCTCCCTCCTGAGTAGCTGGAACACAGGCATACACCACCACAGCCAGTTAATTTTTACATTTTTTGTAAAGAGAGGATCTCACTGTGTTGCCCAGGCTGGTCTCAAACTCCTGGGGTCTGGTAATCCTTCTGCCTTGGCCTCCCAAAGTGTTGGGATTACAGGCATGTGCCACTGTGCCTTGCCCACAGCTATTTCTGTTAGTGCCGTCATTACCTGAGGAGAAATCTGGGGTAAGCCAGACTGAGCAGATGCTGCCGTCACGTGGACCCAGATGCTTCCTCTGGCCATTCCCTCTGCTCATTGGGCGACTGCCCTTCCTTCAGGATGGTTTGCCCACTCTGCAGATTATAGGACAAGGGGAAATTGTTTAGAAAGAGGGGCTGGTCATCCTTATCACCAACCCTGCTGCCACCCCAGGTCTATCAAGAGTGGGCATATCACTGCGCTGAATGAATGGCACTGAGATAATAACAATAGGAAACTTATAGGATGCCTACTTTGAGCCCCCTACATATTTATAAGCCCTTATATACATTTATTCATTAAAGACCCGAAACAGCCAGGCACGGTGGCTCACACCTATAATCCCAGCACTTTGGGAGGCTCAGGCTGGCTGATCACTTGAGGTCAGGGGTCTGATATACAGAATTAGCCAGGCATGGTGGCACATGCCTGTAATCCCAGCTACCTGGGAGGCAGAAGCATGAGAATCACTTGAACCTAGGAGGCGGAGGTTGCAGTGAGCCAAGATCGGGGAACTGAGATTCGTTCATTTATTGGAACAAACCCTCACTGAGCACCAGGCAGCCTTCTTAGCACTGGGGGCTCTGCACAGGGACCCTGCAACCTTATGGAATTTACATTCTAGAGAGGAAATGGAGCAGGATAAACCAATAAAAATACAGAGTGCAGGCCGGGCACAGTGGCTCAAGCCTGTAATCCCAGTGCTTTGGGAAGCCAAGGCAGGATTGCTTGAGGCCAGGATTTAGAGAACTGTCTAGGTAACATAGTGAGACCCCATCTCTAGCCAAAAAATGAAAAAGTGTGGCATAATGGTGCACCTCTCCCAATGTTTTAGAAGGCTAAAGCAGGAGGATCACTTGAGCCTAGCAGCTCGAGGCTGCAGTGAGCTGTGACTGTACCACTGCATTCCAGCCTAGGTGACAGAGGGAGACACTGTCTCAATCAATCAATAAATAAATAAAATATAGGCTGCGTGTGGTGGCTCACACCTGTAATCCCAGCACTTTGGGAGGCCAAGGCGAATGGATCACCTGAGGTCAGGAGTTCGAGATTAGCCTGTCCAACATGGTGAAACACTGTACTAAAAATAGAAAAATTGGCCAGGCATGATGGCGTATGCCTGTAATCCCAGCTACTCAGGAGACGGAAGGAGGAGAATCGCTTGAATCTGGGAGGTGGAGGTTGTGGTGAGCCAAGATCACACCATTGCACTCCAGCCTGGATGACAAGCGAAACTCTATCTGAAAAATAAAATAAAATATAGAGTGCCCTGTAAGGGGGTACGTGCTTTGGGAAAAAAATAAGGAGGGAAACAGGAACTATTTGAGGCAGAATGGTCAGAAAATTCCCCCTGAAAAAATGCCCTTTAATGAAGGGTCTGATGGAGGGAAGGGGGAGCCTTCTCAGGTTTCAGACAGAAGAGAATTCAAGTAGAGGGAATGACAGATGCAAAGGCCCTGAGGCAGGAACCTGCCTAGCGTCTCCAAGGACGTTAGGAGAGGAGGCAAAGGCAGTAGGTAATTGAACACCTCCTGAAACAGACACACCCCAGCTCTTGTGACGTGGCACAGTAGTTTGTTTCCCACATACAAAGCCTGGTGCTTCCAGCCTGCAGTTTGCCTTTCGTTCATGGACTCAGGTTCTTTCCTTCGTGTGGCTCCAGCCTCCTTCTGGGTCCTGGCTGGGTGGTTGGGGAGAAAAGTGGAGGTTCAACTTTGGAAGCACCTGTCCATTTGGATTCCATTGGCTGGGACTCAGCCACATGGCACCACATTTACCTGTAAGGGATGCTGGGAAATGTAGTCGGTGCTGGTGCCAGGTAGAGAGGGGTTTAGTGAGCAGCTGGTCTGCGTCTTTCACAGGAGGTAAGGAGCAGGTTGTCAGGAGCCGGGGGACCCAGCAGAAAGGACTGCACTGGCCCTGGCAGGGGGATGGAGGAGCCATGACCAGCACCTGCAGGGGAAGTAAGAGAAGCGGTCAGCTGCAGGGGAAGTAAGAGAAGCGGTCAGCTGCAGGGGAAGTAAGAGAAGCGGTCAGCTGCAGGGGAAGTAAGAGAAGCGGTCAGGCTGCAGGGGAAGTAAGAGAAGCGGTCAGCTGCAGGGGAAGTAAGAGAAGCGGTCAGCTGCAGGGGAAGTAAGAGAAGCGGTCAGGCTGCAGGGGAAGTAAGAGAAGCGGTCAGCTGCAGGGGAAGTAAGAGAAGCGGTCAGCTGCAGGGGAAGTAAGAGAAGCGGTCAGCTGCAGGGGAAGTAAGAGAAGCGGTCAGGCTGCAGGGGAAGTAAGAGAAGCGGTCAGCTGCAGGGGAAGTAAGAGAAGCGGTCAGGCTGCAGGGGAAGTAAGAGAAGCGGTCAGCTGCAGGGGAAGTAAGAGAAGCGGTCAGCTGCAGGGGAAGTAAGAGAAGCGGTCAGGCTGCAGGGGAAGTAAGAGAAGCGGTCAGCTGCAGGGGAAGTAAGAGAAGCGGTCAGCTGCAGGGGAAGTAAGAGAAGCGGTCAGCTGCAGGGGAAGTAAGAGAAGCGGTCAGCTGCAGGGGAAGTAAGAGAAGCGGTCAGGCTGCAGGGGAAGTAAGAGAAGCGGTCAGGCTGCAGGGGAAGTAAGAGAAGCGGTCAGCTGCAGGGGAAGTAAGAGAAGCGGTCAGCTGCAGGGGAAGTAAGAGAAGCGGTCAGCTGCAGGGGAAGTAAGAGAAGCGGTCAGCTGCAGGGGAAGTAAGAGAAGCGGTCAGGCTGCAGGTGGGTATATTTTGGATGCAGCACCAACAGGTTTTGCTGACAGATTGGAAGTGGGTGTGAGAGAGAGAGAGAAGTCAAGAAGAGCCCCAGGACTTTGGCATGAGCCACTGGAGGGACAGAGCTGCCATCCGCTGAGTCAGGGACACCCGTGAATAGTGCAGGCTTTGTGGGAGGGAAGGTTCAGAGCCCAGCATTGCAGATCTGAGTTTGAGATGCCTGTGAGACCCTCTTAGGTGGGGCCATGAGATGGAATAATCTGGAGCTTGACGGGAAGGTCTAGGAAGGAGCTGCACATGGAGTCACCAGGCCATGGGTGGTTATAGTATTAATAAGAATAGATACTTGGCTGGGCGAGGTGGCTCATTCCTGTAATCCCAACTACTTGGGAGGCTGAGACAGGAGAATCACTTGAGGCATAAGTTGTAGTGAGCTGAGATTGTGCCACACTGCATTCTAGCCTGGGCGACAAATCGAGACTCTGTCTCAAAAAAAAAAAGAATGGATACTTGGCTGGGCACAGTGTCTCACGCCTATAATCCCAGCACTTTGGGAGGCCAAGGCAGGCAGATCACCTGAGGTTAGGAGTTCCAGACCAGCCTGGCCAACATGGCAAAACCCCGTCTCTACTAAAAATACAAAAATTAGCCAGGCATGGTAGCATGTGCCTGTAATCCTGTCTACTTGGGAGGCTGAGGCAGGAGAATTGCTTGAACCCGGGAGGTGGAGGTTGCAGTGAGCTGAGATGGTGCCACTGCACTCCAGCCTGGGCATCAGAACGAGACTCTGTCTTAAAAAAAAAAAAGGTAGATACTCTCCTGTAGTTCCAGTGCTTTGGGAGGCCAAGGAGGGAGGATCCTCCAGACCAGGAGGTCAAGACAAGCCTGGGCAACATAGTGAGACTTTGTGTCTAGAAAAATTTAAAAATTACCCTATCATGGTGGAATGTCTCTGTAGTCCCAGCTACTTGAGAGGCTGAGGCAGGAGGATTTCTTGAGCCCAAGTGTTAGAGGTTGTCAGGAGCTGCGATCAAACCACTGCACTCCAGCCAGGACAACAGAGCAAGACCTCGTCTCTGTCTTTGTCCTGGGTTCCTGGTACAGAGCTCCCAAAACACTTGAAATTTCCTGAGTGACAGGAGTGTTTTTTGTTATTCATAATAAGCCCCCTAGGAACACCCCTGAATCTTTGCTAATGAGGTGACTCCCAGTGGGGCCCCTAGATAGCTTCTGGATGGGGGCTGGTTACCAGGAAGACCAAACACAGGATCGGAGAGAGATCTCTCAGCCCCAGCCCCAGCCCCTAGGGACTGAATAGGGAGCTGGAGACAGAGTTATAAAAACTCTTGCCAGACACAGTGGCTCATGGCTGTGATCAGGAGTTCAAGACCAGCTTGGGCAACATGGCAAAACCCTGTTTCTACTAAAAATACAAAAAATTAGCCAGGTGCATGCCTGCAGTCCCAGCTTCTTGGGAGGCTGAGGCAGGAGAATCACTTAAACCCAGGAGGCAGAGGTTGCAGTGAGCCGAGATTGTGCCACTGCGCTACAGGCTGCACAATGGAGCAAGGCTCTGAAACATGAGATGCTGAGGCCGTGGTGCCCCTGGAGAGGGCATGGAAGATTATACCATCCCCCATATCTTACCCTGTACCCTTCCATTTGGCTGTCACTGAGTTGAATCCTTTATAATAAAGCTATAATCATAGGTAGAGCCATTTTCTGATTTCTGTGAGTTGTTCTAACAAATATCAAACCTGAGGATGGAGTCATGGAAACCCCCCATTTATAGCCTGTTGGTCAGACATACAGGGTAGCCCAGGACTTGCAGCTGACATCTGAAGTCCAAGCAGTCTTGTGGGACTGAGCCTTTAACTTATAGGATTTGATGCCCGCTCCAGGAAGATAATGTCAAAATGGATTGAATTATTGGACACTCAGTTAGCACTGAGAATTGGAGTGTGACCTTCAACCCCGTCAGCCTGGGCAAGCCTGGGGGTGAGGTGAGCACTGAGGAGAGGCCTGAGCCATAGCCTTTCAGGCCTGCAAGAACCAAAGAAACTTGGAAGGAGCCACCAGGAAGGGCCCAGTGCTGGCTGGCCACAGTGGCTCACACCTGTAATTGTAGCACTTTGGGAGGCCGAGGTGGGAGGAGCCCTTGAACCCAGGAGTTTAAGGCCAGCCTGGGTAGTGTAGCAAGACCTGGTCTCTACTTGAAAAAATCGGGGCTGGGTGAGGTGTTTCACACCTACAATCCCAGCACTTTGGGGACACCAGAGTGTGAGTCTGGGGACCAGGAGAGGAAAGTGTCCCCCGGAGCAGGGGTGTTCAGCTGGGTTAGTCATCTTGGAACAGTCGGGGGCAGTGGGGACTGAGAAGTGACTGCTGTTTTGGGCAGTGAGAGGGTCACAGTGTCCCTGGAGAGCCCTCAACAAATACCAAGTGCTGGCTGGGCACAGTGGCTCACGAGTATAATCCCAGCACTTTAGGAGGCCGAGGCGGGAGGATCCCTTGAGCCCAGGAGTTCAAGGCCAGCCTGGGTAGCATAGCAAGACCTGGTCTCTACTTGAAAAAAATGGGGCTGGGTGAGGTGTCTCATACCTGTAATCCCAGCACTTTGGGAGGCCCAGGCAGGCAGATCACTTGAGGTCAGGAGTACCAGCCTGGCCAACATGGTGAAACTCTTCTATACTGAAAATACAAAAATTAGCTGGGTGTGGTGGTGTGCACCTGTAGTCCCAGCTAATCGGGAGCCTGAGGCAGGAGAATCACTTGAATCCAGGACGCCAAGGTTGCAGTGAGCTGAGATCGCACCACTGCACTTCAGCCTGGGTAACAGAGTAAGAGTCTCAAAAAACAAAAAAAAAAAAAGAAAAAAAGAAAAGAAAAACTAAACAAATACCAGCGGCTGCAGCTATCATAACCATTCCCTTTCTTCTGTCCCCACAGTGGGCAATGGGCTGGTGGCCAGCAGCTCTGACTCGTCTGGCTCTGGCTCTGGCTCCGACTCTGAGGAGCGTCCTGAGGGCCAGCCAGTCAAGGCTGCAGTGACGGCGGCGGCAGCAGTGACGCCCACCAGCCCGGTGGGCAGCAGCGGGCTTATCACCCAGGAGGGTGTGCACATCCCCTTTGACGTCCACCACGTGGAGAGCCTGGCCGAGCAGGGGACCCCGCTGTGCCCCAACCCAGCAGGCAGTGGGCCCGAAGCCCTGGAGACAGTGGTGTGCGTGCCAGTGCCCATGCAAGTGGGTGCGGGCCCCGGCGCCCTCTTTGAGAATGTGCCTCAGGAGGCCCTGGGTGAGGTAGTGGCCAGCTGCCCCATGCCAGGCATGGTGCCTGGCTCACAGGTGATCATCATCGCAGGCCCTGGCTATGACGCTCTCACAGCTGAGGGCATTCACCTCAACATGGCGGCAGGCAGCGGTGCCCCTGGCACTGGCCTGGGCGAGGAGGTGCCCTGTGCCATGATGGAGGGCGTGGCGGCCTACACCCAGACAGAGCCTGAGGGCAGCCAGCCCAGCACCACGGATGCCACTGCTGTAGTGAGCATCGAGACCAAGAAAGGTCTGGGGGACCTGCCATGGCCTCTGGCCGGGGGTGGTTGGGCCTGGGAGGGACTGGGCGAGGAGTGGCCCTCGAAATGGGCACTTCAGCAGCCTTCGTGCCCCGCGGACACCACCCTGTGTCCACCCCGTAGAGAAGGAGGACCTGTGCTTGCTCAAGAAGGAGGAGAAGGAGGAGCCTGTAGCCCCGGAGCTGGCAACGACAGTACTTGAGAGCACAGAGCCTGCAGCAGAGGTGGACGGTGGGGAGCTGGACGGCAGCGACATGTCAGCCATCATCTATGAGATCCCCAAGGAGCCCGAGAAGTGGGTGCCAGGGCCGGGCAAGGGTGAAGGAGAGCTCTAGGAGTGGCCAGGCCCCCAGCCTGCCTGGTGCGGGAGCCCCAAACTCATGGGCCCCTTCCCCTCCAGGAGGCGGCGGAGCAAGCGGTCGCGGGTGACGGACGCTGACGGTCTGCTCGAGATGTTCCACTGCCCATACGAGGGCTGCAGCCAAGTTTATGTGGCCCTCAGCAGCTTCCAGGTGAGGCTGCCACCCGGAGTAGCCTGGGCCAGGCCCACAAGGCCCAGGTCATGGCACCACCAGGACATCCTATCTCTAGTTTGCCCCTTGGAGTTTGACGAGGTGCCACTGAAGGCAGAGACAGGGACTTGTCACATCTCACACCTGGCATGGGAGGATGCAGCAACAGGCCTTTGAATGTGCCATGCCATGCTTTGATTAAGCATATATTAAGCACCTAGTACATGCCAGGCCTGCAAGCTAGAGCCAGTAAGTTAAAGAATGGAAGAACAGAGGAATGAATCAATCGGGACTGCCTTTTGATCTGCTGACAGCCCTCAGATCCAGTCCCAGTCCTGCCACTGCCCACCTGTGAGACCCTGGCCAAACCACTGAGCCTGGAACCTCAGTTTCCTCATCCATTAATTGGGCCCTTCACAGAGCTGATGGATACCCCAGTCCAGAGCTTGGCACGTAGTAGGTGTTCAGTAGAGCTTCCCTTTGACCCCAGTTGTGCCCCTGGGAATCTCAGAGATTGGGCAAGGGTAGCCTTCCTCCCTCCCTCCTGGGGAGGCCAGCTCTAGCCTGCCTTCCAGCTGCCTTCATCTCTCCCCACCCCCCAGAGCCCCTTCAGTGGGCCTACGGGACCCACTCCTGCCCGTCTCGTCCCCAGAACCACGTCAATCTTGTTCATCGGAAAGGGAAGACCAAAGTGTGTCCTCATCCTGGCTGCGGCAAGAAGTTCTATTTATCCAACCACCTGCGGCGGCACATGATCATTCATTCAGGTCAGGCCCTGGGCCAGTTGGTGCATGAGCTGGGGACACAGGGGCATGGGACTAGGGGCCTGGAAGCCTGGGAGCCTGGGCTGAGCTGGAGGGTCAAAACCTAGTGCTGGGTTCCCTGGCACAGGACTGCACCCCTAGGAGCCTCTTCCCTGTGCTCAGTAGGCTGTAGCTACCTGAGCCACAACGCAGGGACTGTTACCAATCAATCACAGGAGGTGGGCGGGGCTGGCTGTCTCCCCTCCTATCCCCACAACTCCATGAGCAGGTCTCATGCAAGACTAAGACACTGCCTCAGCTCTTCCAGATTGGAACCATAGCAGCACCTGGGGCCACAGGCCAGAGCCAGTGCCCACCCAAGCAGCAGCAGGAAGGAGAGAGGGGCAGCTGTTTGGGACTGGGCTTCTGTTTCTACTTGTGGTAGAGATGCTGGTCTTCTTTGTGGGCTGGGGACACAGTGAGGGCCAGAGCTTCTGATATCTCGAGGTCAGAAATTTGGGGTGCTGTTTTTTGTTGTTTTTTTTTTTTTTTCTTTCTTGTGTGTGTTGAGGGGGTTATTTTTTGCAACGGAGTCTTGCTCTGTTGCCCAGGCTGGAGTGCGATCTCGGCTCACTGCAGCCTCTGCCTCCCGGGTTCAAGCAATTCTGCTGCCCCAGCCTCCCGAGTATCAGGGATTACAGGTGCCCACCACCATACCTGGCTAATTTTTGTATTTTTTAACAGAGATGGGATTTTGCCATGTTAGCCAAGCTGGTCTCCAACTCCTGCCCTCAGGCGATCTGCCTGCCTCAGCCTCTCAAAGTTCTAGGATTACAGGTGTGAGCCACCAAGCCCGGCAGAAGTTTTTTTTAAATGCAAAATCATTCAAAGTTCAAATATGGGGGACAAGGCTGGGTGCGGTAACTCACGCCTGTAATCTCAGCACTTTGGGAGGCTGAGGCAGGTGGATCACCTGAGATTGGGAGTTTGAGACCAGCCTGAACCAACATGGAAACACCCTGTCTCTACTAAAAATACAAAAATCAGCTGGGCATGGTGGCACATGTCAGTAATCCCAGCTACTTGAGAGGCTGAGGCAGGAGAATTGCTGCATCCGGGGAGGTGGAAGTTGCAGTGAGCCTAGATCATGCCACTGCACTCCAGCCTGGGCAACAGAGCAAGACTTCATCTCAGGGAAAAACAGCAACAATAACAAAATAAATATTGGGGACAAATTCAGAACCATGTTGGCTTGGCAGTTTGCACCCTATGCCCCTCAGGGACTCAAGTTCGAATCTTAGCTCTGCTTGATTGTTTCCCAGCAGTTGCAGGGGAAGGACGTAGGGTTCCGTGGGTTTGGTCGGTCTGCACCTGCAGCCCTGGGAGATGCAAGGAGACAGCCTGCTGCTCCTTCTAGCCTCAGAGTCTGCAGCACATCAGATACCCCATAACCCCCTGCCCGAATAGCACCGTCCTCAGCCTCGGTCCCTACCGCCCCCAGGTGTCCGTGAATTCACCTGTGAGACCTGCGGCAAGTCCTTCAAGAGGAAGAACCACCTGGAGGTACATCGGCGCACGCACACCGGCGAGACCCCCCTGCAGTGAGTCACAGGCCGCCCGCATAGCTAGAGGATTGGGAGGGAGGGGATTCCAGCAGGTCTGGGAGCACTCTGCGCCCATGCAGTACGTGGGCATGGTTCCACCAGCGCTCGGCCCTGTCAGGCCCCACCCTACCCCACGGTGCCCAGCCCACTCTGACCCCACCCCGTGCTGCCACGGGCTCCTGGCAGGTGCGAGATCTGTGGCTACCAGTGCCGGCAGCGCGCGTCGCTCAACTGGCACATGAAGAAGCACACGGCAGAGGTGCAGTACAACTTCACGTGTGATCGCTGCGGGAAGCGCTTTGAGAAGCTGGACAGCGTCAAGTTCCACACGCTCAAAAGCCACCCAGACCACAAGCCCACCTGACCACTGACCGCCCCTATTTATTCGTCCACTCGGACACAACGCCCAGGCCTGCCGGGGCCTGGACTGCTGCGAGGGCCGCCCGGACCGCGGGCCGGAAGGAGGCGCCCCCGCCCCACCCCGCTCCACTGCATCCTTCTCTGAAGCTGGTGCATGGGGCTACATTGCTGGAACTGTGTCAAGAGAGCAGAGCGAGATTAAAGATGAGAAAGGAGATGCCCTTTTCCTGGGCCTGAATAATTTGGGGTGCCAGATCTCTGTCGGTCTCCAACCTACTTGATCCCTTCCTGAGCGAGGCCCTGGGCCGGGCAGCCCCACACAGCCCCTGATCTCACAGGATGAGGTGGGGCTTGGGGGTCTGGGGTCTCTCGGCATCTCCCAGAACTCAGGACCCTAATGCCCACTCCTCTGGTCTTACAGAGCACCCATTTGCCACCCTCAGCGAGCTCCGAGGCGAGATGGGGGAGGTGTTCAGCAATCCCCTAAATGAGAAACATCTGCAGCTAGTGACAAGCACCATGCAAATGAGAGTGATGCGTTGTTCTCTGGGGATGTGGTCAGGGAGGGCCTCAGAGCAGGTGGCATTTGCGCATAGGCCAGAATGACAAAGATCTATCCCTGAAGAAAAGTGGGGGAGGAAATTCTCAGGCCAGAGGAACAACCAGTGCTAAAACCCCAAGGTAGAACCAGCTCGGCGTGTTCCTAAAACAGGAAGCCGCGGGGGGAAGGGGAGTTGGCAGCGGCTGCCCTGGCCCCATTTCCCGGAGGAGGATGCTGAGGCCGCCGCCTCCTGCGGGCCGCTAGGGAGAGGGGCAGGGAGCGAGGCGCGGCCGCCAGGTGGCGCGTGAGTCGCGTAGGCCCCGATGGCCGCAGCCACGTGACCCTGGGGACAGCAGCCGCGAGCTCAGGCACGTGCCCGGGAGAGCCCTGTGGCGCCACGCGCATATTGGCCCACCCGAGCGGCTCCTCACCAGCTCGCTCTGGTGGGGCGGGGCCCCAGCTACGCCTGTTTCCGCTACGGACCAGGGGGCTACCCTAGGCTGGGACAAGAATCGGCAAGGACGAGCGAGTCCGGCCGCTGGGGCCGCCCCCGCGAGCTCCGTTCCCCCCCGAGGCAGGTCCTCTCAGCTCTCCCCGCACAGCCGGAGCCGACAGGTTTCCATGGGAACCGCAGCGGGGTCCGCGCGCCCAGGAGCAGCCCCCACCTCCCGGCACAGCTTCCGATGACGGAAACTGGGAGGAACACGGGTGGGGGAACAGACCATCGCTTAGGGTCCCCTGCGTCGGCAGCCAGGTCGCCCCAGCGAGCCCAAGAGGGGCCACCCGGGGACCCACACCGTCACCGCCCCGATTGTGCGGGCCACTGCGATTGGTTTGCCCTCTCCAGGCGTGGCAGCATCCCCTGGTACGCGCGCTTCCATTGGCTCGATCTCTAGGGCATCTTCAGTAATTGGTTCTCTCAAGGGCCGCCCCTGATTGGGCAAATTAGGCTCTTCTGGCTGGTGGTGCTCTCTGATAGTCTGGAGCCTAAAGGGCGTGCAGGAACGAGGGTAGGGTGGGGACTGGGGCTCTCCAGTTAGGGGGTCCGGGTTACCCCGCCCGCAGCACCCTCGCCCGGACTGTCGGCTTGCTGTCTGTGGTGCTGAAGCCTAATACCCCGGCGACCCCGCCCCAGTGTGTGCTTGTTCTGGCGCCCCGACGTAAACATGCACCTGCGCCCGCGCACCGAAGGAGGCTGAGCCACCCACAATGCCTTAGAGAGAGGCCAGGTCCCCGCTAGCAGAGAGCGAGCATGACTCCGCAGTCAGGAGGACCAATCACGAGCCGAGGAAGCCAGGACATTTATGTGGCAAATCCATCTACCCCAGTTTTGTGGGGTCCGAGAAGTATCTGTGGTTTCCCGGAGCTGCAGCGCTCCAGCGAGGATTATCCAGAACACTTAGCCCCAAACCTTTTTACCCCCTTCGGAGCAGTGCGGAGTTGCCCTTGCAATGGGGAGTGCCAATCCTCACCTTTTGAACCCAGAAGCACCCAGCCCACTCTAAACTAACAGCGTCCCAGCCTCCTTCCACAGAAGACTATGGCCACACTAGCCACCCTCCGTGGTCTTGAGGTGGTCTACACCTGGTGCCTCCGAATCTGGGGAACCAGGCCTTTGCCTACTGAAATATAGGTTCCGGGTCCCAGTCCCCTCAGTGGACAGCACCTCTGGAAGGTCGCATATTCATACCACTAATACCTCCTTGCTCTCTTGGCTCCTCCACCTCTAGGTGCTGGACGGAGGAGGGGAACCCGTTTCCTGCCCCGAAAGCCAGCCCAAGAAGGGATGCCAAGGCAGGAAGCAAGGGCCGCGAGGGAAGGAGGGGGCCTGAATCTGGCAATCCGAGCACCTAGGATACGCTTTCGTGGGGTGCAGAGTCCCGACCAGCGCGCGCTCGCTTCCACCTGCCGCGCCGTCGGGAGCCGCGAGGAGGCGGACCTCTGACGCCGCAGCCAATGAACGACGCCGGCGCTGGCAGCTGCTGCTATAAAGGGCTGGGGGCGGCGGCAGCGCGGTCCAGAGCGCGGAGCGCGCAGCGCGGGCCGGAGGGAGGGAGGGAGGGTGGGCGAGGGGAGAGGACCTGAACACCCGGGACCGAACAGGGCCGGCAGAGGGGCGGCGGCGAAAGGCAGAGCGCCGCGATCTCTGTCGGGAAGCGCAACCTCCCCGGGCCCCGCGGGGCCGCGCAGGGGGCATCCTCAACCCCGCGCCAGCTCCCTCTTTCCATCCCCTGCCGCCCGCAGGCCACCCCGGGGCCCGGCCATCCACTCGCGCATCCCCGGGTTCGGGCCCGTCCCTGGCCCTCGAGGGAGCCGCCGCCTTCATCGCCTCATCTGCAGCGGCCGCACCAGAGGCCGCCCGGGCGGGACCCCGGCGTGAGCATCGGGCGCCCCACTAAGAGTGCACGACCCCCGGAGCCGCCCTCAACACGGACCGCGCCCGCCGGGCACACAAGAATGGTCACTGTAGGTATTCCCCTGTTGCCGAAAGGGAATCGGGACTGGGAGGAGTTGGGCCCAGGCTCCGCGGAGATTGGGCGGGTGCGGAGGGGGGGGGGGTAGGACCAGGCCTAGCTAGGCCCGGGTGGGGGGGTAGGACCGAGCCTCAGGGCCTGAGAGTGGGCAGGGCCGCGCCCAGGGTTCTGAGAGCGCTGAAAGCTTGGCCTGAGGGGCCTTTGGGAGCCGGACTGCGATTCAGGGGGCGTCCAACGCCGCCCTGGAGGCGGGATGGCCCCCTCGCCAGCAGGCCTGATGGGGGAGGGGCCGTGGCGGTTAAGGATGCTTCCTCCATCCAGGCCCAGACCCCGCAGGCCGCCCAGGCAAACGCAGGGCCCGATGCCTGGTGCTGGGCCGGGCCAAAGCGACAGGGCGTCCCCAAGAGCCCTAGGGAAGCGGGTGGCGTCGGATCGCGCTCCCGGGGCCTCGGCCGCGCCCGGGAGGCGGGCGTCTCGTCCTCAAGCCCGTCGACCTTGCGGCAAGCGGGGAGGGGAGAGGAGGGGGCACGCCCGGAGGCCCCGCGGGCCCGCCGCTGCCGCTGCCGCGTCCCTTTGTTTCTCAGCGCTTCTTCGCGGGCCGTAGCCTCGCGCGGGCGCCTCGGGCTGCGGGGAGGGGGAGGGGAGAGGAGGGCCGGCGGGTTGGTGGGGGCACCTCTTGGATCCCGGTCCCCGCCCCAAGGGATATGGGGTAGGAGACCCAGGCAGACCCTCTAGGCCAGGTCCAGGCTCCCCACCTCGCGGAGGCTCTGGGCCGCGAGGTGACCTTGAGCGCCGCCGGCTCGCCCGCCCGCACTGCTCGCCCCGCGCTCGGTGCTTTCAGCAGCCACGGAGCTGGTCAGCTCCCGAGCGGGCGGCCCCTCCCGCCCTGCCACGCCCTGCCTGGCCACGCCCGGGCACGCCCATCTAGGACCCGCCCCCCAGGGCCCCGGGGGCCCGGCCTCGCCCGAGCCCTCGGATTCCCACTCGGCAGCCCGGGCGTATCCCGGGGGCGGGGCTGGCCAGTTATAGCCCCACCCCGGCTCCACCCCCGCCCCTGCCGCGCGACTCCGCTCCCCGCGCCGCCTCGCGTCCTTTGTCTGGTCCCGGCGCCCGGGCCTCCCTCTTCCGCTCTTCCTATCTCTCCGTCTCTGCGTGTGTGTCTCTGTGCACTGTGTCTCTTTCCGGTCCTCTTTTTCGAGTCGTGGCTAGCAGTGGGGGTGGGGGCATGATCGGCGCTCCCTCCATGCCTGGGCCTCTCCCCTCCTGGACTTTGGGACCCGCCCACCTGGCTCTGAGAAATGAGGTCCCTGAAGCCTGGTTCACCAGCTGTGTGACCTCAGGCCGGTTCCTTTCCCTCTCTGTGCTTCGTGCTGCTCACCCAGGTCTGGGAACTGGACTGTGGCCTCCTGAGGACCTCAGAACTCCCGCAACGGTCCAGCTTCTCCTAGGCGTCCTCTGATCGGTTCTCTCATTTGAAAAAGGAAACTAATGCACAAAGGGAGAGAGGGTGTGGTCAGAGGTCACAGAAGGGCCTTGAGGACCTGAGTTCTTCTGTATAGGGCAGAGATGTATCATGGGGACGGGCTGGGAGGAGGAGAGGTGATAAATTAAGACCACGAGGACCCTGCACTGAAGGAGGGCCCAGAAGTAGGAGGCTCAGTCAGCACCACGTGGTAGCCCAGCCTCACCATGCATAGCCACTCAATGCCCTATTGTCGCCGGCCGGTATCCAGGCATCTGTCACTGTGACTGGGGCCAGGACAGCAGCTGGGGGCCGTGGTTCTAAGGAGGTTCTAAGAAACAAGTGGCTTCAGGTGTGTTCACTGCAAAATCCGTGCCTCAGATGTATGTGCAATGGTGGGAAACAGGAAGAGAGAGTGATGAAGCCAGGGACACAGAATGGTTCAGAGAGAGGGCAGGACAGTGGAGAAAAGAGGGAAACAGGAAGAAAGAGGGAGCGAGAAACCAAAAGTGGGGGAGACTTAGAAGAAGCACTGGAGAGAATGGGAAGGTTCCCTTACCCTCTATCTTTGATCTGCCCTCCTTCTCTCTGACTTTACCACCCCCCATCTCTGTCTGGGGCCAGTCGTCGAAGTCCCTTTGAAGCCCACGTGGCCACTGTCCCAGGCTGCGCACTTATTGCAGGCTGGAGCAGGGCGGGTGTGGCTTCCATCAATCTGATCCTCATTATCGGCTCAGCTGGCTCAGCCTTGGAGAAACACGACACTGGTCCTGCTAAACTCTGGCACAGATGTGAGGGAGAAGTGGTTGTGGCCAGATTAGCAGGCTTGGCCTTCTAATGGTCTCAAGTTGGGAACACCTGGCCTAGGGGGGGCTCCCTCAACCTCCTTAGGAACCCGGGTCTGACCCACCCAGTCACCTCTTCACTCCATTCAAGTTGGGGACTCCATGGGGAGGGAGGCATCCGGTAACTTTCAGTTCTGGGGATATTGGATCGGGGGTCATATGCTAACACCATCCCCTCCACCTTCTCCTGTCACCCTGGACAAGTCATAGATCCCCGTGACTAACCCTCAATGTCTCCATCCGAGAAATGGGGCACATTCTCTCTACCGTTCACTGTGGTTGTGGGAATTCAATGAAAACTGCACATGCCCAGTTGAGTTCAAAAATAGGGATCTAGTGCAGTGGCTCACACCTGTAATCCCAGCACTTTGGGAGCCCGAGGTAGGTGGATCACTTGAGGTCAGGAGTTCAAGACCAGACTTGCCAACATGGCAAAACCCCATCTCTACTACAAATACAAAAAATTAGCTAGTCATGATGGTGCATGCCTGTGGTCCCAGCTACCAGGGAGGCTAAGGCAGGAGAACCCGGGAGGCAGAGGTTGCAGTGAGCCAAGATCACACCACTGCACTCCAGCCTAAGCGGCAGAGCGAGACTCCATCTCAAAAGTAATAATAATACTAGTAGGGATCTAGCTGTGGCTTGTGTACTGCCGGCTGCTCGTTGGGCTCTTAGAGCAAGTCTTATCAACTCAGCATAAAGCTCTCACCTCAATAAGCTGGCATGCAAATTCAGAATCCATCTCCAGGGCCGGGTGTGGTGGCACACACCAGTAATCTCAGCACTTTGGGAGGCTAAGGCAGGAGGATTGCAGCCTGGGCAACATGGCAAAACCCCTGTCTCTATAGAAAAAGAGAAAAATTAGCCAACCGGGTGGTGCAAGCCTATAGTCCCAGCCTCTTGGGAGGTTGAGGCAGAAGGATCACTTGAGCCCAGGAGGTTGAGGCTTCAATGAGCCATGATCACACCACTACACTCCAGACTGGGCAGCAGAGCAAGACTCTGTCTCAAAAAAATAAGAAAGAAAGAAAAACACCCACAATGAGCCAGGATGCAAATTCAGAACCCATCTCTATACATGTGAGACCTCTGTGCCATACCTTCCTTAAGGAGGAACAGAGAGGCATAGAGAGCTGGCATAACTGTCAGAGGACAACATGAGGAGGGTGGAGTCCGGCATGGGTAGCCCTCAGTAAATATTTGTTGAATTGAATTAATAGACTCAACTGATGGAGTGGGTTTAAATGTCATGATGCCCAGGACATGGCAGAGAACAGGTACTCGGCTTCCCTTTGCTGTTATTATTTTGTTGTTATTACTGGTCTTTTTGTTAGGAGAGTGGGCTGTGAAGTCCAAACCCTGAAACTGAATTCTTTTCTTTTTTCTTAGACAGTTTCCCTCTGTCACCCAGGCTGTAGTGACACAATTTCCGCTGGCTGCAGCCTCCACCTCCCAGGTTCAAGTGATTCTCCTGCCTCAGCCCTTGGAGTAGCTGAGGTTACAGATGCCCACCACCACGCCTGGTATTTTTTGTATTTTTAGTAGAGACAAGGTTTTGCCGTGTTGGCCAGGCTGGTCTCAAACTCCTGACCTCAGGTAATCCTCCCGCCTCGGCCGCCCAAAGTGCTGAGATAACAGGCGTGAGCTACCGTGCCCGGCCGGAATTCTTGTTTCACCATTTGTATCCTGTGCAACCCTGTTTCTATTCCATCATTTTTTTTTTCCTTAAGAGTCAGGGTCTTACCCTCTCACCCAGGCTGGAGTGCAGTGGTACAATCACACTCCCTGCATCCTCAAACTCCTGGGCTCAAGTTAATCCTCTCACCACCTCCTCCTCCTCCCAAGTAGCTTCAGCTAATTTGTTTTGGAAATGTTTTGTAGAGACAGGATCTCACTGTGTTGCCCAGGCTGGTCTCAAACTTCTAGACCCAAACAATCCTCCTGTCTCAGCCTCCCCACCCACCCGCAAACATTACTGCATCACCACAGGTGCCTTGCAGACATTGGTAATCAACCCAATGTATGTTCTTTTTGAACCTGGATGTGTCTTCAGAGTGGTCCTCCAGGCAGCCCTCCCAGGAGCAACTCTCAGCCAATTGGAGATGCAGGGAGCTGACTTTCTGTGCCATCTGTTTTATAAGAGTAAATGGGCCGGGCACAGTGGCTCACGCCTATAATCCCAGCATTTTGGGAGGCCAAAGTGGGCGGATCATCTGAGGTCAGGAGTTGGAAAGCAGCCTGGCTAACATGGTGAAAACCCATCTCTACTAAAAAGACAGAAAATTAGCCATGCATAGTGGCACATGCCTGTGGTTCCAGCTACTCTGGAGGCTGAGGCAGGAGAATCACTTGAACCTGAGAGGTGGAGGTTGCAGTGAGCCAAGATTGTGCCTGGTGACAGAGGGACTCTGTCTCAAAAAAAGAAAGAGTAAATGGTGGCCAGGTGCAGTGACTCACGCCTGTAATCCCAACACTTTGGAAGGCTGAGGCAGGAGGATCCCTTGAGGCCAGGAGTTTGAAAACAGCCTGAGCAACAGAGCGAGACACCATCTCTACAAGAAACAAAAAATTAGCTGGGCATGGTGACTTGGATTTGTAATCTTAGCTACTGGGGAGGCTGAGATGGGAGAATCACTTGAGCCCAGGAGTTCAGAGTCAGCCTGGGCAACATAGCCAGACAAGGCATTGACCATAATGATGAAAAACAGCTCTGTGAACAGATCCGGGACTGAAATGAAGTTCCTTATTCATACCGCCCAACGTCTCTGAGTTCACTTTCATCACCTCTAACATAGAGAACATGTTCTCAGTCCTTTAAGATTATTGGGAGAGTAACTGAAATGATGCCTAAAAGTATTTCCCACAGTGCCTGGCACACAGTAGATGCTCATTGTAGGGGAATGCTCATTAATACAGCAGTATTGCCAGGTGCAGTGGCTCCCGCCTGTAATCCCAGCACTGTGGGAGACCGAGGTGGGCGGATCACCCGAGGTTGGGAGTTTGAGACCAGCCTGACCAACATGGAGAAACCCTGTCTCCACTAAAAATACAAAATTAGCCAGGAGTGGTGGTGCATGCATGCCTGTAATCCCAGCTGCTCAGGAAGCTGAGGCAGGAGAATCTATTGAACTCAGGAGGTGGAGGTTACAGTGAGCCAAGATCGCACCATTGCATTCCAGCCTGGGCAACAAGAGCAAAACTCTGTCTCAAATATATATATATATATGGCAGTATTGCCCCATGCAATGGCACATGCCTGTAGTCATAGCTACTTGGGAGGCTGAGATGAGAGGATCCCTTGAGTTCAGGAGTTGGAGGCTGCAGTGCACTATGATTGCACCTGTGAATAACCACTGCACTCCAGGCTGGGCAACATAGTGAGACCCAATCTTTAAATAAAATAATAATGTGCCAGTCACGGTAGCTTACAACTGAATTCTTAGCACTTTGGGAAACTAAGATGGGAGAGGCCAGGAGTTTGAGATCAGCCTGAGACCTCATCTCTACAAAAAAATTAAAAAATTAGCCAAGCATGGTGGCACATGCCTATAGTCCCAGCTTCTTAGGAGTCTGAAGTATAAAGATCTCTTCAGCCCCAGAGGTTTAGGCTGAAGTGAGCCATGATCATGCCACTGCACCCCACCCTGGGTGACAGAGTGAGACTCCATCTCTAATGATAATAATGATAATCATAATAAATAATAACGTAGGTGCGTTAAGTGGCACGGATAGTGGATGTGACACGCCTGCTTTTAATTCCCATGATCGTGCCCAGGACAGGTATAACTAATCAATGCAAGATGCTTTCTAGCATATGGCTTTAGCTCCTTCCTCAGGCCAGTGTGACTGGAATCTGGAGTTTGCAGCAAATGGAGCAGAGGCTCAGAAGCACCAAGTAGTCTATCTGAGGACACACAGCTGGGAAATGTTAGAGCTGGCACCGTTCTTGGTTGGCAGTGGAAGTTGGAAATGCACACTCTGGATCAGAAAAACTCATATGCAAATCCCTGTTCCACCATTTATATGCTGCATGATCTTTGGCAATTTTTAAAATATCTCAGTTTCCTCATGTATTAAGTGGGGTGAAGTGGGGGAGGAAAACTTCCCTTTTTAGGATTGTTGTGAATAAGAACAGAAAACTTGCATGTAGAGTGCTTTGCACAGTGCCTGGCACACCGTAGTGGCCAATATTTGGGAATAATTAAGATATTGGAACTTGAGTCAGGGATGGCTGAAATAATTAGTACCTGCTGGCTGTTTCTAGTTCTGTGGCCACAGCAGACATTGCTAATCAATCACAATGATCTTTCCTACTGAAAACTGTATGTGATTTTTTTCCCATGTATTTATTTATTTATTTTTGAGGCAGAGTCAGTTACTCTGTCACCCAGGCTGGAGTACAGAGCTGCGATTTCGGCTCACTGCAATCTCCATCTCCCAGGTTCAAACTATTCTGCTGCCTCAGCCTCCCTAATACCTATGGTGGGATTACAGGTGCCCACCACCATACCTGGCTAATCTTTGTATTTTTAGTAGAGATGGGTTTTTGCCATGTAGGCCAGGCTGGTCTCAAACTCCTGACCTCAGTCGATCCACTCCCCCTTAGGCTCCCAAAATGCTAGCATTACAGGCATGAGCCACTGTGCCTGGCCTCTTTTTTTCCTTTTTAAGACAGGGGTCTCACTATGTCGCCCAGGCTGGAGGGCAGTGGTGTGATCATGACTCACTGCAACCTCTACCACCTGGGCTCAAGCGATCCTCCTATCTTAGTATCCTGAATAGCTGGGACTACAGGTGCAAGCCACCATGACTAGCTAATTTTTAAATTTTTAGTAGAGACAAGATCTCACTGTGTTGCCCAGGCTGGGCTTCAACTCCTAAGCTCAAACAATCTTCCCACCTCGGCCTCCCGAAGTCCTGTGATTACAAGCCTGAGCCAGCACTCCTGGCCCGAACGTGGTTTCTGAATTCTTAATCCATTCCTCCATAAAGACACTACCAGGCAGTTTGTTTTTGAGACAGAGGGTTGCTTTTGCCCAGGCTGCAGTGCAGTGGCATGATCTCAGCTCACTGCAACCTCCACCTCCCGGGTTCAAGCGATTCTCCTGCCTCAGCTTCCTGAGTAGCCCGGATTACAGGCGTCCACTACCACACCTGGCTCATTTTGGATTTTTAGTAGAGACAGGTTTTCACTATGTTGCCGAGGCTGGTCTTGAACTCCTGACCTCAGATGATCCACCCTTCTCGGCTTCCCAAAGTGCTGGGATTACAGCCGTGATCCACCACGCCTGGCCCAATTTGGGTTTTCAAGTGAGGGCAAACCTGTGTGCCAACCATGCCACTGGAGAAGATATAAGGAGACGCTGGCTACTTGACCTTCTTATGTCCCTGACAGATA
The DNA here is from genome assembly GCF_049354715.1 of Callithrix jacchus. Taxonomy (NCBI): domain Eukaryota; kingdom Metazoa; phylum Chordata; class Mammalia; order Primates; family Cebidae; genus Callithrix; species Callithrix jacchus. The sequence continues at coordinate 10,610,071 of NC_133523.1, read as the reverse complement.
AGGTCAGTCAAATCCCAGCACTGTCCTGCTGAGCTCTGAAGTGGCTTTAAAGTTCTCCTCTACATAGCCCTTCATATAGCCCTTGCCAGTTGTTTTAAATTTTCAGCAAAGTGAAACAGGCCCTAGTGGGCGTATCCAGAGATGCATATTGAGTTGTCAGAGCCAGTACCAGCCTGATTGACTGTTACAGTAAGAAACTTGGGCCAGGTTTCGTGGCTCACGCCTGTAATCCCAACACTTTGGGAGCCCAGGGGGTGAGGCTTGCTTGAGGCCGCAAGTTTGAGGCCAGCCTGGGCAACATAGTGACACCTCATCTCTACAAAAAAAAGTCCTTTTTTTTTTTGAGACAGAGCCTTGCTCTTTCGCCCAGGCTGGAGTGCAATGGTGGGATCTCAGCTCACTGCAACCTCCGACTCGTAGGTTCAAGTGATTCTCCAGCCTCAGCCTTCGGAATAGATGGGTCTACGGGCACCTGCCAACACACCCGGCAAATTTTTATATTTTTAGTAGAGACAGGGCTTCACCATATTGGTCACACGAATCTCAAACTCCTGACCTTGTGATCTGCCTGCTTTGGCCTGCCAGGGTGCTGGGATTACAGGTGTGAGCCACTTCAATCAGCCAATTTTTGTATTTTTCGTAGAGATGGGGTCTCACTATATTGGCCAGGCTGGTCTCGAACTCCTGGAGGTATGCATTTCATTTCCAGTGCCGCAGTGGATATGCTGTGTGACTTCATCAAGCTCCTTCACATCTTTGAGGCTCAGATTCTCCATCCATCATAACAAAATTATTTTCTACCATTTAATATTTTATTTATTTATTTATTTATTACGTTGCTATTATTTTTAGATGGAGTCTTGCTCTGTCACCCAAAAGCTGTAGGGCAGTGGCATGATCTCAGCTCACTGCAGCCTCCGCCTTCCAGATTCAAGCAATTCTTGTGCCTCACCCTCCCAAGTAGCTGGGATTACAGACATGCGCCACCACACCTGGCTAATTTTAGTAGAAGAGACGGGGTTTCACCATGTTGGCCAAGCTGGTTTTGAACTCCTGACCTCCAGTGATCCTCCTGCCTCCGCCTCCCAAACTGTTGGGATTACAGTTTGAGCCATCACACCCAGCTTTATTTATTTTTGAGACAGCGTCTTACTCTGTTGCCCAGGCAGGAATGCAGTGGAGTGATCACAGTTCACTGTGTCCTCAGCCTCCCAACCTCAGGTGATCCTCCCTTACAGGCACAGATCACCACATTCAGCTAGTTTTTAAATTTTTAGTAGAGACAGGGCTTGTCACGTTGCCTAGGCTGGTCTTGAGCTCCTGAGCTCAAGCAATCTGCCCACCTTTGCCTCCCAAAGTGCTGAGATTACAGGTATGAGCCACTGCACCCAGCCAGCTTCTACCATTTTAGAGTCTTTGTGTAAGTTAAAGAAAAACAGCATATCCTCCTCAACATATATGAAAAAATGCTAACCCACCAAAAATCTCAGCAAATTAAGTCAAGCAATGTATATAAACAAAATCCAGGCAGGGCTCGGTGGCTCACAACTGTAATCTCAGCACTTTGGGAGGCCGAGGCGAGGTCAGGAGACCGAGACCATCCAGGCTAACATGGTGAAACCCCATCTCTACTAAAAATACAAAAAATTAGCCAGGCATGGCGACACATGCCTGTAGTCCCAGCCACTTGGGAGGCTGAGGCAGGAGAATCACTTGAACCCAGGAGGCAGAGGTTGCAGTGTGTCGAGATTGTGCCATTGCACTCCAGCCTGGGCAGCAGAGTGAGACTTCGTCTCCAAAAACAAAAAACAGAACTCCAGTATGCATGACCAAGTATGGTTTATCCCATGATGATTGGTTTAATATTAGAAAATCAACATAATTAAAATTAATATAATTTATGACATTAATATATTAAAGTTAAAAAATGGGCCATGTGCAGTGGCTCATGCCTGTAATCCCAGCTCTTTGGAAGGCCAAGGCAGGAGGATTGCTTGAGCCCAGGAGTTTGAGACCAGCCTGGGCAATATGCCAAAACCCTGTCTCTACTAAAAGTACAAAGAAAAATAAAATTAGCCAGGCTTGGAGGTGCATGCCTGTAGTCCCAGGTACTGGGGAGGCTCAGGTAGGAGAATCGCTTGAGTCTGGAAGTCAGAGGTTGCAGTGAACCAAGATTGCCCCACTGCACTTCAGCCTGGGTGGCAGAGTGAGACCTTGTCTCAAAAATAAATAATTAATTAAATAAAGCTAAAAAAAGGATTTCAACTGATATAGAAAAATGTCAATAAAATTCAACATCCTGACGGGCATGGTGGCTCATGCCTATAATCCCAGCACTTTGGGAGGCCAAGGTGAGCGGATCACAAGGTCAGGAGTTTGAGACTAGCCTGACCCACATGGAGAAACCCCATTTCTACTAAAAATACAAAAGTAGCTAGGCGTGGTGGCACGTGCCTGTAATCCCAGCTAATTGGGAATCTGAGACAGGAGATTCGCTTGACCCTGGGAGGTGGAGGTTGCGATGAGCTGAGATCGAACCATTGCACTCCAGCCTGGCAGCAGAGTGAGACTCCAGCTCAAAAAAAAAAAAAAAAAATTAACATCCCTTATTTAAAAAGTCTTAGGATCTAGGAACAAAAGAAAATGTTCTTAACCCAATAAAGGCCATCTAGAAAAAAAACCCATAGCAAAGACCATAAATTAAAGTAAAATAAAAATTAAAGTGTTTAGCTGTGAAATATTTAAAGCACCTTCCTTAGCATCAGGAATAAAGAAGCCGCTATGACACTGTAGCCCCTGAAATAAGACAAGAAAAGAGATAACAGGTATAGACTGAAGATGAAAAACTACATTTGTCATTATTTGAAGGTGTTTTATGTTGTACAGAAAAAGCAAAAGAACAAAATAGCTCAATGGGAAAACTGAGGGTGGCAAGGGGAGATGGAGGCAGGTAAATGACTAGAAAGAAACTTGCATGAAGCAAAAGACATAATTAGCACATTTGGGATAGGAATTGCCTTTGGTGGGAGGAGGGAAATAAATATGTTTAGGGAAGGGCTTATGAGGCTTCAAAGCTGCAAAAAAGGCCAGGCTTAGTAGCTCACACCTGTAATCCCAGCACTTTGGGAGGCCGAGGTGGTAGGATCACTGGAGCCCAAAGAGTTTGAGACCAGCCTGGGCAATATAGTGAGACCTCATCGCTACAAATAATTTTAAAATTAACCGGACATGGTGGCATGCACCTGTAGTTCCGGCTACTCAGGAGGCTGAGGTGGGAGGATTGCTTGGGCCTGGAAGGTTGAGGTTGCAGTGAGCTGTGATTGCACCACTGCACTCATCCTGGGTGAGAATGAGACCCGTTTTCTTAAGAAAAAAAAAAAAAGGCTACTAAAAATGGGGCCAGGCGCAGCAGCTCATGCCTATAATCCCAGCACTTTGGGAGGCTGAGGTGGGTGGATCACCTGAGGTCAGGAGTTTGAGACCAACCTGGCCAACATACCCCATCTCTACTAAAAATACAAAAATTAGCCAGGTGTGGTGGTGGGTGCCTGTAATCCCAGCTACTCAGGAAGCTGAGGCAGGAGACTCACTTGAACCTAGGAGTGACAGAACGAGACTCCATCTCAAAAAAAAAAAAAAAAGAAGAAGCTACTAAGACTGTTAGATTTACTTTTCTGAAAGCAAAAGCGTTTATTTTATTTTTTTGAGACTCAGTTTTGCTCTTGTTACCCAGGCTGGAGTGCAATGGAGCGATGTCAGCTCACTGCAACCTCCACCTCCCAGATTCAAGCGATTCTCCTGCCTCAGCCTCCCGAGTAGCTGGGATTACAGGCATGTGCCACCACACCTGGCTAATTTTGTACTTTTAGTAGAGACAGGGTTTCTCCATACTGGTCAGGGGGGTCTGGATCCCGACTTCAGGTGATCCGCCTACCTCAGCCTCCTAAAGTGCTGGGATTACAGGTGTGAGCCACCGTGCCCGGCTGGAAAGCATTTGTTATTCTGTAACTGACAGGTTGATTTTGGGCCTCTGTTTGCACATATAGTACTTTATATACGGGATTTCTTGCAGTAAAACAACAGGCGCTACTTTTTCCCCTAGTGCTTATTCCAATATATGGAATCCCATCGTTATTCTGATAATTAGAATAATGAAGTGACCCCTCCCCATGACGAATCCCCTTTGAGACATGACCAATTCATCACCAGCAAGCCACTCATTCCCGCAGGTCCCTGGTGTGGGGACTGGGCGGTGAGCGGATTCGACCTGTTATCTCCAGCAGATACTGGGGGCCATGGAGTCTCAGGTGGGGGGGGGCCCGGCCGGCCCGGCCCTGCCCAACGGGCCACTCCTTGGTACAAATGGAGCCACTGACGACAGCAAGACCAACCTCATCGTCAACTACCTGCCCCAGAACATGACCCAGGATGAGTTCAAGAGCCTCTTCGGCAGCATCGGGGACATTGAGTCCTGCAAGTTGGTTCGGGACAAGATCACAGGTGTGGCTGCTGGGGTTGGGGGGAAAACAGAGCTGGCAGCCTCAGAAATACAGGGGTGATAGGGGCAGATGGGCTGCTTGCTTAGGTGTCTCAGGGGTAATTGAGGCTGGAGGTGGTCTAGGAACCTGATGGCGACATGGGTATGCCCCTAGGTGAAGGTCTCAGGAGTGCTGAGGGCAGGTGGGACTCTAGGATCGCAGGTGTCCTCTAGAAGCAGGAAGGTGGGATCTTGGTGGGGAGGGGTCAGTCTCTCAGGCCTGGGTTTGGAGGGGACACTGTCGGGTGTCAAGGCTGGGTGGGAAGGTCATCATTCTGGTTCTGCCCACAGGGCAGAGCCTTGGCTACGGGTTTGTGAACTATTCTGACCCCAATGATGCAGACAAAGCCATCAACACCCTCAACGGCCTCAAATTACAGACGAAGACCATCAAGGTTGGTGCCTCCTTCCCCAATCCCCCCACGACCACCCACCCCAACCAACTGTCCCCAACCCCCACTGCCACCTACCCGCCCCGACACATCCACGGTCCACGGCCTTTCAGGGCTCATCCCAGAGGGGCTCAAATCTCCCCTCCAAGTCTTAGCAGCTGGGGTGAGGGTCAGTGGCTTACCCTCTCTAAACCTCAGTTTCCTCACCTGTCAATGGGGACAGTACCAGCTCCATGATCTCTGGAGGCTCAGGGAGTCAGCTAGGCCCTGGAGGTTGAGCAGTACCATCCCTGCCTTTGTCATGGAAATGGCGGTGGGGACCCATCTGCCATCTGGAGCCTAATTAGGGTCTGGGAGGGCGGGATTAGGGGCGGCCCATCCCCCATTTTTGTGCAATGCCCCTCCCCCATGGCGGCCCTTCTCAGCAGCTGCAGCTGGGACCCAGCAAGGCCAGGTTCCCTGGGGGAAAATTGTCATGGAAACCCCCCTTTCTGGGTTTGCCTGGAGGTGTTTGGGCTCCGCCCTGTAAATCTGCTCATGGACCCTGGAGGAAGCTGGGGTGGAGGGATGGCCCATCTGGCCCCCAGTTCAACATGGGAACAGAGGTGCAGGAATCTCTTCCATTTCCTGATGTTGGGGGCAGGGATTGGCGTGAGGGGAGTGAAGTTGTGACCCAGTGGGTCCCTTCATGGCCAACTAGACAGAAGCCCCAGGGCATGAGGACCCCAGACCCCAGTGACATTGAGATGCAGTGTGTGTGCGTGTGCATGTGTATGCGTGTGTATGTTTATGTGGGTGCATATGTGTGTATATATGTGCATGTGTCGTCTTGAGCTGTGAGACACATTGTTTATGATCCAGGTGTCCTGTGACTCCCTGTGGCTCTGGCCGTGACACGATGGTTGTGGGACACAGTGTCTATAAGAGTGGCTGTGGCCAGGAGCAGTGGCCCACGCCTGTAATCCCAGCACTTTGGGAGGCCGAGGCGAGCAGATCACCTGAGGTCAGGATTCGAAACCAGCCCGACCAACATGGAGAAACCCCATCTCTACTAAAAATACAAAAAGTAGCCAAGCATGGTGTTGCAGGCCTGTAATCTCAACTACTCAGGAGGCAGACACAGGAGAATCGCTTCAATCAGGGAGGCAGAGGTTTCAGTGAACCAAGGTCACGCCATTGCACATCTGCCTGGGCAACAAGAGGGAAACTCTGACTCAAAAAAAAAGAAGTAAATTAGCTGGACGTGGCAGCTTGCACCTGTGGTCCCAACTACTTGGAATCTGAGCAGGGAGGATCAACTTAAGCTCAGGAGACCGAGGCTGCAGTGAGTCATGTTTGCACCACTGCACTTCAGCCTGGGCAACACAGAAAGACCCTGTCTCAAAAAAAACCAAAAAGATAGAGTGGCTGCCATTGAGTGGATCTGTGTATTTAAGACTTCGGGGCCAGGCGCAGTGGCTCACCGCTGTAATCCCAGCACTTTGGGAGGCCGAGGCAGGCAGGTGGATAGCCTGAGGTCAGGAGTTCGAGACCAGCCTGACCAACATGGCGAAACCCCATCTCTACTAAAAACACAAAAGTTAGCTGAGTGTGGTGGCACATGCCTGTAATCCCAGCTACTTGGGAGGCTGAGGCAGGAGAATCACTTGAACCTGGGAGGTGGAGGTTGCAGTGAGCAGAGATTATGCCATTGCACTCCAGCCTGGCGAGCAAGACTTCGTCTCCAAAAAAAAAAAAAAGACAAAGAAGACTTTGGGTATATCCCTATGTGTCTGTAGGATGAAGTGTTTTTTTTTGTCTTTGTTTTTTTAAGACAGAGTCTTCCTCTGTTGCCCAGGCTAGAGTGCAGTGATGCCATCTTGGCTCACTGCAACCTCCACCTCCCAGGCTCAAGCGATTATCTTGCCTCAGCCTCCTGAGTAGCTGGGATTACAGATCCCTGCCACCATGCTTGGCTAATGTTTGTATTTTTAGTAGAGAGTCGGTTTTGCCATGTTGGCAGGGATGGTGTTAAATTCCTGAACTCAAGTGATCTGCTTGCCTTGGCCTCCCAAAGTGCTGGGATTACAGGTGTAAGCCACCTCCCCTGGCCCAGGATGAAGTGTTTATTGACAGGTGTATGTGACAGTCTAGCTCCAGGTGTGGCCTGGTGGAGCCTCAGGAATGCGTCTGGCTCTGGCAGGATGTTTGTATGTCACAGCGATGTGGTGTGGGTGTGTCTACCTATGCCCTGCTCTGCTGGACTGGGTGTGACATCGTGTGCTTGTTTTGCAGTGTGGTGGGCGTGTGGTTCTGCGACCTTTACTGTAATTCTCTGAGACTCCCTCCTGAATGTTGCAGAGAAAGTGACAGTGGCCTGTGTCCCCTCTGGCTGGTTTCATCTCTGAGGCTGTGCAGCGGGGCAGCACTGCACGGCCTTGAGTCTGTCCCTGTGTGTTTTTGCCTGTGTGATGTGTGATGTGGTCAGTCCGCTCTGGGCACTTTGGGAGCTGCCCGGAATGTCCCCAGCTGCTTGCCTCTGACCAGGCCCCATCCCAGCGTGGGGTGGAGGTGGAATTAGGCTTGTACTTGCCCTTGGGAAGCCCATGTCACGGAGGGATGGGAAAGGCCTATGACACCCTCCTCTGTGTCTTATACAATGCTGGACCTCCAAAACTCACCCAGGATCTTACTCCCAAATCTAATCCCTCAACCCCAAATCTGATTTAATAGCAAGTACCCTCACAGCTCCTAGCCCCATGGGAGAGAAAAAAAGGAGAAACCCGTCAAATACATGGACATGATTTCTTTCTTTTCTTATTTTTTGAGACAGAGTCTCGTTCTGTCACCACCCAGGCTGGAGTGCAGTGGCGCAATCTTAGCTCACTGCAGCTGCACCTCCTGGGTTCAAGCGATGCCCCTGCCTCAGCCTCCCGAATAGCTGGGATTACAGGCACCCGCCAACACGCCCAGCTAATTTGTGTGTTTTTAGTAGAGATGGGGTTTCAGAATGTTGGCCAGGCTGGTCTCGAACTCCTGAAGTCAGGTGATCCTCCCACTTCGGCCTCCCAAAGTGCTGGGATTAAAGAAGTGAGCCACCTCACCTGGCGTGGCTCTGATATTGAAAATCACTATTATGGACATGACAGTGGCTGATATGATTGTCTTTTTTTTTTTTTTCTGGAAAACCCCAGGTACACAAAATCGCATCAGTCAGAACCCCCCCACCCCCAAATTACTCTCAAACTGTTCTATGTATTTTGTCCATTTTTCAATTCGTTATTTCTAATAGAGGCATATGCTCTCTCAACTCATTGTCCCAAACAAAAGCCAGACCCTCGACAATGACCCTTATCTATCAAGAGGTTAATTAGAAGAAAGAAAATAGAGGCTAGGCACGATGGCTCACACCTATAGTCCCAACAGTTTGGGAGGCCGAGGTGTGAGGATTGCTGGTGCCTGGGAGGTCAAGGCTGCAGTGAACCATGATTGCACCACTGTACTCCAGCCTGGGCAACACAGAGAGACCCCATCTCAAAACAAACAAACAAACAAAAAGCTCACTTAAAAAGAGAAAGAGGAAAGGGAAGGAAGGAAGGAAGGAAGGAAGGAAGGAAGGAAGGAAGGAAGGAAGGAAGGAAGGAAGGAAGGAAGGACATTGCACACATAAGGGGGAGAATTGCTCATGACCACCCCCCCAGCCTCTTCCCCTGTCCCTGGACAGGTCACCCTCTATGCATTTGAGAGGTGGACCTCCCAACCATGCTTCCAGGATACTGATAAACACACAGTGAAACGAGGTCACAAAATAGTCCCTGCTTTGTAAATAGACTTCTCTGTCCTCCATTTTACAACACTCACCATTGACCACTGTTTCTAGGAAATAAATACACATGTTCATCTTTTTCTTTTTTCTTTTTTTTTTTTTTTTTTTAGAGGTGGGGTCTTGCTCTGTAGCCCAGGCTGGAGTGCAGTGGTATGATCATAGCTCACTGCAGCCTTGAACTCCTGGGTTCAAGTGATCCTCCAGCCTCAGCCTCCTGAGTAGCTGAGACAACAGGTGTGTGCCACCACACCCGGCTATTTTTTTTTTTAAGAGATCGGGGGGCGGGGTCTTGCTACAGGCTGATCTCGAACTCCTGGGCTTTCTCGAGCCTGCCGCCTTGAACTTCCGAAGCACTGAGATTATAGGCATGAGCGACTGCACCTGACCCACCATTTTTTTAAACACCTGCGGAGAGTTTCATTGTTGGGTTGGACTATAATTAATAATGTGATTGAGATAATAGTGCTAAAATGTGTCGAATTCCCAGCTGGGAGAAGTGCTTTGAGAAAGAGATAGAGATAGTGAGGGGAGGACAAATTTAGATGAGAGGACAGAGAGGATGTTTGAACCGAGACCCAAAGGAAGAAGGGGAGGAAGAGCATTCCAGGCAGAGAGAACAGGCAATGCAGATACCGTGAGGCTGACCCATGCCTGGTGTGTTTGGGGAAAACAGGGGAAGTTCAAGTTGCTGGATCACAGTAATTGGGGCAGAAAGTAGGGGGAGATTAGGGCAAGGATGTGATGGGGAAGAATGTGCAGGGCTTTGGGGTCCAAAGAAAGGACTTTGGCTTTCCTGCTGAGGAAGGTGGGAGCCAGAGAGGGTTCTGAGGAGAGGGAGGATGTGACCTGCCTCAGGTGTTCACAGATGCCCTCTGGCTGCTGTAGGGGGACAGACAGTGGGTGATATGAGCAGGGGACCAGGATGGAGGCCGCTACACTGGCCAGGTGATCAATAATGGTGGCTGGGCCAGGGTGAGACAGTGGCAATGGGGTGAAGTGTGTGGATTCTGAATAAGGAGGAAGGTAGAGCCTATGGGATTTACAGGCGTTGGGTGTGTGTGTGAAGAACAGGTGTCAAGGACAACCTGATCCTGGAACATGAGCATTTGGGAGGACAGAGCTGACATTAATGAGTTGAGGCAGACTGGAGGTGGGCAGGAGCTGGATGCAGCCATGCTGGGTATGAAGTGCCCTTGACACCTCCGTGTGGGGTACCTGGTGTACAGACTGGGGACATTTGGGAGTTGTCGGATTGAGGTGATGGCTAAAGACCTGAGTGTCCAGTGTAGTTGGGAAGAGAAGTGGCCAGTGTCCCAGGTCCACCCTCCATAGGAGTGGGAAGAGTGGCTGGGTGTGGTGGTGCATGCCTATAGTCCCAGCTACTTGGGAGGCCAAGGTGGGAGGATGGCTTGAGTACAGGAGTTGGAGGCTGCAGTGCAGTATGACCGCACCTGTGAATAATCACTACATTCTAGCCTGAGCAGTATAGCAAGACTCCATCTTTAAATAAAATAAAAATAGGCCAGGCGTGGTGGCTCATACCTATAATCCCAGCATTCTGGGAGGCCAAGATGGGGGATTTGCTTGAGGCCAGGAGTTCAAGACCAGCCAGGGTAACGCAATGAGATCATGTCTCTATGAAAAAATTTTTTAGGCCGGTCGCAGTGGCTTACATGTATATTCCCAGCACTTTGGGAGGCCAAGGCGGATGGATCACAAGGTCAAGAGATCGAGACCATCCTGGTCAACAAGGTGAAACCCCGTCTCTACTAAAAATACAAAAATCAGCTGGGCATGGTGGTACCCACCTGTAGTCCCAGCTACTTGGGAGGCTGAGACAGGAGAATTGCTTGAACCCAGAAGGCGGAGGTTGTGGTAAGCCGAGATCGCGTCATTGCACTCCAGTCTGGGTAACAACAGCAAAACTCCGTCTCAGAAAAAAAAGAAACAAAAAAATTTTTTAGCTGGCCACAGTGGGTCACGCCTGTAATCCCAGCATTTTGGGAGGCTGATGCAGACAGATCATGAAGTCAGGAGTTTCAGACCAGCCTGACCAACATGGTGAAACACCATCTCTACTAAAAATACAAAAATTAGCTGAGTGTGGTGGTGGGCACCTGTAATCCCAGTTACTCAGGAGGCTGAGGTAAGAGAATCGCTTGAACCTGGGAGGCAGAGGTTGCAGTGAGCCAAGATCACGCCATTGCACTCCAGCCTGGGTGACAGAGCGAGACTCCATCTCAAAAAAAAAAAAAAAAAATTTTTTTTAAGATTAGCTGAGGCCGGATGAGGTGGCTCATGCTTGTAATTGTAATACTATGGGAGGCTGAGGTGGGAGGATCACTTGATCTCAGGAGTTCGAGACCAGCCTGGGCAACATGGCAAAACCCCATCTCTACAAAAAATAAATAAAATTATCGAGGTGTGGTGGTGCATGCCTGTAGTCTTAGCTACTTGGGGGACTTAGGCGGGAGGATTGCTTGAACCTAGGAGGTTGAGGCTGCAGTGATCTGAGATCACACCATTGCACTGCAGCCTGGGTGAAAAAGCAAGACCTTGTCTTGTTTAAAATGATCAATGTTTGTTGATGGACTATCAAGCATGAAGATGTGAGCTGGGTATTCAAAGATTCCTTTGGGGTCACATGTCACCCCAGGGAGACATGTGTCCTTCTCAGGTGGTAGGTCCCCCCATCACTATCTGGGCAGTGCCAAGCCATTACAGTCTCTCCCATGTCCCCTCCCCCACATCCGACTCAGCCCCACCCATGGTGACCGCTCTAGAGATATTTATTGAGTGATGGATGGGTCTCTTCTGCCAACTCTATGATAGTTTAGACGTGGCCTTTCTCTCTCCATCTGTGAAATGAGTGTCCACCTCACCCCGTCCGTCTGACCCCCTCACCCAGGTGTCCTATGCCAGACCCAGTTCAGCATCCATCCGGGACGCTAACCTGTACGTCAGCGGGCTCCCCAAGACCATGAGCCAGAAAGAGATGGAGCAGCTCTTCTCCCAGTACGGCCGCATCATCACGTCCCGCATCCTGGTGGACCAGGTCACAGGTCAGGCAGTCAGGGAGGGTGCGCCTGGCAGGGGGAGCTGGGGAAAGGCCGTCAGGTGTGACCAATGTGGAGAAACCCACCAAGATGCTGAGGCAGGAAGTGGGAAGGGGGGAGGAGTGGAGTTACACAGGGGGACAGGGTCGTCATGAGGGACATCCCTACCACCCCCGGCAGGTGTCTCTCGGGGTGTGGGATTCATCCGATTCGACAAGAGGATTGAGGCCGAGGAAGCTATCAAAGGACTGAACGGGCAGAAGCCGCTGGGTGCAGCCGAGCCCATCACAGTCAAGTTCGCCAACAACCCGAGCCAGAAGACGGGGCAGGCGCTGCTCACCCACCTCTACCAGTCATCCGCCCGGCGCTACGCAGGCCCCCTGCACCATCAGACGCAGCGTTTCCGGTGAGCCCCCTGCCACCTACCCAGACAGCCCCAGGCCAGGGGCCCCCAGGTTCATAGGTGCCCTCCCTGAATCTGCGTTCCTGCCAAGGGGTGGGATGCTGGGAGGGTGCACATACATGGGGGCCAAGGAGCGTATCTGTCAGGTGCCTAGGTCAGCCGCTCATGTACAGCAGGCACTCAATGTGTGCTGACCACAGCGATTGCCATTCTTGGCATAAAAGATTTTGGCATCACCGGCAGGGTGCAATGGCTCACACCTGTAATCCCAGCACTTTGGGAGGTGGAGGCGGGCAGATCACTTGAGGTCAGGAGTTCCAGACCAGCCTGGCCAACATGGTGAAATTCCATCTCTACTAAAAATACAAAAATTAGCCAGGCGTGGTGGTGGGTGCCCGTAATCCTAGCTATTTGGGAGGGGGAGGCAGTTAATTGCTTGAACCCAGGAGGCAGAGGTTGCAGTGAGCCGAGGTCATGCCATTGCATTCCAGCCTGGGCAACAGAGCAAGACCCATCCCAAAAAAAAAAAAAAAAAGATTTTGGAGCCATCTGACTGGGGTCCAGCTTTGGTGGCCCCTTTCTCTTTTAGGCATGTGGCTGTATCGCTGTGTGCCTCAGTTTCCCCATCTGTAGTAACACCAAATATTTCATGAGTCCCTGCAGCATGCTAGACACCCTTATTGTGCATCCCGATGAGAACAGAGCTTGTATTGTTTTATGGTTGGAGACCCTGAGGCGCAGAGAGATGTTGGGGTTTGCCTAGCCCAGAGCAGAGACTCGAACCCAGGACCTGGAGTCAAAACTCATAGCCATTCCAAGGGGCGACAGTTGAAGCCCCTTGTGGGCCCCTGGTGGCTGGGTCAAGTTAATCACCCCCTCACGTGCTTCGAGAATGTTGGTTGTGGCCATTACCGTCGGCTTTGTTACAGTTATCCTTCCCCAGGGATCCCAGTGCAGGGGCCCAGAGAGGACCCGCCGGCCGGGAGGGGGAGGATGGATAAGGAGGCCGTGCAGGCTAGGCAGCGGCAGGGCAGGCGAGAGGCAGTGCCTGAGTGACCACGGTTCCGTGCCAGGCGGTGTCTAGCCGGACGGGGAGCCGACGGGAGGGGGCAGGGCTCTGCTGCAGGCCTGTTGGGTGGGGGTGGGGAGGGCAGGCTGACAGTGTCACAGCATGGCGCCGTGACTGGAAGCCACCTCTGACCACTACCTCTGCCTCCACAGGCTGGACAATTTGCTAAACATGGCCTACGGCGTCAAGAGGTAACAGTGCCCCCACCCCCCTGTCCCCACCCCTCACCACCCAGGGCCCTGATGCACCCCCCTCCCCAACTAACCCCCGGGGCTGCAGGCTTAGTCTTGTTTGCCTGGGTCTTGGAGTAGCATGGCAATTGAGGGACAAGAGGTGCCTTTGGGCAGGTGTGGTTGTTCTCTCCTGTGCTCCCAGTGTTTCGGGAGTCTGAGGAGCAAGGAGCACTTGAGGCCAGGAGTTTGAGACCAGCCTGGGCAACATAGTGAGATCCTTCTCTACAAAAAAAATTTTTTTAAAGAATTACGGCCGCAGCCGGGCACGGTGGCGCACGCCTGTAATCCCAGCACTTTGGGAGGCCAAGGTGGGTGGATCAAGAGGTCAGGAGTTCAAGACCACCCTGGTTAAGATGTTAAAACCCCGTCTCTACTAAAAATACAAAAATTAGCTAGGCACAGTGTCAGGCACCTGTAAATCCCAGCTACTCGGGAGGCTGAGGCAGGAGAATCGCTTGAACACAGGGGGCAGAGGTTGCAGTGAGCTGAGATCTCGACACTGCACTCCAGCCTCGGTGACAGAGCCAGACTCTGTTTTAAAAAGAAAAAAAAAAAGGAATTGGCCTGGTGTGGTGGCATAGGCCTATAGTTCCAGCTACTCAGGAGGCTGAAGTGGGAGGATTGCTTGAGCCCAGGAGTTAGAGGCTGTAGTGAACTGTCATGGTGCCACTGCACTCCAGCCTGGGTGATAGAGACCTTGTTTCCAAAAATGAAAAAATATGGCTGGGCACGGTGGTTCACACCTGTAATCCCAGCACTTTGGGAGGCTGAGGTGGGTAGATCACCTGAGGTCAGGAGTTCGAGACCAGCCTGACCAGTGCAGTGAGACCCCATCTCTACTAAAAAATACAAAAATTAGCTGGGTGTGGTGGCTGAGGCAGGAGAATTGCTTGAACTCGGGAGGTGGAGGTTGCAGCGAGCCGAGATCGTGCCACTGCACTCCAGCGTGGGTGACAGAGCTCGAGACTCCGTCTTAAAAAAAAAAATTAGCTGGGTGTGAGGGACATTTGCCTGTAGTCCCAGCTACTCAGGAGGCTGAGGCAGGAGAATTGCTTCAGCCCAGGAGGTCAAGGCTGCAGTGAGCCATGATTGCACCACTGCACTCCAGCCTGGGTGATAGAGCAAGACCCTGTCTCTTAAAAAAAGAAAATTGTATTGCAGGGGTCACACCATTCCAAGGTCATGGCAGTCAGGGGTCATAAAGGTGTGAGGGGCCACAGCAGGGTCGGAAGCATGCGGGGGGTCAGGGCAGAGCCCGCGTGACCCCCAAAGTAGTCCCCTGTCGCTCATCGCCAGGTTCTCCCCAATCGCCATCGATGGCATGAGTGGCCTGGCGGGCGTGGGCCTGTCAGGGGGCGCGGCAGGTGCTGGCTGGTGCATCTTCGTGTACAACCTGTCTCCTGAGGCGGACGAGAGCGTGCTGTGGCAGCTGTTTGGGCCCTTTGGGGCAGTCACCAATGTCAAGGTCATCCGCGACTTCACCACCAACAAGTGCAAGGGTTTCGGCTTCGTGACCATGACCAACTATGACGAGGCAGCCATGGCCATCGCCAGCCTGAATGGCTATCGCCTGGGAGAGCGCGTGCTGCAGGTCTCTTTCAAGACCAGCAAACAGCACAAGGCCTGAGCCCACCCCGCCTGCCCTCCCACCCCCTCCCCGGGCAGCAGAGAGAGAGAGAGAGAGAGAGAGAGAGAGAGAGAGTGAGAGAGAGAGAGAGAGAGAGAGAGAGAGAGAGAGAGAGAAGGGGCCCAAGAGAGACAGCACAGGCAGCCCCACAGACGATGCGAGGGCCCCACATCCCTGCGGAAGCCACAGGGCAAGCACTCGGGGGGGTGGGAGGGTCTGCAGGGAGTGGAGGGGAGGTGCCCGGGGTCCCCCGCCCCATCCTCCTTGCCCCCACCCCAGGCTGGGCTGTTCACTCTCTCGTCTTGGTTTGGTTCATGGCGAAGGTTTTTGTTTCTTTTTTCGGCTAAAAAGAATGCAGAGATGTGCCCCTACCCCCACCCTCGACCACCCCTGACGGGATGGCTTGGGGGGCTCCAGGGGGTGCCCCTCCCAGATCCCCTCGCCCAGGCCTCCCCAGCACCTAGGTGGGGCCTGGGGTAGGAGGAACAGGTTTAAAAATCCCCAAAAAAGCAAACCGTGAGGAGGGGTGTGGGCACCCCCGGCCGAGTGCCCCCTGGTGGAATGCGGGGATCAGGCAGTGGGGCTGGAAGCAGAAACAAAATGAAAAAAAAAGGGGGGGGTGGGAGGGGAAGAAAAACTCTATTTTTGTAAAAAGGGAAAAAGACCTCGTGGAGAATTTTTACTGGGGATTCTTGAACTTGAAAAAAAAAACACAAAAAAAGACAAAAAAAAAAAAAGAAAATATTTTGGCAGGTTATGTTTACCAACTGGGGCGGGGATAGGGGGGCCAGGGAGTGGGGCTTAGGGGCTGGCAGCCCTAGGGGCCACACAGAAACACCCACGCAGACACTCACACCACGGGGACACACCGACAGACACAGACAGACAGAGCGGCACGCCCCGGACGCGTGAAGGGACTGGTTGGCCAAACTCAGACGCGTGGACAGGGATAGGAGGAGATAGAGATTAGGGCTACGTCCACGTGGACACGGACCACAGATGTGGGCACACGAATTCGTCTGCCTGTCCATGTGCCCACGTGAATGTAGCGATAAATATTTGGACATGGGATCTGGACACTCAGTCACGGAGAAACACAAACACCATCCAGGAACACGCAGACACATGCCCATAGCATCCCATAGGCCCAGGCAGGAGGTCCCACCCCAGACCCCCGCCCCAGACACTCCCTCGCCTTCCAGGCCCCCCATGCCCTGGCCCCCCCCGCCCTGTTCTCTGCAGAGATCTCTCCTGGACCCCCAGGGTCTCGTTGGCGCCCACGAACACAGGCGTGCACACACAGCGCACATGCATTGAGACACACGATACCTCGTTCCACCTTGGCATCACGGTGGGCTGGAGGCAGCCCCCCCCCACACAACACTTGAGGCCAAAGGACATCCCTGTCTCCGGGGCTCAGCCTCCCCCTGCGCCGAGGCCTTGGCCCATGCAGCTGAGGGGGAGGCCCAGTCCTGAGCCTCCCCAGCAGCAAGCCCCCGCCCCACAGCCCGCCCCCGGCATTCCCCGCCAGGCCCAGGGTGGGGCGGACTGGCCCAAGGGCTTGGCCCCGCACTCCTTTCCCGTCCACTTGTCAGCTACCTACCCTCTTTCGGTTTGTTGGGTTTTTCGTCTTTCCAGATTGCAGTGAACACAGCCCCCGATCTTGAGCCCCGGCCCCCGGCTTCTGTCTGGATGTTGCATCGCCCTAGTTTTCTTTCTTTAAAAAAAAAAAAATTCCAACGGAAGCCACAGGCCGGGGCCCCTGGGAGCCCTCGCACCGCTCCCCAGCCCCCTCAGCGGCCCCGTCGGAACTGAGAATTGCAAAACCCCGACTTTAGCTATAGTTAAGTTGCCTTCCCCCGGTGTCCCCACGTTTGGTGTCTGGCTATGGCGCCCCCCATCTGACTGTCCAGCTCTCTCTCCCCCACCCCTCCCAGTGTTGTTATTAAACGTCTGTGGAGCTTCTGCTGCAAGGAACAAAAAAGAAAAAAAATCAAAAAAGTGACAAAAAAACACAAACAGAAGAGAAAAAAAGCAACAAAAAAAGAAAACACACAGAAGAGATTTAAAAAAAAAAAAAAGGAAAAAAAAAAAGACATAAACTGGCACCAGTTAACTTTCTTGTACTTTTTTGCCGAATTTAGCTTCTCGTAGTTTTAACTTATTGCTCTGTTAACTATTTATTCTCCTCGTTGCCCTGTGAGGACATCCGTGTATATTTCTGTTACTTCTCAAGTTAAAGGAACGACAATGTTCTCTTTGTTTCTTTAAGTTTTGCTGAGACATGGTTATGCCTAATTTATTTATAAAAGGGGAAGTGGAATCATTAAAGTAATAATAATTATTAATAACAGTGATGGTAGCCGAGTGGCACCCGGGGGCGTGTGCTCTTCCGGGCAGTCAGCACGGCCAGCGACGTCCAGGTCATCAGTGGGATTCTTTTTGCTCTTGTCTTGAGAATTTTTTCAGTCCTATTTAGCTGGTGAAATCCCTAGCTTGTTCTTGATACATGAACCTATTTATTCTTGTGGTTTTAAGTCCTCCCTGCCCTCTCCCCTCTCTCCCCGCCAGCAGGGCAGGGACCCCTCTCCCCTGCTGTCTCTTGGGGCTCTCTCCCCTCCGCCCTCTGCATTCGGGAACACGCGTGTGCGCGTGGGAAGCTTGCAGCAGGGCGTCTGAGCAATAAGGGCTGGGTTTGTCCCCACCCTGGGGGGGCCAGGCTCCAGAGAGGGGGCACCTCCCCACACCCCCCCACCAAGGCCTAGGTCCCTGCCACTCCCCAAGACTGGGAGGGGACTTCTTTTTCTAAAACACAAAACTCAGCCCAGCTAGGCCCCCTCCCTGGAGGCCAGCCCCTTCCCCCAGGGGGGCCAGGCCAGGGCTCCAAGGGGAGGGGGCCCGGGGTCTTCCACATCCCTGGGGGGCAGGGGCCAGGCCAGGGGGAGGGGGCTCAGCCCTCCACCCCTCCCTTCATCCTGTTATTTATTTGGAAGGTTTCAAATCACGACAGAGTCCATGTTGGAGGTGATAAAGAACTGTTAAAAAAAAAAAAAACCCAAAAAAAAAGACAAAACGAAAGACAAAAAAAAAAAAAAACCCAACAGGAACACTTTGCGTTGCGTTTAGACTATTTATTACCGGGATTACAGGCCTGGCCGCGGCAACAGACTTTTACATGGAATTGTTTAATTATTTGTACTTTTCATGCCAGAAAATAAAAGTTCAGAATCTTAAGGCCTTGGGTCATCTCTGCACAGGTGTGCGGGTATACGCAGGAATATGCTGTGTGACGGCACCCAGGCTTCTGTCCCTCTCTGGGCCAGGGTGCATCTGCAGCAGGAGCTGTGGACCCAGGAGGGAACCCATGGCCTCCAGAGCACGGGTGAGACCCAGGGAGGGTGGGACAGGGGCCCGGATGGATGCTCAGACAGAAGTGGTCCAGGGTTCATCCACCTATTATCTTCCAGTGTGATCCCTGGATGATGGGGAGGCCCGGGTGGGATCTACAGACAGCTGCGTCCCTCGCTTACCCCTGCCCGCCCCCGCCCTGGTCCATTCCCAGCAAATCCAGTCGGACACAGGCAGGTTTGGGTGGGGGAATCACATTTATTGTATTGATGTCACAGGTCAAGTCATTCACTGGTCCCCAACAGGAGGGGAGGCAGGGGCAGGGCTGGGTATGGTTGGGGGGCCCAGGGAGGGCAAGCTCCTTTATCCCATCTTTGGAGGCCGCTGGGACTAGGAATATGGACCATCTCTGCCTGGGCCTCAGAGCAGGGCAGGAAGCCCCATTTAGGTCCTGTTACCCACAGAAGAGGGCGACAGAGCCACAGGCAGGCCTAGGAGGGGTGGGTGGACGGCACTGCAGGGGCTGCTTTCACAACGTTCTTGAGGTTCTGGGGCAGGAGAAAGACCAGATTAGAAAGCTGGGGACAGTTGGGCATGGTCACATTTGCTTGTAGTCCCAGCTGCCTGCGAGGCTGAGGTGGGAGGATCACTTGAGGCCAGGAGTTGACCAGCCTGGAGACCTTTTCTATTTTTTTTTTAGAGCAAGTCTCGCTCTGTCACCTAGGCTGGAGTGCAGTGGCATGATCTTGGCTCACTCCAACCTCAACCTCCCAGATTCAAGCAATTCTTGTGCTTCAGCCTCCCCAGTAGCTGGGACTACAGGCACCTGCTACCACACCCAGCTAATTTTTTGTATTTTTAGTAGAGACAAGTTTTCGCCATGTTGGCCAGGCTGGTCTCAAACTCCTGACCTCAAGTAAATTGGCCAGCCTCGGCTTCCCAAAGTGCTGGGATTACAGGTGTGAGCCACCACACCTGGTCTATTTATTTTCAAAAGTAAAAAAATAATAATAATTTTTTTTTTTTTTTAAACGGGGGTGGCCAAGCGCGGTGGCTCCCGCCTGTATTCCCTGCACTTTGGGAGGCTGAGGTGGGCGGATCACCTGAGGTCAGGAATTTGAGACCAGCCTGGCCAACATGGCAAAACCCTATCTCTACTAAAAATACAAAAATTAGCTGGGGGCGGTGGTTTGTGCCTGTAACCTGGGAACCAAGGGTTACAGTGAGCCAAGATCGCACCACTGCATTCCAGCCTGGGCAACAGAGTGAGACTCTGCCTCAGAAAAAAAAAACACAAAAAAACAGGGGACACAGGTTGACTGAGCGGCCATGTGGGTCCATCTTCCTCAGGACCTGCTGCCTCCCCTCACTGGGGCAGCCCGAGACGCCACCTCCCCGCCCACCTCTGTGCCTAGCCAGCTAGAGCTCATCATGGTCGCCCTCTGTGGGTGCTTCAGGCGGGGGCACCGGGCAGGCGGCCGGCGTCATCAGCTCCATGAGGTACTCGCAGCGGCTGGGCTCGGTGGTGCTGGTCACCATGGTCTCCTTTCCGCATAGGAGGCGCACCTGGGGATGGGCACACAGACGCTCAAGAGGGTTGGGCTGGGCCAGGCCTGGGTCTCCGAGCCCCGCCCCCCACCCCACAAGCACTCACAGTGGTGGAGCGGTTGGGGCCCTGCCAGCAGCCCGTGCCTTGCTCGTACTTCATGGCACTGAACTTGTCGTGGTCCGGGCCAGCCCACGAGCCCCAGGTACTGCAAGAGACACGGTGCTAAGGGCTGGGTGGGGGTCAGGACACCAGAAGCAGGCAGCAGGATGGGGCCAGCCCAAGCCACTCACCCGAGGCTGGTGGGAGAGCCCCCGAGTTTGGGTTTCTGCGAGACAAGCTTGAAGGGGCAGAGGCGGTAGACATATCTGTGGAGGACCAGGCACATAGGGTGGGGACATAGGGATCCCAGCCTCCTCCCCACAGCCCCTCCCTGCCTCCTCCTGTCCCCACGCACAGGGTACCTCAAATTGCAATGACCAACCCTAAGCCTGCCCCCTGGCTTCCACTACCCGTCAGTGTGGAGGGCCCCCCACCCTGCAGATGGTTCCCAACCATCAGGAAACTCCGCTGGTGCCCCTTCCGGGGCCCCTGAACCCCTGGGACGTACTCGGTGGTGGTGAGCTCGTAGCACTGGCTGTACAGGTAGGCAAACTCCCCATCGGGACCAAAGTCAAAGGAAATCTCCTGCTCCAGGTTCCTGGAAGGGGGGGCAGAATGGTTCAGGGACAGCTGGGAACAACGGTGCCTGACCCAACACAACAGACACAGGAGGGCCTGACTGAGCCGTAGAGGATGGGCTGTCCTCCCTGCCACCTCCCGGGGACCCTCCCTTCAGCTGCCTCGTTGATTCCTGTCACCGGCTCCCCTGGGAACCAGGCCCTGGGCGCTGTGGGACAGGTGTCCCCACCTCCTCAGCCCCCTGTACCTGATGGACTCCTCCATGTCCTTCAGGGACCGCTCGGCCTCCTCGAACTTGTTTCGGGCCTCCTGGGCAGCTGAGGGGAGAGGGGAGAGGTCAGAGATGTCCTCACTCCCGTTCAGGAGGATGGGGAGCAGGACTCCACGAAGTGGCTGTGTCCTCCTGTACCCTGGTTATGCGCCGGCCAAGGATTTCGCCCAGACAGCCCCGACACCTCGCCATCTGCAGGGCAGCCCCGCCTTGCACAAACGACACAAACAAGTTGCCGTCCCTAGGGAGGTAGAGGGGCCCCTTGAGGCTGGTGAGGGTGGGGCTGGCTTACCCCAGGCCCCCTTCCCCGACTCCCCAAGATACTGGGGCTTGTGCTAGCCGCGTCAGAGCAGGGACCAAGTTCAGGATCTTTCCCCAAATGCTGGGCCCACCCGAGGAGCTAGGCACCCCCCTGCCCACACTCACCGTCGATGAAGGCCTGAGTCTGCTCATCGTATGGCGGCATTTTGTCTTCCTCCGAGGGGCTGGCCGGCTGTGGTGGGGCCAGTGGCGGGGGGGCCTCCTGGGGAAGGGGCAAGGTCAGTGAGCAGCTCCCCCTACCCTCTCTGTCCCCACTTCTTCCCCAAACACAGACCTTAGGCTGCTCCCCCTGCACCTCGGAACCCTCCTCCTCCTCCTCCTCCTCCTCCGCTTCTGCCTCCTCGTCCTCCTCATCCTCCTCCTCCTCCTCCTCTGTGGGCGGTGAGGGCACTGGCGGCTGCTCCTCCTTGGGCTCCATCAAGTCGGGGGCAGAAGGTGCTGGAAGGTCAGTGGGTAGTGCCTGGCAGGAAAGTGGGGTGGTCAATGCTGTGGACTCGGGGTCCACCTACACACACCCTCAGGCTCACACCACTCAAGGCCCAAGGGGCAGCCTTGGTGTCTGCCCCTCCTTCAGGTCCTGCAGGGAAGACTGACAGCTGGGGTGGGGGGGGCCTCAGTGGGGGATGCTGGGGCCACCCAGCTGGCCAGGGTGGCCAGATGCCAGAACTGGCTGCAGCTCCTTTGTGAGGAGGGTTGGGGGTTGGGTGAGAGGACCAAGTCCCTTCTCTTCCCCCCCGACTGACCTCAGACCGGTACTTGTCCCTGATGGCGGCCCAGACTCGGTCGTAGAAAGAGGTGGCATCTGTCTGAATGTCCCCACTGAGGAGGGCCTGTGTGTGTTGGGGGTGGTGTCAAGATCTTAGCTGCCACATGCCCCCTCCCGGGCCACCCCAGGCACCCGGGCTGCAGTGCCAGGCACAGGCAGGCTGGGCCCTGATGACCAGGCCTGGGCCAGGCCAGTGAGGCACTTAGGCCAGGAGAGGGCAGCACAGGCCCGTGGGAGGAGGGGGCCAGAGGCTGGAGTGGCTGGGGTCACTGAGACAGAAAGACAAAGTGGCAGATGGACAGACAGACAGATGGAGGGAGGAGAGAGTTCAGGACCAGAGAGGGCCAGACCCTCCGAGGGAGAGGCCAAGGCCAAGGTCAAGGCTGCAATGGGATGGGAGAAACTAGGGCTGGACAGAGAAGGGAAGCCAGAAACCAGGGCTGGGCAGAGAAAGGGAGCCAGAAACCAGGGGCCACAGGGATGGGGGGCGGTGGATGGGGAAGAGGAGGGTGGCGAAGGAGAGAAATAGTGCAGGGGTGTGAAGGGGGAGGAAGGGGACTCGGTGCCCACACAGCAGGGAGAGTGGGGGCTGGGTCCCACCAGGTGGGAAGCCGCCCTTGGTGACTGCCATCTGGGTTCACCCAGAGGAGGCATCCCAGGTCAGCAGGGAGCGTTCCTCAGTCCCCCTCCTGTGCCCTGAGGTCACCCTGGGGCAACGCTACCTACAAGTCCCCAGCCAAGGGTCAGCCAGGGTACCTGAGCTTCCGCTTCTGACAACGCCCCGTCCCCATCCGTGTCCAGCTCCGGGTGAGTCTGCAGCTCGGTGAGTGAGACCCTGCAGGGTGTGGCAGAAGCAGAATAAAGGGGTGAGGCCCATGTGGCTCACCCGTTCCTCCCCACCAAGGTGCCACCCTGGAACTTGCTTCAGGATCTCAAGGTGCAGGGAGTCCCTGACCTCCAGCCCCCTCCTCAGGACTCCATATCCCCAAAGAGGCTCAGAGTAAGGGGTGGGACTGGGAGACACCTGGACCCCCAAATTCCCAATGACCTCTTTCCCAACTCACCCATGAGCCACCTCCTTCCACCCGCAGGAGCAGGTCCCCCACCCAGCGAAGCCCACCCTCACCTTTGCCCATGCTGCTCGTTCCGCTGAAGCCCCCTGCTCCTTGGCTCCCCACATCTTCTAGGCTCCCCGTGTCTCCCTTGGCCCCCAAAAGTCCACCCTCCACCAGGTAACGCAGTAAGTTCAGAGGTACAGCCAGGATTTGAACCCAGAGTGAGCCTGGGAAAAGCAATCTGATTGCTAGGATCCCGAGCCACACTTCCTCAGGCTGAGGGTCTGTGCAAAGCTCCTGGAGAGAGGGTGGTCCCCCTGTCTCCTGGCCCAGGGCCTTCTGGACCCCGCCATCCATGAGTAAGACAGGCAGGGTCACACAGGGCTTGGGATCAGCCTGGACCCCAGGCCGAGGGAACCCAGGGGGGCTCTCGCTGTTTCTAAAGGTAAGAGTGGTGGGGAGGGAAACCCAGGCCCACAGAAAGGCGGGCAGCTCCAGTACAGGGACACTCACATCCCATCCATGTCGTCATCCAGCTCCTGGAAGGCATCGGCCGCCAGCTCCTGCTCCCGCTGGGCTTTGGCAGCAGCCAGCTGCTCTGTAAAGAGGCTGCCTCTATCACCCCTGCACACCCGCCGGATTCCACCATCCCCAGCACCCCACATAGTCATTTGCCACCGAGCACCTACTGTGTGCCTGGCCCCACAAGGGACCCTGGGGACATGACTGTGGAGGAGACAACGGTCCCCACCCTCCCTGGGGGAGGACAAACAAGCAAGATGAATGAGTAAGGCTGCTTGTGTTGGGTGTGATGGGCAGGGAAGGGTGCAGGGGCAGGAGGGCCACCTCAGGGCTGGAGCGGGGGCATGGGAAGCCAGGTAGCAGAGGGCGGCACGTCAGGCCACTGTTGGGACAGAGGTGGGGGCGAGGGCAGGAGCCAGGTGACAACAAGGGCTGGCCCAGGCTGGGGGCCGAGGAAGAAGCATGGAGCAGAGGCAAATTCTGGGGAGACGAGGTAGGAGATGGGGTGGGGGAGAGGAGATCGGCCGCTGAGACTTTCGGTTTAGGACCTGGCAGAGGTGTGTTGGGCCAAGGAAGCTGGGAGATGGGGAGGACGGAGGGAGGGAGACCGGCCCCAGGGGCGTCCCAGGAAGAGGGGCCAGCCGGACACAATGGGACTGAGCTTCTGTCCCAAAAGTCCCTCCTCTGCCACTACTCCACCCAGGCAAAGTGGAGGGGAAGCAGCCACAACAGCTGCTCCAACTTCACACTGTATCCCAAGCCCCAGCTTGGTCCTCCACCAACAATAAAAACAGCCAGTAATTCCTCTAGAGAGACTTAGGTCACCCTAGGAGATCCCATGTGTCCCAAAAGACCCAGCTGACACTGTTGTGAGCCTCACAGATGAGAGCCTGAGGGGTTCCTCAGTTTGCGTGGGTGAAGGGATCTGCCCATAATCACCCAGCCAGTGAGGGGTGTAGCCTGGAGCCCATGCCAGGCCAACTGCCCCAAGAGCCCAGGCTCAGCCCTGCCACCCTTTGGGAATCTGGGTCAAAACATGGTGCTTCCCTCTGATTCCGCAGCTCCCCACAAGAAAACGTCCTAAGGGAAATCAGGCCCGAGCTTGTCCAGACCCACATGAAAAGAACCTTGCAGCAGGGCAGAGGTTCAGGGGCAGAAAGCCAGACAGTGAATTCCCTGTCTACAAACAATGAGGGCTTGCGAAAAAAGCACCAGGCCCTAGCACCAAAAACAAATAAAAAAGGGAAAGAATATCTTCAGTGACAGACATCCCACCTATAAACCCAGCACTTTGGAGGCTGAGGCAGGCCACCTGAGGTCAGGAGATTGAGACCAGCCTGACCAACATGGTGAAACCCCTTCTCTACTAAAAATACAAACATTAGTCAGGTGTGGTGGCAGGTGTCTGTAATCCCAGCTACTTGGGAGGCTGAGGCAGGATAATGGCTTGAATGTGGGAGGCGGAGGTTGCAGTGAGCAGAGATTGCACCATTGCACTCCAGCCTGGGTAAGAAGAGCGAGACTCCATCTCAAAAAAAAAAAAAAAACAGAAGAAAAAGACAAATAAATAAATAAATAAATCTTTAGTTGCAGACAAAAGGCCAAACCCCAAATAGAAAAAACGTTTTTTTTTTTTTGAGCCAGAGTTTTGCTCTCCTTGCCCAGGCTGGAGTGCAATGGTGCGATCTCAGCTCACCGCAAGCTCCACCTCCAGGGTTCAAATGATTCTCCTGCCTCAGAGGAGCCTTGGCACGCTTACAGGCAGAAGGAAAGTGCCAGCCAGAGCTAACTGAAGGCCCCAGGTCTCCAAGGGGCAGGACAGAGTGAAAGCCAGGACCTGGGGGAGGAAACAGCCTCCATTGAGGCAGGAAGGAGAAGGGGTCTGCACAGGTACCCCGCCCAAGTGGGCCACTGGGAGCCTCTGGCACAATCTCAGCTCACTGGAGCCTCCACCTCCCGGGTTCAAGCAATTCTCCCACCTCAGCCTCCCTGGTACCTGGGATTACAGGCATGTGCCACCACACCTAGCTAACTTTTTTGGTATTTTTAGTAGAGACAGGGCTTCACCATGTTGGCCCAGCTGGTCTCGAACTCCTGACCTCAGGATCCACCCATCTTGGCCTCCCAACGTGCTGGGATTACAGGCATGAACCACCACGTCTGGCAGGAGCCTCTGTATTCACTGGGTCAAAGAACACAGCACTAGGGCTGGGAGAGGTAGAGGCAGACATCATCAGGGCACCTTCAAGATACATCAACAACCCACCTGGATGCACGGCCCATCCTGGTCCCTGCCCCATCCTTGCAGGCCTGGACCAGTGCTGTCAGCTCCTCCCATCTCTAACTCCCACAGTGACCAGGAGACTGTGAGCACCTAAGCCAGGACACATCTCACCTCTGCTCAGAACCCTCCATGGCTCCCATCTCACTAACAGTAAAAGCCTGAGTCCTCTCTGTGGCCTCCAAGGCCCCAAATGACCTGCCCTACCAGCATCCTGCCCTTGTCTCTCCCAACTCTCTTACCTTACTCCCTCCAGCCACATGGCCTTGCTGTTTCTTAAAACCAGATATGGGGTTGGACACCATGGCTCACACCTATAATCCCAGAACTCTGGGAGGCTGAGATGGTGGTCAGCCTCCTGAGGTCAGGAGTTCAAGACCAGTCTGACCAACATGGAGAAACCCCGTCTCTACTAAAAATACAAAATTAGCCAGGAGTAGTGGCATATGCCTGTAATCTCAGCTACGCGGGAGGCTGAGGCAGGAGGATCGCTTGAACCCAGGAGGTGGAGGTTGCAGTGAGCTGAGATGGTGCCACTGCTGAAGTGGGAGGATCACTTGAGCCCAGGAGTTTGAGACCAGCCTGGGCAACATGGAGAAACCCCATCTCTACAGAAATTTAAAAATTAGCAACCAGGTGTGGTAGCTCACACCTGTAATTCCAGCATTTTGGGAGGCCAAGGCAGGAGGATCACCTGAGGTCAGAAGTTTGAGACCAGCCTGGCCAACATGGTGAAACCTGATCTCTACTAAAAATACAAAAAAATTAGCTGGGTGTGGTGGTGTGCACCTGTAATCCCAGCTCCTTGAGAGGCTGAGGTAGGAGAATTGCTTGAACCCGGGAGGGGGAGGTTGCAGTGAGCCAAGATTGCATCACTGCACTCCAGCCTGGGCAACAGAGCAAAACTGTCTCAAAATAAGTCCAACGTGAGGGAGACTAAAAGATCACTCCAACAACCTCAGGGGGCTATCTCCTCAGCGACAGGCTGGATCAGAAACAACCAACCCGTGTGTCTATCTCAGTTCACACACTGCTGAAGGTTGGAGGAACCTCAAACCTTGCATTTGCATTTGGGGGATTGCTGAATGGCAGTGTTCCTGAACACTGCCAGAAAGAAAAGAAGATTCTCTCTAGAGAACACCTTCTCTTCCTAGGTTGAAAATTATTTATAGAAATAATTATAAGTAATTATAGCAAATTATTTATAGAAACAATTTTTTATAATTATTTCTATAAATAATTTTCAAGCATGATGACCACCACACAATCAAAGATAAGCAGGCACACAAGGAAATTGGCACCATGATCAAAAATCTGCTGAAACTGACAACAGATGATGAGCAAGAGACTCCTGGGCCCAGACCCCCTCCCACCCAGGAACTGCAGGTGGGTCCTGGGACTGCCTTATGCCATACCTTCCCACAGCTTCTGGTGCTGCTCTTTGGCCTCTTTCTCTGGCTTCTCGGCTTCCTCCTTCACTGTCCGCAGCATCTCCACCTGATCTTCCAGAGACTTCTTCCCAGCCTGTAGCTCAATGAGCTTTTTCTGGTGGGCAGAGGTCAAGACCAGCTCTCCTCTCTTCTGCCTCCTCCTCACTGACTAATACCTCCCTACCTCTACTCCACAGGGCAGCAAGGGGATGTTCCAAACACACACCAAACTGGGTCTCTCTCCCTAGGTGGGGTTCCCTGTAGCCCTCTGGGGAGAAGCCCAAATGCCTCAATGTAGCCCATAGGGCCCCACGCAATCAGGCCCCTGCCTGATTCTCAGCCCCATCTACTGCATCCCTGTCTTACTAGGATCCAGTTGCCCTGACAACATTCAGACCCCCAAACACTCTTCTGGCTCTGGTTCTTCAAACATGCTGTTCCTTCAGCCTGGTACACTCTTCCTAACTCCAAATTACCCAACAGATCTCACTTGAGATAGAGGCCTCCTCCTCCAAGAAGCCTTCCTTGTCTCCTGCCCTCAAGCCAAGAGAGAGAGAGGTACTTGGCAAGAGCCTCTACCCCAAATTCCCCTTTGCCCAGCAGCCCTGGTTGTCTGTCCCTCCCACTAGCAATGAATCCCTTGAGGTAGATCCAGATCAGTTTTAGCCTCCTGTCCAGTACACAGGCAAGGTAGGGAGAGACACATGCCTAGGGACCCCAAAGCACCCACCCTATGGAATTAATCCAGCTTCTACTGGCTGATATTATCTTGTCAAGGTCAGAACTGGGGAGTCATCTTGTCATCAGCCCATCTTACAGGTAAGGGGACCACACACCGGGATATGGAGAAGCCACCCTCCCATCCCCAGGAGGCAGTATGGCCCTTCTAGGCTGCTTAGTCTGATGCCCAAGGCCCTTGCAAAAAATAAAAAGTTCCTCTTCAAAATTTTCCTTTTTGTTAAACAGTAATAATAATTAATGTTAGAAATAAAAGTTTGCTTTAAAGACTGTCTTCAAAGCCTTCTTGCTTTTTGCTAATAACTCTTTGTTAAGCTTTATCCTATGCAGCCATTAGACATGCTCACAGGCACACAGTACATGCTATGCCCTTGTACTTTAACCATGCGGGACGTGCTCACAGGCGTGTCCCAGCTCGCAGCATATGCCCCTTCCTTATTTGGACTGCCTCTTTTCCTTTGTTCTCCATTGCCTTTACCTATTTTAAGTAAAGTTTTAAGTTGTTAGCCAGTCGGGTTTTAGTTTAGGTTGTGAGGTCCAGCTCCAACCAATGGAGATCAGACAGCAGTGAGGACCCAATAATAAATATACCTGCCTTTCCTTTTTCATTGAACTCTTGTGGTAAGATGGCTAACAGGAGCACCCTTTCTGCAGAAAGTAAAATTGTCTTGCTGAGAGAACTTTCTGTCTGAATGATAATTTTTCCTTGCAGTACCTGGGAACAAGTATTCTGTCTCTAACAGCCCTGACAAGTACCTAAGCTGACTGCCTCCCGCTTGGAAACTATTATACTTAACCAATAACTAAATGCCTAGCCCACAACTGTGAAAGCAAAGTGCAGGCAGGCAGTCACTTGCCCCAGGGCAGGAGTCAGGGGCAAACCCCACCCCGGCCTTGCAGGCCCATGCTACAAAGCCTCAAGGCTCAGATCCCCGTGGGGCAGCCCCCGCAGGCTCCTTACCTCCTTCTCCTCCCGTGCCTTCTTCCAGTCCTCAATAAGGATCTTCTTCAGGCGGAACCCTTCTCGGGTGACCTCGGCCATCTGCTGCAGTGACTCTCTCTCCTTACGGCCCTTCTCTCTGCAGTGGAGGGGACACACAAGCACCACCAGTGGGGCACTTAGGGTCCACCCAGTCTGCCTCTTCCAAAATAGCTCAATCCACCTGTGGGCCCCACCAAGCCATGCTGGGAAAGATAAGGGAACAAACCCTCCTCCCAGCCTCCCAGGCCCTCTCAACAGCAGCATTCTTCACGCCTGTTCTTGAAAGAGGGACAGTGGGATCTGTAGGGCCCTGGGGTCAGGGAAGGGACTAGGGAGTACTGGGAGGTGGAGCTAGATATGAACTCTCAAGAGCCAGGAGACTAGCTTGTGTGCTATGGCTCATGCCTGTAATCCCAGCACTCTGAAAGGCCAAGGCAGGCAGGAGCATCATGTGAGCCCATGAGTTCACAATCAGCCTGGGCAACATGTAAAGTCCCTGTCTTTACTCATAATTAAAACAAACAAACAACCGGAGAAGACGGAAATAACAGAAATCACGACTCCCAGGCAAAAAGACAATCCAATTATTAAATGTGTTGGTTGGCTGGGCACAGTGGCTCACACCTGTAATCCCAGCACTTTGGGAGGCTGAGGAGGGTGGATAACCAGAGGCTGGGAGTTCGAGACCAGCCTGGCCAACGTGGTGAAATCCCGTCTCTACTAAAAATACAAAAATTAGCTGGTTGTGGTAACAGGCACTTATAATCCCAGTTATTTGGGAGGCTGAGACAGGAGAATCACTTGAAACCAGAGGGGGAGGTTGCAGTGAGCCAAGATTGTGCCATTGCACTTTAGCCTGGGTGATAGAGCGAGACTTTGTCTAAAAAAAAAAGTGTGTTGGTTGTGTTCAATCCACCTTCTTACTTAAAAGATGTGGAATCCGGAGAGTCTACATAAGTATTGGGACCTTGAACTTCTTTGAAGCACTATTCCAGCCATGCCACCTGCCAACAACTGACTGGACTTAGTTTTGTTTTTTTAACTTTTTAGCTCACTGCAACCTCTGCTTCCCACACTGAAGCAATCCTCCTTCCTCAGCCTCCTGAATAGCTGGGTCTACAGGCACAAACCACCACACCTGGATAATTTTTAAAAAAATGTTTGGAGAGGCAGGGTCTCACTATGTTGCCCAGCCTGGTCTCGAACTCCTGGGTTCAAGTGATCCTCTTGTGTCAGCCTCCTGAACTGCTGGGATTATAGGTGTAAGCCACATGGCCCGCCAGTAATTTTTTAAATTATAATTTCCAATTTTTATTTTTACTTTTATAGACAAGGGGTCTAGCTATTTTGCCCAGGGTGGTCTCAAACTCCTGAACTCAAGCGATCCTCCTTCCTGAGCCTCCCAAAGTGGTGGGAATACAGGCATGAGCCACAAAGAGCCCAGTTTATTTGTACTTTGTCATGTCAGACAGGTAATGTGCAAAGGTCATAACACGGTTTAAGAGAGGCACAGCTCTCACATGTGCATAAAATCCTAATCATTGTGGCCAGGCATGGTGGCTCAGCACTTTGGGAGGCTGGGGTGAGCAGATCACCTGAGGTCAGGCGTTCAAAAGCAGCCTGGCCAACATAGTGAAACCCCATCTCTACTAAAAATACAAAGGTTACAAAAGTTAGCCAAGCGTGGTGGGGCACACCTGTCATTCCAGCTACTTGGGAAGCTGAGGCATAAGAATTGCTTGAACCCAGAAGATCTTGGGGTGTGAGCCAAGATCACACCACTGCACTCCATCCAGCTTGGGCAACAGAGTGACACCTGTCTCAAAAACTGAATAAACAAATAAATAAAAATCACGGTGCTTATGAACTACAACAGGCTTGGCTGGCAGGAACCGAGAACAGCTATTCCTCCAGATGCCACAAGCCCCACCTCTCCATACTGCCTCATCCTTGGCCTCCTCCTGTTGTATACTTTACCTGCCTGTGGGTGTTGAGGTTTTCAGGGCCCGCTGCAGAGCGTGACAATGGAAAGTTTAGAGTCAGAAGTTAGGCTAATGAGGGTCCCAGTGCCAGCTCTGCTATCTCCTATGTGACGCTGGGGAAGTCGTTTCCCCTTTTTGTTGTTTTTTTTCTTTTTTTTTGAGACAGAGTCTTGCTCTGTTGCCCAGGCTAGAGTGGAATGGCATGATCTCAGCTCACTGCAACCTCCACCTCCTGAGTTCAAGCGATTCTCCTGCCTCAGCCTCCCAAATAGCTGG